>NC_056565.1:14434280-14530855 GCF_013358625.1 Macadamia integrifolia
ATCAATGCTTGAAGAAGATATCATAAGAATTTAAGCTTCAAGATGTCAAGACATGAAGCTCAAAGACATGGAATTGCAAACAAGAAGAAAAGAAGATAAAGTGCCAAAGAGTGGAAGGTTCAAGTGAAGAAGAAGACCTCTAGGATAGATTAGTCACTTTTAATGTAATTTGTAATTTCCACATACATATATGCACTCACCTCATGCATGTGCATTGCATCATACTAGAATGACCATAGAGCATACCTTGACCAAGTATGAAAAGTCTCTAAGTGGTGAGGAACATATTAGGAAAAATGTGTTCTAGTGAAATTCTATGAAAACCACATTAACCTGACTCAAGGGTATTTTAGGTAATCTTAAAGTCAGTATAAGGAGATGAAACCTTCATAGAGGTTATAGGAAATTGAGTTTTTATTCCAACGCAACTGATCTCAAGTCAATCCAAGGTCGGATCGAAAAGTTATGGTCAAAATACTGACGACTGGTCAGTATGACAGCATTCTGTCAAAACAGTCTATCATGTTGGAGGTTGACCGGCTGAAAGCCCCGGTCGATCGAAACTGTCCGAGACCATAGGAGGTCGACCAGCTGAAAGTCCCGATCGACCGATGACTGCTTGGAAGTACCCAAACGGCTATATTTTGCCTCAACGGCTCTTGGCGGTCGACCGGCTACCGATGGCGGTCGACCGGCTACCGATGGCGGTCGACCGGTAGACCCAGAATATGTCCGGTAGAGCTTGATTCCCTGCCTAAAATGCTTCATTAAGCTCACCTATAAATACCTCTAATACTACTCATTAATCAACAATAAATCCCAACTTTAGAGAAGCATTATTTGAGCATTAGAAGTGAGAATTGGTCTACACCATCTCTTGAGTTCAAGTTCTTCATTTTACATTCAAGAGGAACTCAAGACCATCTACAAGTCTTCATCTACATCTTGGCATTTACATTACAAGCATAAAGAAGACTTCAAAAGGTGCATTCATTCTATCATCATTGCATATTTCATTTGTACCACACCGGAGGTAATTCTCTTTTATTCCACTTCTCCATGTTCTATTTTACATTAAGTCTAGACTGTACTTAGGCTTGTGTAAGGACCCTCTCATCCATAAGAGATTGTAAGGATCCTCTTATCCTTAAAAGAGTGTAAGGTGCCTCTCTACCTTAAAGGAGATTGTAAGGTGCATCTCTACCTGCAAAGGAGATTGTAAAGGTGTCTCTCTGCCTGTAAAGGAGATTTGTAAGGATACTCTTATCCGTGAAAAAGATTGTAAAGGTTTTCTTCCCTACCTACTGTACTGAAAGGGAGAACTAGTGGAATACCTTACAAGAGGATTCTTGTAGAGAGTGGACTAGACTCGGATTGAGTCGAACCACTATAAATCTTGTGTTGTGTGATTGTGCCTATTTTATTTATTCCGCATTGTTTTAAATTACAATCACACTTGTGTTCTATACATCGAAAAGAGTTAAAATTTCACTAGTATAACCTATTCACCCCCCCTCTAGGTTATTTCAAGATATGTATGGCAATTAAATGGGTCATATGGAAATAATATTTTTTCATAAATTCGGCACAATAAAACACGCACGGTAATGATATGGTATATGTTTAATACATGTTTAATATGATTGTTATGTAAAAAATTGGGAGCAAAAATACGAGTTTATTTTGGTAATAAGAATGAACTAAAACTGATTGTTTACAACTAAATTCTAATACCTCATGCTCTCATGAACACCTAAATCCAATCTCGTTTTTCAATTGGGATTATTTTTCAATTTTGTTTGTTTTACATTTAATATTAATTAAGTTTAATCATGTCTATATTAGCCAATGTTGATAGGTGATCCAATAACCACTTTCTATCATAGTAAATAATAGCATATATATATATATATATATGTCAAAATAACAATAATAATAGCATGTGAAAATCATTTAACAAATTAAAATATCATCATTGATATTATCTTATCAAATAAGAAAATCCATAGCAATCTCTACTGATGCGGATCTATATTCTAAATTCGGAATCAGATCGCGTATAGGTTCATTCAGATATTCAATAATTCAATCGTAATAACTAATAATAGATTCATAATCAAGGTAAGATTTTAAATTGGATGGTAATATTATAATTAAGTAGACTTAATAGGCTAATGGATAAGAACAAAGTGGTGGATACATAAGGTTCTTAATTAATAGCTTGAAGATAATCTTGAAATGAAGTAAAATAAATGGTATTAGGTGATAAATGAGAGAGGAACGACAATATGGGAAGAGGGGTTGGAATTAATAAAATAAGAAAGGGAACGCTAGTCATCCACGTTTTTTCTTAAAATTGAAAAACCTATGAAAATGGAGACGTGTTGTTTTGATTTTTGGGGTTGAGTTTTTTTTTTTTCCCAAACTAAACGTATTAATAAGAGTAAAAAGAGTACTTATAAAGTACACGAATAATACAAATTTTTTGGATTGATATGTCAAATTATGACTTTTTTATTAAAACATTTTAATATGACAAAAATCCGCATATTATATACGAATTTACTAACTATGGTGGCACCAATGGGGGTGCGGAATGATGTATCACACAAGAGAGGCAAAGGCTAAGCATTTCGAATAGGGGAAGAGAGAGACATAGTTGGCACTAAGGGTGTTAATCGGTTTGGTTTCTGGTTAACGGTTCGGTTCGATTTGGTTCATATATATTTTTGCTGAAACCATAATTGCACCATTTACTAAACAGTTGCACTTTCTGAAATCGCAACAATTTAGTAAACGATTTCGGTTTCCACGGTTTTTAAAAAATTTTAGTTTCACGGTTTTCAGTGGTTTCGATTTCAATTTCTGTTTATTCCATACGGTTTCTAAACAGTTAGCAATCGGTTTGCTAGTTTATTCATATGTTTACTAAAATTTGCATTTGGTGATAAACGATTCAATCTTGAGAATGTAAAATGCAACCCTTATATTTTGTTAAAACAACCAGACAACTAAGCAAAAGAAAATATTTTGATAGAAAATAGTCTCAAGTGCATTTAACAAGTCTCAAGCGCATCTAACAAATTAGTAAGCAATGCTTACAGCAAGGATTTTCTTCTTCTACCCCCTCCCAAATAATGTGTTATAATATATATATATATATATATATATTATTATGTCATGGTATAAGCAAAAATTGTATTTTTTATCAGTATACATTCCATTTAGTGTGTTGGAGTAATTTAATCGACATTCCAAATAATGAGCGAGCTACTTCTAGAATTACTTGCAAGCTTGGAGCACTCAATCTTTGAATCAATTGAGATACTAATGATATTTTGCAACCACCTTATTTAATCTTTAAATGGGTTAATCGGATCGATTTTGATGGTTTAAACAGTTCGATTTTCACAGTTTCAATTCGGTTTGAAACCATGGGTAAAACGGTTTGGTTCGATTTCAACCCGTTTAACTAATCAGCCTGAAACTTGAAACCATAACCGAATCATTTATTAAACGATTTTACGGTTTCAGTGTAAACGGCTCGATTTGATTTCGATAAATGATTTTGATTTTAAATTCACATCCTTAGTTGGCACTAATTTACCATACATCTAGAGTGTACCCAAGCTTTTCCCATATTGATATATTAGCTGATAACGATTACATCATCAGAAGGTTAAGGAACCAAAAACCCCATGTACAAAATAACTTAATAAATTATCTACAACCTCTTAAGATCTCTCGTGATAGGCATTCGAATCTGAAAGGGCATGTCGTTGAAAACTAAAATTCCAATATTTCCCAATTTTAGGGACAAATTTTGAGAATTTTTTGACTTATTAGACTCCCTGAAGACAGCCTTGAACATGGAATGATGGAGCTGATGAACTACCTTCCTGATTTGATGATTAAGCCGCACCAAGCAGTCCAAATGGATTTCTTGCTGCCCATCGAATAATCCACTACATTATTTGAGTCTGATACAAAATAAATAACCAGGAAGCCTTTCGTCAGCGATAACTCTATGTAGGGGTGTCAATTATGAGCCTCCATCGATGGGTCCGATCGAGCTTGCACGACACGTTTATGGTCCGATATATGTCGGCCTGATTAATAAACGTGTCGGACTCAACGGACGTTCACGGTGCAAGTAGTTGCCTTGTCGGGTGCCTAATCGAACCGACACGTTTATATGCCTGGCTTGAACCGACTCGTAGCTTGACCCAGCCCGACCCCCTTTAATACTACATACAATTCTTATTTTGCCACTACTAGTAATAAACAAATTAAGCTTTCTTACCCTTCGCTTTGTAATAGGATTTGATTTAATTAAGCTTTATTTTGTAAGTTGTAAATGTCATAATCTATTCTTTTTTTTTATAAGAACAACCATAATTTCATATCATTTCTCTTTTTTATTAATATTTACCTCACATATTTATGGACATTCAACCATTTTTAAGGTAGGCACATTTAAAACCCGTTTAGACTTAAATAGGTCTGTAGCTAGTTAAGACCCATTTTAAGAAAGCCTGATTAAATCCCAACACTGATCGGCCCAATTATAAACCCTAAAACTAGGCCCGTTTACTTAAACAGACGTTCATGATGCAAGGCTTCTGAGTGGTCAAGCCTGATTAAACCCAACCGAGACCGGCCCAGTCCAACCAATTGACACCCTTAACTCTATGTATCCATCACAATTGATGGCATATAATTCCTGGAGGTGCAGGTCACGTCATAGTTAGTAATTTTGGGAATGACAATGATGTAATAAATGACACATACGGTAATTGAATCTGCTAGATAATAATAATACTTTTCAAAAACGCAAAAAAACGTGTACGACAATGACTGTGTATGTATTTTAATAAGGTCACTCTGTAAGCAAAAATACCGATATAAAATACAAGGTAAATATAAAGGAGATGGGAGTGGGGAGTGACAGATGTTTTCTATACAAAATATCCCATTTTATAGAATGTAAATTATGTACGGAATAATGAAAATAATGTAAATAAAATCTGAAAAAATTATTAAAATATGGAAACATGATTAATATAGTGTAATGCACAAACCTTCTCATTGGTGAATCCCCCCACCCTGCCCATTCACACTTTTACTTTCACTTTTTTATTTAAAATGGATTTCATATATATACTAATAAAAGTGCACGTGCAAATGCACCTGTGAATCTCTGTTTGTGTGTGTTGTTTGTGTGTGTTGAGAGAGAGAGAGAAACAAAATGTCTACATCAAACTAAATGTATTTCAATCATATATGATATATTAATAATTTAAAATGATTAGTATATGTTAATTTTAAATTTCAAATATTGATGGACAATTACAACATTTGTTTTAAAAATTAATGGTTAAATTATATTCTAGAGAGAGAAAGAGAGAGTATATCGAGCCTAATCCCAAGTTATGATCATGGTTTAAAGTATCTCCGATATCGATACGATATCCACTGATACATATCTTAAATTTATCCGATCGATACGATACACACCGATACGATACATGGAATTTTTAAAATCTTTTCGTATCGAATATATCCTACGATACATACCGATATGCACCAATACACTATCGATACATACTGATACTCTATGAAAAATATAAAATCGAGGTGAAATATACGTTTCGGTATGTATCGGTGAGTATTTGTATGTATCAATCGGTACGTATCGATGAGTATCAATACATATCGGTGAATATCTGTATGTATCAATCAGTATGTATCGGTGAGTATCGGCACGTATCGGTATGTACCAATACAGTGCGCTACGGTCATATAATGGCCAAGATGGGTATTTTTTCAGAAAACATGATTTTTTGAAGAGTTTTTGTTCCAAAGTTGCTGCTAGTCATATTTCTCTCTAACTAAAGTGGAAATCAAGGTTGAGAACAAGGATTTTACATTTATGAAATAACTACAAACCTTGAATTCTTGGTGTGATACCCTTAATTTAGTGTTTATGCATAATACATGTTATCAACATGGTTTAAAGTATCAGTCTGTATCGTACCGTATCGACCCTTACCGATACGATACTGACTGATACGATACATGAAATTTTTAAAATCCTTTTGTATCGATACGTATCTTACGATACACACCAATATACACCGATACACCACCGATACACACCAATATGTACCAATACTCTATGGAAAATTTAAAATCGAAGTGAAATGTATGTTTCGGTATGTATCGACCGATACACTCTGATACGTACCGATATGGTCATAAAATGGCCAAAATGGGTAATTTTTTAGAAAAATACAATTTTTGAGCTGTTTTTGTGCCAAAGTTGCTGCCAACCATTTTTCTCTCTAACTAAAGTGGAAATCAAGATTGGAAACAAGGATTTTACATTTATGGGGCAACTACAAACCTTGGATTCTTAATGCGATACTCTCAATTTACGAAATAAGATAAGACAAACATATTAGCTTGGGCAAAGAGAAGAAATAAATAAAAGATACATGGGAAGAAAGAAACAATTAAAACCTACACATATAATGTACCTAAGTACATTATTTTAACCTTAGAAATAGAATACTAGATCCTCGTCCATTTCAATTAAATACGCTATACAATCATTCGAACACTTACATCATGTTTGTCATTACAAAGGTGAAGAGTGCTAGTTTGAAAATAAAAAAGATAGATGCTGGATACTCATACGTAAGACCAGATGATCGTACAAGCCTCGGATTAATTAAGCAGCCTCCACTGCCCTACCTTCCCTCCGCTCCACAACTCTCACCGGAAAACCTCCTTTCATTTTGGCTGACAGGTACGATGTGAAAAACGGATCAAACCCTTTCTCTGCCGGCATCACCTGATACTTCTACATTACTCCGGCAACGATCCTTTGCATCTGCAAGAACGCCATATCCTTCCCTAAGCAAATCCTGGGCCCCGCTTGGAAAACCGGGTACGTGTAAGGATCCCTCGCCAGGAATTTCTGATAGAAAAACATATCCGGAACGATTCATGAAGATCGATAAGCATGCACGACAAACACTATAAAATATATGTTTTAGGCATACCTGAATCCATGGTTGAAGAATAAGAACTCCTCAATGTCTTCTTGTATGCTCCTTGTATAACACGATCAATGTTGGTCTGGTCTACCCTCTTTCCCTTATGCTTTTGATTGTTAGCATCACTTAATGGGTCAGTGATAACTATATATAGGGGTGAGGGTAGGGACCAACCCTGCAACAAAATTAGGGTTTCCTCCCCATTAAGGAAACAATACCTTAGGTCCACACATAGAAATAAATATTTCATACCATTAAGGTGTGCTAATAGAATCCAATATCTTCATAGAGATCACTTACCAATAATATTGGATTCTTTCTGCTTACTCCATCTTTAGTCAACACCACTAAACCGGTTTTGGAAACAAATCTTTGACTATGCTAGCCCACCTAATAGGAAATCTTACAATCTCCACTTTCCCGAAATCTCCTCCTTCTCCAGCCACCTCTCAAGCCGAAACTCCGGCCAATCTTTGCCCCGGATCGCCTCTGTTCTCCCCATTGCATAAGGAATATATGTCACACACACTTGTTTCTTCACAACAGTCCCATCTGGTAGAACATTGTCTGCTATTGCAAATTTGGTGTCATGGGGGACTGGTGGGTACAGCCTCATACTCTCACAGAGCGAAGCATGGATGTACACGACATGCTTCACCTCATCATAATCAAGAACTTCAGGCTTTTCCCCTATCTCCTTTAAAATCTCTTCTTCTACTCTTGGGTTGTTGGCAATTAACCAGAAGAACCATGTCAAGGCTGCAGAAGTAGTATCTCTACCTGCTACGATGAAGCTAATGACGATATCTGTAACAAATCGCTCATCAGAATGACCAGATCTCAAGAATCTAGAGAGGAGGTCCTCTGTTTCTAATGAAGAAATCTTTTCGAGTTCTTGTTTCTTTTGTCTGACGAGATTTGTTGCGTATTCACGAACTGTTGAGTTTGCTTCTCGTAATCGTCTCTCAGACCCAATGTTTAAAGCCCTTTTCAGCTTCCACACTGGTGGTAAAATGGAATTGAATCTCGCACTGCTTATCCTTGTAGCATCTTCAAATGCCTCTGCAAATTCTGATTCAGGTTGTGGGAATGATGGAGACAAGCATTCTGGGTCGAACCCAAAAGCAATTTTGCAGATGTTGTCAAATGCAAATCTTTGGAGGATGTCTTGTAGATCAAAGATCGTACTTTTAGTGGCAGAATCAAGGAGCAGAGGAAGGAGGCGGCCAGAGACCTCGTCTTCCACAACTGTTTCGACGAATTTCCGGAGTGATTTGGGGTTAAATTCATGGCTGGCAATTTGTCTCTGAAACTTCCAGTTATCACCGTCTGCGTTGAAGACGCCATCTCCAAGGAAATCGTAGAGGTGGTCTCTGAAAAAATCTCCTTTTGGGTATTGGTAGAATTGGTTCTTGAGGATGTGTTGGACGTTGGCGGGATTAGTAGTTATGAGTTGGCGATGGCCGAGAGGACGATGAAGGAGGACGTTTCCATTGGGAGAGTTTTGAAGAAGCTCTGTAGCCCATTGACTGAATCGCTCATGATTGGAAGCTATGGTCAAGGAAGAACCCACCAAAGGGTATACCCTTGGCAGTTTGGAAGAAAATGAAGATGATGATTTCTTCTTTCCCAGATAAGTGGAACAAGTTTTGATGAAGAGGAAGAAGAAGGGGAGAATGCAGAGGAGAACTGAAATTAAGACCTCAAGCTGTAGCTGAATCATGGTGACTGATGAGTATCAGAAATGGATAGATCTTCAGTCGAGGTGCCTTTCCTTTGCCCAGTGTTTGTATATTTATAACCAAATATTGGATAATGGAAATGCGAGGTGGGGATATTCTAGAAGGGGTCTAAAAGAAAATAAAATTTTGCTAATATTCCTAATTCCCAGGTACTACGTTGACATACATATTCCTCTCCCACATAGGGAAAATGACAGGTATGCTAGTGAGCATGGCCCCTTGCAGAATTTGGATCCACTGTATCACCTTCTCCACAAATGTGCATTTAACACATGTCCATTTTTCTTTCAAATATATCTTTCGAAGATACCTCTCTATAACCTTGTGATAGTAGGAAGTAGGATAGGTGCTGGATACATACATGTACGACTAAGTGATCGTATGAGCAATAGATCCAAAGTCACTCATAGTCGAACACTAGTTTAACCTAGTGATGACAACTTCAGCTTGAAGAGCTAGCGCTCGGGGGAGGAGGTTGTAGGATTGAACCCTATCGTAGGTTCGTATGCATGTGTGAGTAGATGAATGTGCTTAGGAGTAGGTGGCCATTGACCCTACTGGCATCTAGTAGGCTGGCCACCCTAAGTAGGATAGTAGATAAATAAATTAAAAAAAAATATATATATGGCCCCATGGAAGCTTCTAATTGATAAAGATATGAAACAAAAGATATATAGCAGGACTGATTATCTTGATCTAAATAATGAAATGTTTTGAGTAATTGAGTGAGTTTAGATGGCAACTCTTTAATATAAAACCTGGGTGTTAGGAATCATTATAGGATCCACCGTATTAATAAATGTCGATATAAGAATGATTGAATTTAAAGCATCTGTAGGTGGTTTTTCAAGTCCATCGTCAAATCTCATGGATCAACCTTAGATAGGTGGTGAAAACTATCAAGTTAGAAATACGGTAAAGGCAAAGAAAATTTCCGATGAAATGTGAAATGAGTAAAGATTGAAAAGAACACCAATGGGAAACCATCTGAAGATGCAACTGACAAAGATTAACTAGTATTGGTTATGGTATCGATTTTAGGACAAGCTGTTACCCTGATCATTACCGTGAAATAAAACCCCGGGGAAATTTTTGACTGCTATCTGAGTTGTAGTAAAGTAGCTAGCTATGAATAGGGTTGTAGTCAAGTAGTTACAACCCCCGCTCACAGCTAAAGAAATGGAATAATTCACCTACTCCCTTAGGTTCACAAACACCCTCCTAAGTTTTAGTATCATTAGAAATACTTTTCAATATTCCATTTATTTGGCTCCAAGAAGGGATTGCGACTCATCCATGACAGCGACCAAGTTTTGTTCAAAACTCTATATAAATCGGGGAGAATCCTCATCCCAATCAGATGTAATCACACTCAAAAGTGATCCAAAGGCCCATAGGTTCTTAAACACTCATTCCGATACAAAATACATATTCCTAGGTTCTTCCCACCCTTAGATCACTAATTAGACACCCAATTAATTGGAGAGGGGTTCGTCTCTCAAGAGCTGACCACAAACGTTTGTGTCAAATTTAAATTCCTTAAAAGCGGGGAAGCTATTCTAAGATTTTAAGTGGGAATGAAGTCTCTATCCAATCTAATTTGAGAAGGCTTCTCCTCGTGAACATAGTAAGCATATTTTATCAAAAGAGCAGAAGCGCTTTTTTTTGCTTTACTTTTCTTCATACTGATTTCTAGAATCAGCAAAATTTTATTTTCTCCACTGGAATGGAGAAAAGAAGATGATACAGGGAGGTTGGAGAGTCATTAATTTTAATTGATTAAATCCTGAAGAAAAAGGAGAAGTTATCACATGTAGCAGGTTTCATGGACGGTGACTCTATTATCAAATATGGCATTCTAGAAGGAAAGGAATTAAGTTTCTCTATTTTATGTATGTGACGACCGTCCGTCTCTCTCTCTCTCTCACAGACCTTTCATCGAACAACAGCGCTGCACTCGGCAAGTTGGCTGTTGCAAGACGCAAAGCCACGCCACAGTTGAAGGATGGCAGAGCGTGGGACAAGAAAACAGTCGCTCATCCAATACTGCAATCATTGTACATTCTTCTTATGTCTTCATGATCATAGGTTCTAGATTTTAGGTTTTAGGTTTCGGTATCAGATCAGCCGTGTAATTGACCGATTCGTATCCATAGTTAGTGACCAATATCAATATTTTATTCATACGTGTTGACCGATATGACACAAATATTATTATTATTATTATTAATTTTTATTTAATAGAAATAATGTATTAGCTCAGTACGGCTCAGACATTACATATCAATATCAGTATTAGTATGAGGCATGGTTTCAAGTATCAGTATCATATTAACTGTATTGATCGTATCATATCAGTATTCACCATGGTTTCAACTTTCAAGTACCGATCATACCAGTCATATCGGCCATATCATCTTGATATCGGTTGAGACCGATATCAGTATCAATACTATGAACTAAATCCATTGTATTGGTTGAGACCGATACGAATTGATTATCGATATTATTTGATGAGTAAAACAGTAAAAAAATTGTATTTTAGAAAGAAAAAAATAAGGACAGAATCAAGTGATACTCACCAATCTGATCCAATTCAGATTAGTATTGAATCAGTATTGACAGATACCAACACCGATTCCATCTCCTAAATCCATGGTATGAGGATCTAATATGTCAAAGAATGTTCTTAAGATGTGGAGGGTCCATGTGGTTGAAGACCCCACACCCACCTGGTCAGCACATACTATTAAAAAAAAAAAATTAAATTTCATAAAAAAAGGAAAAAGCTGGGCATCCTCTCTCACTCAATTATTAGGGTCCGGATCCTTACCCAATGATTCTCCAACCAGGCTCATGTAAGTTTGGGGTTATGTGCCAGGGGTGTGAAACGATGGATTCGGCCTGATTTTATTAAAGTTGAATTGGTTTTGATCCAAGAATGAGGGAGCCTGAAACTAATTCATTAAGAAATATTATTTGTCATATTTTATTCCAAACTAATCTCCTTATTTGTCATATTATTTGTAATCTCGCCCCCATCTCGCACATGTGAGAGCCTTGTGCACCGAATGTCTTTTTTTTATTCCAAATTAATCTTCTTATTTTTCTCAAACTACCACACCCTCCTCCCAATCGATGAAATCAAGAGAAACAACGATTTCATCCTCCTCTTCCTTTTCATTGGAGCACCTCTCTCCCTCCAAGTAGTTTTGTTACATCCATTGCATCTTCTGCTATCACTCCCCCTTTTAGTGTTGTTTTCATTCCTTCCCATGACCAAACCACTTACACCATTGGCACAATCAGGTTATTACGGTTTCTTTCCCTCTTTCTTCTTCTTCTTCTCTTATATGTGAGATTTTTCTATTTGGTGTAGGTAAGTATTCCTTGCAACAACTTGTTCAAGACCCTTTTTTTTTTTTTTTTTTTGAACTAATAACTTATCGAGGTTCCACTATTCATATTCCATATATCAGGGTAATCACAAATCCTTGGAAAAAGAACTATCGGAGTGTAGCCTATGCTAGCGCTCACATGAATCATTATCTTCTCTCTATGAAATTATGTTTAGTACCTTTTTTAGGGAGATGATATACAGATATAAGGAGCGTTGGTATAGCTATACTTCTGGATAGATAGGCCCTTCTTTTAAAATACAAATATTTCATTACAAAATAAAAATTAAGTTAAAACCAAGAGAGAGAGAGAGAGAGTTTAATCTTGAAGATTTGAACGGAAGAAATAATTTGAATTGCGTTGAGAGTTCAACTTGGACGGTCAAGTTATTTTCTTGATAGCGACTACGAAGCCAATGATCATAGATATTATTTCTTATCATTTTTTGGTGGGAAAAAATTACCATGGTCCAATTGCAGAAGGTACTTTAATATTTTATCTATCAACTCTCTCTATCATTTCCAAAAAAAAAATCTCTCTGTCATTTCCAGTGGCACTTCCGTGGTGAACCTTCTTTATTTTTTTTGGGTTGTAAAAGGGCGTAAGGGCGTAAGGGCATGTGATGGGGCATCACACAAGAGGGGCAAGGGTCAATGGTCAACTCTCTCCGTCATTTCCAGTGGCACTTTCGTGGTGAACCTTCTCTCTTTGGTTTTTTTGGGTTGAAAAAGGGGGTAAGGGCATGTGATGGGGCATCACACAAGGAAAAATAATCCTCTGTTTTTTTTATCCCTATTTTTCCTTGTTTTGTTACTTGCAGAACGCGACACGTGAACAATTTTAAGACTAACGCACCGGATATAATAATCCTCACCCAATCTTGACCGTTGGTCTCCTTATTGTCCACGTGTCGCGTTCTGTAGGTAGCAAAACAAGGAAAAACATGGATGGAAAAAACAGAGGATTTTGATCCTCACACAAGAGGGGTAAGGGTCAATGGTCAACTCTCTCTATCATTTCCAAAAAAAAAAAAATGGAAACTCTCTCTGTCATTTCCAGTGGCACTTCCGTGGTGAACCTTCTTTCTTCTTTGTATTTTTTGGGTTGAAAAAGGGAGTAAGGGCATGTGATGGGGCATCACACAAGAAGGGCAAGGGTCAATGGTCATTTCAAAGGGGAGAAAAAGAGTCATGATGGGGGCTAATGCGATGCATCTAGCATTTCCTTTTTTTAAGCTCTATTATTAGAATTAAAGAAATTTTCAATAATGCAACTTACCTTGGCACAAATCTATTACAACCACAATGTAGGATAGTTAGCCTTTGTAACATTGTTGATAGAGTCAATGACCGACTCAGTGTTTGAAAAGCCCACATACTTTCCTAAGTAGGAAGGAAAATCCTGACTCAATCGACTTTGTATTCCATCTCGTCTTATCTGATGTCATGTTTTGTGTTTCCGACCAAAACATATAAAAATATTGATTCGATTTGTGCTCGTTTCTGGAATGGCAGTACTACCAGAGGGTCAAAAAAATTACACCTTATAGCTTAGAAAAAAATATGTCAACCTAAGACTCTAGGTGGTCTAGGCATTAGGGACGCAGCAACTCATAACCAAGCCCTCCTCCTCAAACTAGGATGGAGATTGTTATTGTCATGCCCCGTTCACATAGAACCAAACCAGTGACCGGGTTCGAATTCTATCACATAGCAATTTAAATATCGAGAGCACAAAAGGAAAACATACAAAAAAAATCAAAAGAGTACAGTAGATGGAATCTATCACTGTTGCCCTACAACACAACCCTCACATGGTGAGCTATCACCGTGTTCGAATTCTTCGGGGACCCACCAATCTCCCACTAGGGTTTTATCAGTGGGACCCGATGCGCATATGCCCCGGGTTTGAGACACGTTCTCCATCCCGCGATATGCCCATAGGATTGTCGAAGAAAGCCCACTGTGAATACTCATAAAAGTAAATCGTGGTTGAACTACAGCAGAAATGTAAATCGTGGCTGAACCACAGTATAAAAGTAAATCATGGTCGAACCACAGTAGAAATTAAAAATAATACGATTGGCCCTCTTTATATATCACCAATGTTTCTAACTGTCCTAATAATCAGCCAGGCGTACTTCTAACCACCATGGCGATCCACGACCGACGCTTTCCCCCAGTGATAACTTAACACATAAACCACTGTTGGAAAGAGTCGTAGAACAAGAGAATATGAAATCCTAATCACATGCTCCTACATGAGATAGGATAACTATATAGTACTTTCGTATCCCATTCCACTGTGTACCAATGCATTTGTTTCCAAGTCGACTATATGATAAAACTGTCTACTGGCCTCAGTGATTGGGACAGTAAGCAGTTGTTCTACTGGCTCGGCTCGAGTCAGGAGGCTTTCATCTCGACAATCAATAATTTCTACCGTACATGCTAGGCCCGAGCATGGTCTCTTGACAAATTTTATTAAGTTTGCATAGCATTCCCGGGATTCCTTTTGGCTGGACTTGCATTCACCAACTCCATTGCTAGCAGAAAATTTGACTTTCATGTGCTTAGTGGACACAATCGCCCTAAGGCCATTGAGACCAAGTTGGCCAAGGATTGCATTGTAGGGTGAGGCGATCTTGGCAACCATAAAAGAAACCATGGTAGTGGTTGTCTGAACTCCCTGTCCAATGGTTACGGGCAAGTCTACAACTCCTTCCAACTCTGTTGGTGTGCCTGAAAATCCATACAAGGGTCCTGGAGCTGGCTTTAGGGTCCTAGTGTCAAGCCCTAGTTTTGTGAAGGCTTCGTAGGACATGAGGTCAACGGAGGCTCGTGTGTCCACTAGGACCCTGTGGAAGGGGTGGTTTGCCACCACTAATTGAACTACGACAGCATTGTTGTGAGGCCAGTTCAACTCTTCCAAATCTCTGTCAGAGAACGTAATGAATGGATCTGTTCTGAGGGCTTTAACAGGTTGTTCCGTGATACATACGAACTGTGCGTGGGCTTTGGCTTTTTTGACTGATTCCACCGTGGGTCCACCCATGATTGTTAGAATAGCTGGACCCATAGGCTGGTTATCGTAAGCGTCAGCTCGGTCTGTGGCTGGTTCCTTGGACGGCTCGGCCCTATCTCGGCTCGGCCTGGCATCATCTCTCCTCAGCTCTGGTCAGTTCCCACCATATTTCTGCTTCAAATACTTGTTGAGGTATCCAGCCTTGATGAGCTCATCAATTTCCCTTTACAGAGACTTGCAGACTCCAGTGTCATGTCCATGGTCTTGGTGGTATCGGCAATACCGATTGAGGTTCCTCTCCTCTGGTTTAGCTGTCATTGGCATGGGCCAGCGAAAATACTTCTGATCTTAGATCTGTAAGAGTAGGTTTGTTCGGGAATGATCAAGTTCATATCGCTTAAGTTCATTAGTGTCAAGCGGCCGATCTGTTCTATTCTTCTTCGGCTCACAAGAATCATCCCTAGGCCTCAGAGTCCTTTTCTCCTCCTTCTCCGACTGATCACCTATCCCTTTGGCGGCCAGGATTTCCTCCATGTTGGCATATTGATTGCATCGTCTTAACAGCTCGGGCATTGTATCTGGCAAGTCAACAGTCAGAGACTGGACTAGATCAGGGTGCATTACCCCGTTGCACAACATGCTATACGCCACTCCTTCTGGTAGGTTTTTTACCTCCAGTGTCGCCTTGGTGAATCAGGTAAGGAACTCTCTTATAGTCTCTCTCGCTTCCTACCTCATGTTTATCAAGTTTTGTATAGTTTGCTTCTGCTTCACACTTGCTTGGAAACGTGTGAGGAACGCTCTTGTCAGCTCTTCATAGCTGCGGATGGACCGTGGCCGTAAGTTCAACATCCATACCAGTGCAACTCCTTTTAATGAGGCAGCGAAGGCTCGACAGAGAATGGTGTCTAACCTACCATGAACCGTCATGGCCGAGCTGTAGTACAGCAAATGATCATAGGGATCTGTGGTGCCGTAATATCCATTGAAGATAGGTATCACAAAATTTGGAGGCAGCTCGACATCTATCAATTGCTCGGATAGTGCATTATGGGCCGGAGTTACAGTTATGTCGACCGGGTACCTTTGCCTCTGCATTCCTTCTACTTGCTCAACGAGGCACTGGATGCGGCTCTCCAAGTCATCCCTTCTCACCTTGGCTCGGTGATCTAGGGATCATCGTGCCCTTTCCCTCTTCTGGGGCTTCTTCCTCTGCCTTGGTGAGTACCAGTTCGATCCTGGCCTTGCCATGGTGTGCCACTGGTCGGCCTGATGGGCGAGGTCTGACCCCCATGGGGTTGATCTTCCGTTCTTCTCTGTGCGGATGTGGGCCTCTAGTGATCTTTGAGGTGACATCTGGCATCTTCCTACTCGGGGTGGGGATCTATAGGCATTATGTGTCTCTGGACTCCGGTGACTCGCAGAACGGTGAGCTCTTCCTTTCTGCGTAGGAACGGGACCTTACCTGTGCCCCTCGATAGGAGAGAGGGGTGGTACCGAGTGAACAGTGCGTGACGTTCTGGCCGACCCCCTCTTTACTATTGATTGAGGGGTGACACTGTTGTCAGGAGATTCGTCGTTGAGTTGTCTGCCCGGAACAGGCCTAGGCGACTGAGCTGAACTAGTCTGTGGCACTAGAAGTGCCGAGCCAAACTGACTTATGAAGTCCCGCACCAGTGCGTTTGTTGTTAATACTTGTAGCTGCAGGCTCTACATCTGCTCTTCCATGTTTGGGTGAGTTACCTGGAATGATGGGACATTATGAGATAGCTGAGGGTTCTGCTTGCGCTGATCCCCCTTTCCCTAGGCAACTTGCGCATTAGGCCTGGTTTGCTGGGGTCCTTGTGGAGGGGTCTCTGCTGAGACATTCTCTTGCTCTGCCATTGGTGGAGAATGGGGACGTCCAAGTGGTAACTCACGGGTGGATCTTACTTGTGTTGTCGTAGAAGAAATGACCTTCTCACTCCTTAATTGCATTGGTCCAATGTGACTTTTTATAACTGTTCCCACAGACGGTGCCAATCTGATGTGATACAAATTGACCGGATGATCTTCCCTACAGTTTCTGGTGCTTTGGCCAACCTGCACAGAAGAGATGATAGGGGAGAGCCGGGTTGACCCCACGGGGGACTCTCCAATGCCTAAGTCAGATATTTCCACAGCAAATGCTCAAGAGAGCTTTTCTAGTAAAAGAAGTGATTGATCAATCCCCTATAATGGAGGCATACATTGGTATTTATAGGCTGCTGATGGAGAGAGAAGGAGGGGCATTTGTGGAGAGTCCAATTTAGGCGTAGAGTCCTTGAAGGGAGTGGCACTGTGATTCTGGGAATATTCTGGGTTCTAGGGCATATTCTGGGAATATTCTCCATTGATTTCAAAGGTGCAAGTCGTGATATGGGTGGACGCCTCTGATGACTTGTAGTGGATAGAGTCTTGCCCCCATGATCAGGGATCACGTCCCTTGAATGTAGGAGTGGATGTGTGCACGTTTTCGGGTGCATTACTTGACTGTGCCGAGCCGAGATGACAAGTTGGTCGAGCCAAGGTGACTGGTTGCACGGCCTGATGGAGGACCGAGGTGGCAGCACAGCCTGATAAAATGTCGAGGTGGCATCACGACCTGATGAGATGTCGAGGTGGCAGCACGGCCTGATGAGATGCCGAGGTGGCAGCACGGCCTGATGGAGGGCTAAGGTGGCAACACGGCTTGATGGAGGACCGAGGTGGCAGCACGGCCTGATGGAGGGCCGAGGTGGAAGCATGGCCTGATGGAGGGCCAAGGTGGCCACACGACCTGATGGAGGGCCGGGGTGGCAACACGGCCTGATGGAGGGCCGAGGTATGGGTCAGTCCTGTTCAGGTTTGCATACATGCTTCAGCCGTGCTGAGGAAGGGGACATATTTTGCCTCATCAGTATATTTTTTAAAAGAAAAATTATAGTTTCAATTATTATATTTTTTAAAAGTTGTGAGAAAGGGCATGTTATTTTTCAAATGGTTACTGTGCCAACCTACAGACCAATCAAATAGCAAGAAAAGGCATCGACCATACAGGAGTAAGGTAGCCTTTTCACACAATGTGTTTCTAGGCATAGAGGACACGACTGATAATGTTTTTTTCTTCTTTCCCAAATATCGCAAGGTGTCTATTCTGTCAAGTAGACAATGATGTATCTATTCTAAATACCCCTTTTGTATTAACACACAAAAAGGGGTAAGATGAGATGATCACTTCTTATGGAAGTCCATTATCCTCCTTAAAAGTTAGGATTATTCTTAATATCCTTAACAAGGATTTGCTGGCATATACATATAATGCATTGGATTCATATCTTAGAGAGATAAGGCTGAGATGATGATCATTCTTTATAGATATGACATCCAATTTCTCTAAAGGGTAGTATTCAAAATTATACATTTTCTTATCTTTACTCGTTTAGAACAAGCAAAGGGACAGAGCTTGTGGTTAACCTTGAGGTTTACAGATTTTGAGGATTTTGGGCCATGCACACTTGTAGTGCTTTCAGCTATTAAGTTGGAATAAGACTGAATTTGTTATTTTAAATGCTTCCAACCAAAGAGATAGATTGTTTGGTTATACATACATTGGATGAGAGAGAGAGAGAGAGAGACTGTGGTTAGCCATGAGACCTGGAGATTTTGATCCTTCCTTCTCTTTGGAGAGGCAATTTCGTTGCTAATGCCTTTTAACACGTCACATGTTGCCATGTTAGGTCACGTAAAGTAATGGACAAGAGACTCTTGCTGTTGAGTATGTACTGTCATGTTATGGGGTCATTGGAGGACAATGAGACAAGGATTAGGCAAGAGAGAGATCGGGACCGACTTCGATGGAGTGTTGCCGCATTGAAAAGAATGGTAGGTAATAGAAAGTAATAAAGAATTAGATCTCAACGAGTTATTGTGCCTCACATTTTTATTTATAAGGGGAATGATATAACCCTAATCCCAATGAGTGGTGTGAAAGTTCATCTTTGTCCTCATCGAAAATTATTTTGACGAGGAAAGTCTCACATGCCAAAGAAATATGGCCTTTATAATCCATTTCTATCGACAAGATATTCGCCACGTGTTGATCACTCATTGATGGTTTGATTTTATGCATATCAAATCCCCTCTCCACAAAAAAAAAAATTTAATATTGAGTTACACATCTCTAATTAGGGGTGTTAGTGGGCTGGACTGGACTGAGTTTTTCAAAACCCAAGCCAAGCCCAGCCCAGCCCAGCCCTAGGGATGGGCTGGGATATTTCAGCCCAAGCTCAAAATTTGAATTAAGAGGTAACAACTTTGGTGGGTTTTTACCAAAAAAAAAAACTTTGGTGGGTTAGGCCCTGTTTTTGAAGCGCAAGCCCAACTTGAGGCAACCAATGCCTAACCCATGTCTGACCCGGCCCAGCCCAACCTTAGGCTAGAAATTCTCAACTCTAGCCCAATGGGTAGGTCAGGATCAACCCTTGAAGGTGAACTCATCAACGAATACACACTTTCTCACTCCAAGGTACAAAACCTTAGCACTCACACCAAGGAGGGAGATGGGAGAAAGAGAGTGTGATGCAAGGAGCTACAAACGCAAGAGAGAAAAAAACTGGCTCTTTGCTATGGTCGACCCCCATTCCTTTCCCCTATTGTTGTCTATTTATAATACATCAAATCATAATCTTTATCATAAGTCTACATGTCAAGTCAGGGTAGCTTTATGTGAGTCAAATTCAAACTATCAAACAAAACTATTTACTTATAAGTTGAACTTAATTTTATTATGTTCCTTGTGGCTTCCTATTTCTATCTCTCTCCTCCTAGGATCGTGGAAAGTTAATCCAAGAACAGAGTAACTCCCAACCCCTTGTTGATCACTTGAGTAATGCATATACATAATGCATATACAAATAATGCATTGTTGATCACTTGAGTTATGAGTCGCTGCTTCATGGGAGGGAGAAGACACAGAAAGTTGCTAGCATATGCTACACAGCCAAGTAACGTTCTTTCTCTCTAAAACTATTTATTAATAAGCATCTAACTCAATCTTCGTAAACAAAACTATTTTTACTCCTAAGAGCACCTCAAGTTGGATATAATTTATAAACCCCAAATTGTGCAGATCCAAGTGTAAAGGGGGGCTGGGTTTCGAACATCCTAAGCTACAAAACTCAATCTTACTTGCTAAAGTAGCTTGGAGACTATGGGTAGAACCCGATCTGTGGTGGAGCCAACAGATGAAGGCTATATACTTTCTAAAATCAGACTTCTTATCAGCTAATATGGGTCACTGTCCATCCTGGGCATGGCGCAACATCATCCATGGGAGTAAAGTCCTCTTGGAAGGCTTGATCTGGTCCATTGGAACAGGGGTTAATGTTCGAATTTGGGAAGATAAGTGGATTCCGTCTTTAACCGATTTTAAGGTTCAACAAGAAGCTTTACCCGACTATCCCTTGGTTAGGATGTCAAATATGAAAGACCAGGATAACAGAGTATGGAAAGTGGAACTCCTGAATCAATGGTTCTCTAATTCGGATGCCAAAGAAATCGTTAAAATCAAGCTGAGCATTATTTCAACTCATGACTCTCTTAAATGGGGTGTATCAAATTCTGGGTCTTTCTCTGTGAAATCTGCATACCATCTCCTCTCTAATCAGCAGGAAGAAATTGAAACTGTGCAGCCCTCTTCTTTTAGGAACTCAAGCAGGAGAAATGTTCCAAATCATATATGGAATTTCATTTGGAAGTGCCCCACGCTCCCCAAAATTCGATCCTTCGTCTGGAGAATGTGTGCTAATGGTTTAGCTTCAGGTGAAGGGCTTCACATCCGACAAGTAGTGGTTGATCCATCATGTATCAGATGCGGTCATATAATGGAATCCATAGACCATATAATCCTCCATTGTCCATTTGCCAAGGCTGTCTAGTTTGGATCTTTCCTCACTCATAGAATCCCAGATGATGGTTCCATCTTAATTCAATACTGGATTCATTCTTGGAATGACATCAGCCGCTTCGACAAATCCTTATCTAAGGAAAGTTTTAGTCTTTGCTCCTTTATATGCTAGTCTATCTTGCTTGCAAGAAATGATATGCTTTTCAAGAACTGCTACCGTTCTCCGACTGAAGTATTTGGTATGACGAAAAATCTCTGGTAGGAATTCAACCAAGCCCAAATAAAGGAATCGCATAATATTCCTCTTCCCCATCACTCTTGGAGCCCCCACTAGATGGCTACATCAAGATAAATTATGATGCCTCCTATCTAATTGAGGAAGGAAGAGGGGGTTTAGGCATTATAATATGGGACTCAAATGGGAACCTCCTTTTGGCCTGCTCAGAACCAACAACTATGTCTTCCATTCTAATTGGAGAAACTGAAGCAATTAGAAATGGAATTTTAAGTGCCTTAGTTGATGGTCATTTTTGTTTCATAGTGGAGTCGGACAATGCTGAAATCGTCAACATCTTGAAGGACCCCTTTGTTGATGCCCCGATGGAGATCCTCCCAATTGTAACAGATATTCGTTTTATTTCCCGTCAACCCATTCGGTGCATCTTCTCCCATATTCCAAGGGTTGCCAATGACACTGCTGACACCTTTTCCAGGAGAGGCTCATCCATTCGGTCTAGGACGTTGTGGCCTCATTCCACTCCTTGGTTATTCCAACTTTGTGATATGGATACCTCGGATTGTAATCGGAACTTACATCAATAAATCTTCAAGTTATCAAAAAAAAAAAAAAATTTATAAACCCCAAAAATAATAGTTTTATTGTATTTTAATCCCTCTACGGCTCTACTTGACAATATCACATCACAAACTTACAGGTATGGAATTAATTACAATCATCACCCCTATAAAAGCATCAACAAGGATAAAATTTTCATTTTTCATGAGGGGCACACTCTCTCTCCCTACCTTTTGAAAATGACTTCCATGCCCCTCCACAACCTTGCCCTCCCATAGGTGAAAATATGAAACTCATCTGGTTTCAATTTTACTGTATTGAATCAAATAAAAGATTAGAACCAAACCAATTGACACCCTACTGCGTGACCAACCCCGACATCCCCGGACCAGTGTCCGGACCGGATCCTAAACCTCTCTATTGAAAGTCCACGAAAATAATTGAAATAGTCATAGTGGTCCACGTAAACCATGAACTCCCAAGCGATGACAGCGACTGACTTTGACATCACTCGTGAACCGTGAACTGTGATTGGTGATTACCCAGAAAACAAATGAATTTTTTTTTTTTTTTGGGTAAAAAACACAAATGAAAAATCTCACTGGGCCTAGTGGAGAAACCCTCAATGTGGGCCCAGAGCATTTAAAGACCCCACTCACCCATGGATCCGTTATATTCTACATCGACGGCCAAGGGGATGACATGTGACTTGATTTTGGAAGTCCCGCGAATGGAAGTATGGAACGACGAAGAAACAGAGAAACTCCCAAACCCATTACGTTTCTTAATTCTCCCTCGGCCGAATCGTCTCTTTCTAAAACCTCTCTCTCTCTCTCTCGCTCGCTCTCGCGGCATCCATGGCTTCGTGTCTAACGGATGCGACACGGGAGCTATCGTGCCGAGACAGCGAAGCAGCGACTCATCTGAAGCTTATCTCCATCCTCGTAATCTTCATCACTAGCATCATCGGCATCTGTTCTCCGGTTCTTCTCGCTCGTCTCTTCCAAGGAAAACCCGTCTATGATAAGGCACTTCTGCTGATCAAATGCTTCGCCGCCGGTGTAATCCTCTCCACCTCCCTCGTCCACGTCCTCCCGGACGCCTTCGATGCCCTTGCCGATTGCAAAGTGGCTACCCATCACCCCTGGAAGGACTTCCCCTTCGCAGGTCTCGTCACTTTGATTGGAGCTCTAATAGCCCTCCTCGTCGATGTTTCTGCGACTTCTCACGTCCATGGCAACAAGCCGAGTAATTATACGCCGATTGGTACGCAGGAAGTTGAGCCATCGATTGATTTGGGGAAGAAATCGAAGTCGAGTGTGGACCCCCAAATTGAGCTTGGGGTTGTGGTACAGGGGAGTTGCTATGGCGGTGGGAGTCCACCGGCGGCAGAGGAAATGGCAAAGCTGAAGCAGAGATTGGTGTCTCAGGTTTTGGAGATTGGGATCATATTTCACTCTGTGATTATTGGGGTCACCATGGGTATGTCTCAGAATCAGTGCACCATTAGGCCTCTTGTTGCTGCTCTGGCGTTCCACCAGATCTTCGAAGGGATGGGCCTCGGCGGCTGCATTGCACAGGTAATCTCCTTCTTTGATTTGGTACTTCAGTAGTGTAGTCTTCTTTCACTGCTCGTTCACTTTACTGGGTATATGGGTAATTAGGCTAATCCCACTAATCCTTTCCTTTAACCCCAAAGCAGGTTACTCACACCGGTTGGCCCTTTATTAATAACAATATAATAATGTGATTAGGTTGTCATACTTTTGTGGCTCTGAATTATAAACCAAAGAGAAATGGATTTCCATAGTGGCACCACTATACAGCTTAGAGGGACCGTTTAAAATAGATTTTTGCCAAATGGGAAAGGAAGATAGGAAAAGCTTTTGAACATGGGCTACCTGAAGTTTTCTAGAGCTTGCCAATGCAAATAAGCTTATTTTGGAGGGACCCTTTAAAAGAGGTTTTCACCCAATGGAGAAGGGAAGGGGGAAAAAAGTGTTAATATGGGCAAAACTTTGCCTATTGGAGCATGCATGGTGTTGGGAATTGGTTAGAACTCATAGAGAAGTGCCCAAGTTTTTACATTGAGTTACTTGCATCCGATGTGAGATTAATTACTTCTGCGTGAAAATACACACATAGTATCTAATAATCTGAGTAATAAGGAGTTAGCATGACATACATGGGAATGCATTACAAAACAAAGAAAAGGATTTGACTAAGTTATCCCTGAAATTTGACACGGGACTAATCCAGACCATGTATTATTCTACCTAATGCTTAGAATTGCCTCATGATCATTCCACAAGACACAATGAGGATGATGAGTTGCGAGAAAGGAGTCTTTTGTTATAAATAGGCAAAGCTATAGACCTGGTTTTCCAATGTCACCACCAAGGAAAGAATTTTTTTAACAAGCATCAATATTTGCCACATGGTAGGTCGGATGGGGCTGAAATGTAGTGTATAGGTGGGCTTGATGTAGAACTAATCCCATACCAAAAGATTTCTAGTAGGAGACTAGCTCGAGACAAGATTGCAGGAAAAGAGAACAAAACCAGAATTAGAGAACATTTAGGGCCCGATTGATAACGTTTTTACAGTTTCTGTGTCAAGAAACAATAGAAACATAAATTTCCGTTTCTGGGAACATAAATGGAATTCAAGGTGTTTGATAAAACCTGTTTCTGGAAACGTTTCCACTTCTATTCTCTGCTAACCTCTACAACTCTCCTCTCCATGAATTTCTTCACCATAGACCCCAAATTCTGCTCGTTCTTTGCCTTAATGGGAGCTATATCAAAATATTTCGTTTTGGCAAGCACACGAGACGAATTCTCTGCAATTGAAGGAGTCGCCTGCTATGGGGATTTCAATTGTGAATTCAGTGTAGCAGAGAACGGAGAGGAGTGCAGAGATACCGGAGGCTAAGAAGGAGAGGACAACAGCTGGTCCGGCTTGGGTGTAAGAAGTGAGGCCTCTTAGTACGAAGATTCCGGCTCCGACGACGGAGCCGATGCCGAACCAGAGGATGTCCCACCCTGTGAGGGTCTTCTTCATAGAATGGTAGCGACAATGTTTTCGTTCACCAAACGTCGATCTGTTCCGATGGGTTCAGGACTCTTTCGGAGGGTGAACAGTTCGAGATCGAAATGGCGATGATGGACGAACGGAGGCTGTAGATGTGATAGGATTGAACGGATCTGAGGTTTCCCGTGGTGGTGGTGGTGTACGTGGGTTTTCTGGTGGAAGAGGCAGGGGATCTTACGACAATTATGGTGGTGGGATTGGTAGTGGGTTTGGGAGAGGGTGGAGTGGTGGTGGCGGCGGCAGTAGAGGAGGGAGGTCTGGTGGTGGTTATGGTGGTGGCGGTGGTGGTGCTGGCGCGTGCTATAATTGTGGGCAGACCGGTCACTGGGAAGAAATCGTCCTTACTGCACCACCAGCATCGGCCACCGGTAGTGGCGGCGCCGCCTGTTTCAGTAGTTCTCACCATTATCGTATCAACTCTAGGCTCTGGACTGGAGAGGTGAGGGTGGTGACTGGTTTGGCGCTGGAGAGAGTTTCGGGGATTGAGAGAGTTTCGAACATAAAAGTCGTTTCCAGAAACAGCAAAACAAGTATGACTTGTTTCGCCATTTGCGTTTTTAGGAACAGAAATTGATATAAATTTTGATTTATGTTTCTAAAAACAAGAGAAACGGATTGACTTTATCAAACACTTTTTAGGCCGTTTCTGCTGTTTCTAGGAACAGAAATGGTAGAAACAGCAAAAACGAAACATTATCAAACGGGCTCTTAATAACCTGAACAAAACCAATCAATTGACCTAATAGGTTGAAAGGGCATGGAAATTCTGATTCAAAAAGTTGGCTGGATTGATGGATAATGTCTCCTCCTCACATGAATGGCCTCGCTGCCCTCCTATTTGGTATGCTTTATCTATACTGCTTGCCCAGAATACCCTCTCCCATAAAGAAAACAAAATCGAAACAAGAAAAGAAACAGAACTTCAAATTAGACCAAGAGTAAAGATTCAGACTAGGAATTGGATTCTCAGAGAGAATAGGATTCTCTGACTAGAAATAAGGTTCTCAAAGAGAATAGAAATAGGATCCGAGATTTCCAAGTGGTGAAACAAGAAATAGAAAAATCTGAAACTACCAAGAGATTGGATGGAACTATGGTGAGATTCATGAACAGATATGGGAGGTTAAATGGTTGAATTTGATACTGAAATTTGACAATAGGCTATTCAGACCATTCTCTAGACATCAATATTAAATTCACGACATTCCTCTTCCACGTGGCAAAACTGAGTGTATTTTTTTTCTCAATAGCCATGTGAGAAATCTTTCTTTTAACTATGTTATACAGCACCTAAGTCGAACGTTGCGACATTGAGTTTATTATGATTTTGCACAAGTATTTTCTAATCTCATTTCACAAAAAAAAAAAAAAAAAGAGTAACCAAGAACATATCAACCCACATCAAATATTTTCTATAAACGATATGGAATTAGCCCCATATGCGGCATATGAATGATATGGGATTGTTAAAAGATTATCAATAATTCTTTTGAGGCTGAAAACTTAAAAACAGAAGCCAACAAGAGAGAAAGAGAGGGCAAATTTTTTGCCTTAACTATTTTTGTGAACAAAAACCAAAAGGAAAAATGATAGCGAAGAGGGCCTTAGTAACTGACATTCTCAATTGCGAGATCCATCAGAAGCACTGGGCCATTATCTTCAACCCCCAAATGCAGAAGGCATAATACAGCGACATTGGAAAAGTAGTGAGGGTTTGACAAAGAAGAGAAAAGAGCATCAGAAGATGGCCATTAACAAGCTTCTCCCAGAACATGCCCTTCAATCAGTTCCAACAGTCTCTCCTTCGTCACCTGCAGCCACCCACACGCACACAGTCAAAGACTCGAACATCAAAGGTAGATGCAATTAATTGCGCTGATAACAACCATCAGATCTGCGAGAACACCATTGATGGACGGTGGTGGTTAATTAGTACTAATTAATTACCTTGTTGCCAAGATGCATCATATCATCCAAAGCGTAGAGTTTGAACTCGAAGCGATGGCAATGGGAAGGAAGCTTGGGACCACGCCAACCAGGGACCTTCCAATCAGTGTGGCCTTCTTTGATGTTGGCATAGTCACCACCAACCTCCTCTTCCTTCCCTGAGAAACCTTCAGGTAGACCCTTCAGTGTGGGTGGTATGTTCGCCACCACCCATATGGTCCACGGCACGATAGGCCCACTCGGATCTGGGGCGTCGATGTCTTGAACCACAAGAGCCAAGCTCTTGGTACCTTCAGGCAAGTTGTACCATTCCAAGGGTGGAGATAAGTTCTTGAGGGCTCCCTGTCCTTCTGCCGTGTACTTGCGTGGTAGCCTTCCGTCCTTGTCTATCGCCGGCGAAACCAATCTGAATTCCTCGTTCTCCATTAACACCACCGCCTACTAACTCTAATTAGTCTTTTTTCAAACAACTTCCTCTCAAGAAATGCTTTCTCTTCTTCTTCTGGAAACAACTTTTCTCTCTCTCTCTCTACAATTATCAAAGAAATGCTTTCTTTCTTCTTTCATGTTAATCGTTTTTATAGTTGGGAATTGGTGGAACAGTAAGGAAGGACGGTGGCGATAGGAATTTGGCGAGTGGCATACGGAGGCTTCGTTGTCCAAAAGGAGGACGTCTAGAGCTTAGAAGTATTGTTGTTGCGCCACGTGTGAATTAGTGCATTATGTTTACCTTTTGAGAGAAACAGCCGGAAAAGATTGCGTGGTTCCTACGTCAAGATACATGAGAGTTCAAAATGTTTAACCGATCCTACATCAAAGGCGAAAATCCCACATTATTAATGAATACATCCAGTATAGTTAGCATACATAAGATAAGAAATGGATGTAGGAGGATAAAACATAATAGACATATTTGATTGGGAAGATGCAGCCTCAGAAGCAAGCTTGTCAGCCACCGCAGTGGATTCCCTGAAGAAATGCTGGAAGACGACATGAGGTAGTGAGCCCGCTACCTGAATGCTGTCTGCCAGAATATTAATACTAGCTATGCGCCACGGGTAGCGGTTTATCGAGCCATTGAGGCAACAGATGAGCAGGAGATTGTCGCTCTCGATGACCACCGAAGTTGCTTGGAGCTTTGTGGCATAGATGAGGGCTTGTCTTGCAGCGAGAGCCTCAGCAGTAAGAGCGTGGTTGTACCCTATCCCTCCAGAGAAGCAGCAAATAAAGTTATTATTGTGATCCCGACAGACACCAGCAATTCGGCAGGCCTGGGTTCCTTTACTTGTCCCATCTACATTGAATTTCCAGACTCCAGGGGGAGAGGGATCCAACGAGTACTGGCAGCAGGTCGCCTCGCTGACTTTAACCTCAGAGGAAATGTTCTTGGCCTCCCTGATTGCTACTAACAATGAGTGTTGAGGATTGAAGGAATTAGCTCTGAAGATTTGATCCCACACAGCAGTCCAGATTTGCCACATGATCCAGCAGAACAGGGCGGTCTTGAGAATGATTTGCCGGTTGGAAGCTTTGAAGGAGGTGATTATTGCTTTAATTGCATCCACGATAGAACCAATTGCAGGGATATTGCCAAGCCCAGCTAAATACCACATTTGCTGGGACTGCGAACATGACAAGAATAGATGATTGGGATCAAGTGCATGATTGGTGCAGAAGGAGCAGGCAACATCAAAGGAAAAGCCCCTCTGGTTAAGAAGGGTTGGAAGCGGCAGCCTATTGTGAAGAGTTTTCCATAAGAGGTGTTGGATCTTTGGGGCAACTCCCTCCATAGCTATGCTATATGCTGATGCAACCGAGAAGGATCCATTGGCTGTAACCGCCCAGACAAACTTGTCCTGAGTTGGCATGAGAGGGATTGGGATGGACAGGATCATGGATGGCCACCACAACAGTACTGCTTCACGACGCCAAGATGGTCGATGGGGTCAATGAGCATCGAGACTTTGGTGGGGCATTGGGTAAGAGGGGAATGGGCGCGCTGAAGGTAGGAGGTTGGGGATCCAGAAGTCTGTCCACGGTTAATCAATTCTCCGTTGCCCAGTTGCTTGAAGAGGCCCGCTTGACCCGAGCAGAGCAAATAGATTTCCACCCCAAGATGCTGTTGCGGGACAAGCAGCCTCCATGAATGTCGATTGGGGGAAATATTTTCTTTCATCAGCTTCACCCAAAGAGAATCAGTATTTGTTAGTGTTACTACCAAGAATCTTATGAGGCTGAACTTCGATCGTGCACACCGAAAGTTGCTCCGGGATTAGTCCTCCGACGCCAAGTTAGAGACCCGCAAACAGTATTTTCACAGGAGTAATGGTGTGAATCTGGAAGAACTCTCGCGGCTGTGCCTTGACGTCTGACGGCACATTGGTGCTAAATTGTGCCCTTGTTTTCTGAATGTTAACAGGTTGTCTAGAATAGTTGCAGTAGACGTTTAAAATGGTATTTAAAGTCCGTGCCTCAGCCATAGAAGCTCGCCCAAAGGAAATTAAGTCATCAGCGAAAGCCATGTGTGAGAGTCTTTCTCCTTGCCTGCAGAGTTGAATCCCACTCAGTCGCCGTTTCTCTAAGGCCAGCGCAAGATGTGAGGGTAGCACTTCGACACATAATACAAATAGGTATGGTGAGAGCGGGTCTCCTTGCCGCAAACCTCTTGATGGTGTAAAGGGTGGGAGCTGTTCTCCATTCACGATAATGCTCATCTGTGTGCTTTCAACACAGAACATGATTTTTTCAACCCAACCCGCATCAAACCCATAGCTGAGAAGTGTCTTTCGTAGAAAACACCACTCAACCTTGTCGTAGGCTTTGCTGAGGTCGACTATTAAAGAGAAAAAACCTTGCCTTCCTTTGTGAGTATTTTTCATTTTTTTTGAAGTATCTCATTTTTTGAGTATTTTTCATTATTAATGCTTTTACATATACTCTTATTGAGTATATTGGTCTCTACTTTGATGCAGAAGCCACACTAGTTTTTTATGAAATTCTCTTTCTTTTTATCTTAATGCTTTAAACCTCTTTATTTTTTTGATAAGTAGAACTCAAGGAGACTGAACCACTCATTTTGAAGATCAAGTCTTTACGAGTTCTCTCTCTCTCTCTCTCCAACACAGTCTAGTCAGATTCAGGTGCTCTTTTCTCGTCCTTTGATCTTGGATTTAGATTCTCTGTATTTTTAACCGTGTAATTCTTATTCAATTCTCTCTGTGCATGCCTTTTAATCCCTTGCTTCTCTACACTTTTGTATTTATAGTTGGATGCTCTCTTCACACCTTTGTTCCCTGCTTCTCTATACTTTTGTATTTGTCAGTAGTCTTGTAATACTTTAGGCTATGTTTGGTAGCCAAGGGAAGAAAAGGGAAAAAAAAATTCTAAAAAAAAAAAAGGTAGGGGGAGGGGAGAGGGGGGAGGGGGGAGAAAAGAAATGAAATGGTGGGAATAAAAATATGTATCTTTGGTTACCAAGAAGAAAAGAGAAGGAAAAAAAAAGTTTTTATATTTTCTTGTGTTTTTGTGTTTTTGACATGCAAGAATTTTTTTGGGAGCGAAAGGAAACTTCACAATTCTGAAGGAGAATTTTAAAATTCAAAAATTGAATCTTCTCTTGGATGAGGACATTCCAAGCACAAAGAGAAAATTTTAAACGAAGATTGTACTTTTTTCTTTTGACTACCAAACATAGCCTTAGTTTGTATGATATACATTTTATGTCATGGTTGAAGAAGAAAGTTGTTTTTTCTTTTTCTTTTTCTTTTTTTTTTTCTTACAAAAATGGAAAAAAGGTTCCCCTATTCATAAAATTTGGATCCCCATTAAATTAGTATGATACAGCAAACATTTGCGAAAAGCTTCGGTCTTTTCTTTATTTTTGTTGGATATATCTTTTATGGGAAAAGGACAGGTATACTAGTAGGTCACCTAAGAATTAGGTATGCTAGCGATTATTGACCCTTAGATGAAACATAATCGATCTCATTCGTTTGTATCTATTGTCCTTCCTATGTTGCCCACCACTGCCGCTCTACGGTTCTTTTTCTCTCCCTCTCCTTCTCCGACTCCGACTTCTCTCCCTCTCCCTCTCCCTCTCCGACTCCATCGATTGCCCTCTCCGACTCCCACTCCCACAAATTCACCGGTTGTGTGGGTGAGGAAAGGTGGTTGAATCAGTTCTATCTGAATCCCTACTTAGACTTGGAAAAGGGATTACGGTCAATCCCAGCATACCCATGGCGGGTTCAGCTACAGACGGTCACTCAATCGCACGCCCTATCCCAATCATTCTCCCAACTGCTTCCTATCATCGAAGATGTGGAACTTGCCGGCGATGCTGCTCGTAGGGTCTTTTCCAGGAACAAGGGCAAATATTGAGTCTCCACTTCATCTCCGGCGCCGATGGACTTTTGAGGTAATGACTCCTCACTCTGCAACTAGATGATCGTGGTGGAGGACGTCGACATCTCTGGCCGTAAAGACAACAGGGATGGCTCTCTGGTGCTCACCTAAGTGACCTAATTATCTATTCCCATTCACTCCAATATTGTGATGTCACAGCCGCCCCTGGCTGAGATTGGATCCGATCGTAGTTGTCATCGAAGTAAGTATATACTGCCAACCTATTTTCATGATCGAGATGAAGGCTTACGGGGGAAGAATGAGATCGATTAATAGTTGCAGGGATAGAGATCGAGATGAAGGGCTGCGGGGAGAAGAAGGCGCGAGTGAGAAAGTAGGTCCGTAAGACTCCGACAACTCTTGATAGTTGCAGGGTAAGGAAAATGTGTAACAACAATGGAGTGACGGTTTGGATTTTTTCCCTTCATCCAACGGTTTTATTTAAGCTGACTAAATCCTACGGTTAAAACCTTACTAGTATACCTAATCCCTAGGTGATCTGCTAGGATACCTATCCCTCTCCCATCTTTTATATTATATATATATATATATATATATTTTTTTTTTTTTTTTCCGCTTTATTGCAGTAGTAGCATTAGTAGTATAGGTCTGTTTAGATTGCTAAAAGTGACACATCCTAGATTCTGATTGGTATGTAAAGATTGCTCTTCATACAATCATACCTACCTCTCTCCTTTTCATATTTTAATATTAATTATACCTACTCTTGCTTATGCCTTTGGAGATGTTAGAAATGCAAGGTTTATATGGGTCTTTTTATATTCTTTTTTCTTTTTTCTTTTTTCTTGGGTCATATTTCAATCATGGCCCACCAAGCTTTCGAAATATTCTTCATAATCCGTGTTTCAGCAAGTTTGTAACTTGATATGGGCTGAGCTGGGTAATTGACAGATTATAATTGGACCAAGCCTGAAGCCCAGTAAAGCTCAGATTTGAGCTCAAAGTCCGGCCCAGATGAGTACCACCCAAAGCATTGCCCTTTATTAGTCAGGGGCTACTGTGGTGAAAGTTTCTTCACCGCATAGATTGAAGATATCAAAAAAAAAAAAATACTAGCGAGACGTGGCTTCGTATCTATCAATCCCAGAAGAAAGGCAGATTGGGGTTGATGGATTAATATGGTCGTGGGGTCTCTCATCTTATATGTCGATTTAAAGGATTGAGTTCTTCTAGGTCTCTATCAGTAGTATTAGAGTCATGGTTTTAAGTATTTGTATTGTATTAGTATCGGCTAAGATTGATCCCCAATTATTAATCGATGTGGATTGATTACTTGTATCATTTCGAAAAAAAAAAACTTATTTTTTTGAAAAGGAAGAGATAAATTTGATCGATACCTACCGATCCTCTCTGATACTAATCTAGATCTAATCGAAATTGAGACTGTATCTGTTTTCTGATCTTTGGATTGGGTTCAATCTTGATCGATACCAATTCTACCGATTTGAATCGATCAAATAATTACTTTCCTACCTTTGGGTTGTTCTAGTGGATTAGTTCGGATTGGTCAAAACTTGGGATCTGTCTCGAGTCTCGACTACTATCAATCCAATTCATGCGGTCAGATTTTTGAAACCATAGTCTCAGCCGATATTTAATGGGATCGGTATAAATCTCAGTGGTACATTCAGTAGGAAAAAATGATTTAATAAGACCCGGACCTGATTGATATCGGACAATACCAATCCCCGAACCATTTTGATACCAATCCACTCGTTCAAGAGAAAAAAAAAAAAGGTAAAAATGAATATTTTAAATTGAAGCAAATTTGTCCGATTCGAAGCCAATTTTGATCGATTTAGAAGGGTATCAATCCTGATCCGATGCCCAAGATTAGAATCCTTGGTTGAGACCGATACTAATATGGGGCTCTTCTATGACACAGAAGATGTGACAACAAAGATTAGACAGACTTTGGATTAGATAAACACGCACACAGGTACAGGTAATAAGGATGATCGCCCCCACTCTGTTACTATTTTTTTTTTTTTTTTATTTCTTTACATGACCATTCTCAAACATTTAGAACTAATATCATACAACATCCAAATCCAGCCTTCTACAGCATAAAATATTAAAATGACAGGTGGTTCAATCTAAAGCCTAAACTTGAACTGGATAGTTTCCGATGATCGAGGTTGGTGATATGATGAAAGAAAAGAGTGTGGTATGGGAGGTCACCCACAACGTCTCTTCCATAAAAGAGTGAGACTTTTATAGATCCTACACATTCCGGGTGTGGGGAAGCATACACTATACATGTACATACTTATTAGTACGTGTGTAATATGCAAGGGACACACCTATACATATGGATGCACCTATACATACGTACATCTATTGATGCTTATATGTTTGTACATAAAATGTAAAAAACAAATAGGTCATATCTGTGAAAGGACACAAACTTGAAAATACAAGTATAGATGTACGTACATTTAGGCCTATAAATGCCCAATGCCTAAGGGAAGAAAGAGACAACAAATCCAAAGAGTAATTTCGTGGATTATAATGTCTATTTGTATATTGTTATACCAAATTCGCTTTTATTATCTTCCAGTCCACTTCTTCTCTCCTCTCCTCTCTCTTTGAGTTCCTTTCACAATCACACTTAGGAGTGCAATCTTTGTAAAAAAAGGGATCAAATCCTCTATTTCAACAACTGACTGATTTCTACAATATACAATGACTACAACTCAAAGTAGCACATCATTTGCAGTTTTATTACATCACATATAAATCTAACATTGCCCTTTAATTACTCTTTTAGAATAATAAGAGATAAGTTTTATTGATTTTTTATTATTTTACTATTAAAAGCTAAGAAAAAAAAACAAAGATTATAAAAACCGTGCGATTGGAATCTAACCAAGCTTCATGGCTCTGCTGTATTGACGAAACTATCCCCTGGGATTCCCATCCAAATGGGGATGCGGACTAACCATATCATAAACTCAAAGGAGGGGGAGGGGTGGGAGGCGAAGATTGAGTTCAGTAATTAGTGGTAGAAGTTACAATAGATGCAGGGCCATTCATTTATGATTGATGTGAATAGGTGAATAGGTGAACAGGTGAAGCAGGTAATTCCCACTTTTGCAGTTGACAAGCAAAGCAAAGCAAAGGAGGGAATGAAATAATGAATTATCTCTGTTCGGTTCTGTTCTGTTCATTTATCATATCAGGATCAGAAACGTGAGCTAAACAACCCCACACCAACAACTACCCTGAAACCGTGAGAACAGGATCAGAGTATCAGACACGTTCACTCACTCACTCACTCACCCCCACGGGTGGCCCCAAACTCAGAGAAAAAGAATAGCTGATGAGACGTCTGGAGTCTACCATTTTCAAACTAATACCCTGCGTCTCTTTCTCTCTCTCTCTCTAGCAGGTAGTAGCTACAGTATTGTCCAGCACAAAACCAACGGGCAACCATTCTTGTGTTTTTTTTTTTACTGTTCTTTTTCATCTCCTCCGGTGTACGATAAAGCTTCACCAAATTGGGTGGATGAAGAGAAACTCTGTCCACTTCCAGAGTTTTGAGTGCTAAGCTGCTAACTGGCCTCTCTCTCTCTCTCTCTCTCTCTCTTACCGCAACCATGGGCTCTATCACTCACGAGTCACGATCCTGGGAACTCGGTTCTGAGTTATGACCCGTTAGTAAGGGCTGATACACTAATAAGGGTCCGGGGGATCATGCTGGTCGATCGTGGGCCCCATGCAAACCTAATAATTATTCTTTTTTTTTTTGGTAGAAAAACGTAATAATTATTCACTATGACAAAAATGCATAGACTTATTTGGCCATGTTATGGCTTCTTGTCGTCAGGTCAGGGAATCGAATTCCTCTTTACCATTTTTATGGTGTAAGGTGTTAAATATTATAGTCGGTTAAAAAAAATAATAATAATAACAAGATTATTCATTTTTGAATTTTTTTTTTATAAAATTATTCATTCAAAATTAGATTTGAGTTTACAAAATCATTCAAAACAGTGATTCTCCTTCATCTTTCACATACAAAATCAGATATTTATTTTATTAATTGTAACTTTGAATGAATAATTTTATAAACTTAAACCAAATTTTAGATATATTTGTTAATTAAGACTTAGATAATTTTTTAAACATGAATCTGATTTTGATATTTTTGTTAATTGAAACTTTGGGTGAATATTTGTGTAAGCTTAAACTTAACTTTGGATGTTTTTATTAATTAAAAATTTTAATGGATAAATCCAAACCTGATTTTAGATATTTTTACTAATTAAATTTATAAGTGAATATTTTTGTAAATTTAAATCTGATTTTAAATATTTTTATTTTGTATTACCTGAAATTTTAAGTGAGTAATTTTATAAATAAAAATCCAAAAATAAATAATCGTGTATTAAAATAATAATAATAATAATAATAATAATAATAATAATAATAATACAGACAAGGGGCAAGACCACTTACCAAAGTGAGAGACGACCCTACAGAGTTCTGATCATCTCTCATTCCCCCCATATCTTTCCTTCCTTCTTCCTACTTATATATATAGACCCTATATCATAGGCTTGCGTACACAGTACATGCCTGACTCACCTGAATTCGCTTCTCTCTTTCACATTCCATCACTATCCCATTCATTCACTTATTTCGTTCTAGATTCATCACTACTTCCTACCCCTCTCTCTCTGCAGAAAATTATCTATATATAACAGGACTGGAAACCCTAATCCTTCACTTATAATCTCTTCTAACTTTGCAGAAGCTCTAAGCAGAGAAGCCTTAGTTTGTCACCCTATGGATTACTATCCCAGTGAATCCAACTCATGGTATGATGTTTCCCTCTCTACATCATCAACGGCCGACACTAATAGCAAAGGGAGGAAAAAAGCTACCGGGAATGGAGGAAAGAAGAAGAATAATAACAACAAAGTAGTGAAGCTCTCAACAGACCCACAGAGCGTGGCGGCTCGTGAGAGGAGGCATCGTATCAGTGACCGTTTCAAGATCTTGCAGAGCTTAGTCCCTGGAGGAACAAAAATGGACACAGCGTCCATGTTAGAGGAAGCCATCCACTACGTGAAGTTCCTTAAGACTCAGATATGGCTTCACCAAGCCATGATGAGTGCCATGGCTGAGGAGGATGATAACCTTTCTCTTCCTCCTAATACTACCTCTCCTGACTTCCTCTCTGCATCTCTTCTTCCCCCTCCTCCAGACTCGGCCTGGTCGTCGGTGGCGACACCTATAATGGCAGTGCCGGTGGATCCACCGATGAACCCACCTTCATCTCTGCCACTCTATCGCTTTCAAGCTAATGAAAATCATAATACCATGTTCTCCACTCTCTCCCTTAAAAAAGAGTTACCCCATTAGAGCCTTAGAGACGTCCCTCCCTTAGGTTGTCTGTAAATGTCTTGCGTCTCTCTCTCTCTCTCTCTCTTCTCTCTCTCTGGTGTACAAGGCAGGAAGCTACATTTTGTAAAACCTAAGTGTCTTGTAATCATGGTAAAATCTCTTCTTGGTAATGGTTCATCTCGTTCTACTTGTGCAATATTTATTACATTTGGTAATTAGATTTGAGGATCCTATTTAAATGGAGGAAGTTTTTCTCCACCCGGTGAAAATAATTAAGGGTCATAATAATTCCCCATAGTGTTTAAAATTCAAAATGCGAAATGCTATTCCCACTGTCCCAGAACTTCCATCAAACCACTTCTCTCCTCAACGTGGCCGAAGAGAAAGTGGGGCCAATTTGTGTTATTTATTTATTTATTTTTTTCTAGGGCGAGTGGTAGTAGGAGTATTGTAATCTTATTTTCACTCTCTTTTAATATAAATATCAATTTAATAAGAATTAATCTAAATCGTCAATTAATATTCTATATTGTAACATGTTCCCAGTTTTTAGGATGGAGGGATCACGATCATCCTTATCTTTAACCATGCTGTGATGGTCAAAGCATGGGTGAGTGATGGTCTCCATAACCGTTCCAACTTCTTCCCTTCCAAATAACCAGAGAGAGTAGGATAATGACGGTTTCTCAAAATCTCTATCTGACGAAAAAAAAAAAAAAAACATCCATTAAAACGACCAAAAGATTCTCAAGGGAGAATCATCCTTTGAATCTATTGATTTTGGGTTTGAATCTAAAGAAAACACGTACTTTTCACCCAGGAACTCAACTTCTATCGGACATCTTCCTTACTATCAACTTCAGAACCAACTAACTCTTCCAATTCAGAGAACTATTATTGATTCACAGTTTGAAGCTCTATTTTCCTTAGTTTATGGTGAGAATCAATAGAAGAGTTCTCTACTCTATCTTCCTGAATGACTTCCCCTTCTGAATTAAGTTGCGAAAAATCTCTTTGTTATTGAAAGAGCCATAATTTGAATCTACAGATAATTCTTTGATTGATAGCAACGCTCACAGCCTCTGATTTGATAAACAAATCTCTAAACCTAACGGAAACCCAGGATATGAATCGGGATGAGGTTTCAGAGTTGGGATGTGGTTTGGAGGAGATGACTTGGTTTTACGAACATTGTTTACACGTACATACTGCAACTTTTTTGCCTTTTTTCCAATAATATTCCAAATACATTAATTAATTAATGGAAACGTTTCTCATCATGTTCTTAAGGAAAATTTTTTTTTTTTTTCCCAACATGAGCAACGCACAAAATCATGTACAATGTACAAAATTCTATTTATTTATAGAATTATGTATGGCACAGAAACATGTAATGTGCATGAATAAAGAGTATAGAAAAAAAACACACATACATACAAGAGATTTACATAGTTCGACAATACCACTTATATCTATAGAGTGATTCAATCTTCCACAAAGAACAAGAGAAGAGATATAGTGGAATCTCTACAATACCTCTCCCTCTCTCTTTCTAACTTGGTGTCTCACCACTCTTGGCTTTACACACTCTTCCACCTTTGTAGATACATCTCTCCTTTTGTTGAAGGTTGTTCAGCTGGTAATTTCAGCACCGTAGTGATGGTACTCGAAATTTGCTCGAGGCATTTTCTCTACTCCTTACCCTGAAAAAGCAATGTCACCTTGTGTCCTTGAACCGTTAACTATTAAATCTTGGGTGAAATTTTCTTTTACCTATTTCTCTAGGTAATCTATTATTGACCACCTCTTTTCAACTTCTTTCACCCTCAACAAAAGAAAGAAGCATCAAATTATTTGAATTTTGTTCATAGATATTCACGATATGCTCCCTATGGTAACTGGATTCATTCCTCTTCAACAATTGGAAACTCCACCTCCTTGGAGGGCTTGGAGGACTCTGTTCTCTCGGAACTCTTCATCTTCCACTCTTCAAAGCCTAGCTCTATCTTCATAAAGATTCCATCCCCTACTTGAAAGATTCTACACTCATTCACTTTCTTTAAGACTCAAACTTTTTTTGAAGATCCCACACTTTCCCGGGTATAAGATCTTAATGGACAACCCAATTAGACTATAGAACCAAACCCATCAATTTAAAGATCCCACACTTTCCCCAGTAGAAGACCCTAATGGACAACCTAACTAGACTATAGTATCAAACCCATCAGTTAGTCTAGGTAAAAACAAAAAAACAAAAAACAAAAAACAAAAAACAAAAAACAAAAAACAAAAAACAAAACAAAACAAAACCAAACAAAAATAAAAACAAAAATAAAAACAAAAACAAAAACCAAAGCAAACACATGTAAGTGTATTATTTGTCTTTCATGTAGGATTTTTTATTATTTTCTCTTTCATACCTTGATCATGTAAGTCCTATGTACCATTCCCCGTAAATGTGGGAAATTCCCCCTCCCAACACACACACACTAACACTGTGAGAATCCTCTCCCTTACTAAGAAGAAAATTAATTGTACAAAAACATATTGGCATTGTCTTCCACATTCTAAAATAATTTATCTAACCGACCTAGCCATATCTACTCGAGTCCATTTGCTATTGCTTTGAAAAAACCCTGAGTGATGGCTCAAGTCTTTGGTGCTATGCAAGCACATTCCTTGAAACACCATAATGATGTAGGGGTTTCCTAGGTGACTAGGTTCCCTACAAATTAACTAACTAGGTAGGGTTAACTCAAGGGACTTGGGTAGATAGGACAAAAGAAACTCAGTAAACAAGATTAAGCATGCAAAATAGATTGAGACTAATAAACAAAGTAGCAAAAAGCAATAACAATCTAGGCAAAAAAACACATCAACTCTTACTTAAGCTTCAAGTGGGGACATGGGGAAGGGAACAAACGTCAAACGAATGTTAGGTTCAGCACAAATCAATCCAAACACCAAATAAGATATGCAAACAATCAATGTCCTCTAACAGCCAACTAAAATAGAAAATCAGCAAATGCTTTTGGAAACATAACAGCGACGAGACGTCTTAAAACAATGGGTAAAAATAGACATAAGCAAAAGGGCAAAGGCTGATTTCAATGTTAATGGGCTGCAACATGTAACAGGGGTAAATGGAGGTGGGAGGGGTTTAGTTTAATTATTTACCTTGTTGTTGTCCTGGTCTGAGGTGAAAGAAGAAGTCGAAGTCCTCCAAAATAAAGAGCTGCAGTTCAACCTACTTGATGAAGAACAACGGTTCCGATTGTTGGGGAAGTCCCAGTAGCAACCCAGTTGGGGTTTAGATCAAGGAAGCGAGAAAGACTATAAATGCAATCAATGATGGAAGATAGAGGGATTTGAGGTTCACTGTGAAAGATGAAAACTTTGTGGTTCAATGACAGATTGTGTGTTCCAAAGGAAGAGAAGCTAATAGAGTTGATTATGAGTGAAGCTCACAGTATTCCTTACTCTGCACATCCTGGAAGTACCAAAATGTATAGAGATCTGAAAAAAACTTACTGGTGGCATGGTATGAAGACTGATGTTGCAGAGCATGTGGCAAAATGCATAAATTGCCAATTGGTGACAGAATGGAAATGGGAACATGTCACTATGAATTTTTTGACAGGATTGCCCAGAACCAGAAGAGGGAATGACAATATATGGGTGATTGTTGACAGATTGACCCAATTGAACAAACATAATTATCAAAATCATGATCACCAACCTAAACATGTATATAACAAAAATGAAAATTTAAAGGTATGATCGCATGTGAACAGTTGTTAATATTGTAAACATTCCATAAAAGAAAAGCAACCATTGGTCAGTTTGAGCTCGACAATGGCACCGAGGAGATGAAATACACAATCCTCGAGCTCTAGATGGTATATGGGTCAAGATTCCATCTATACCTAGCTTAACCTAGCTCAAAATGAAGAGAGAGTGAGGAGAGGTTGCACTTACCATATTTCTTGTGGTCAAGACAGGTTGTTGTCTTGACTGCTTGCTATCCACCAACTAGTCTCGCATTGTGTAGACACCCAATTTTGTCACCCTCCTCCAACTATGCAATTGTCCCCAAAAAATTATGTTTTCCTACACATATGCCACGCACACTGGCAAGCCTACTGGACACCTGGAAAAATTCCCTACTTACCTAAATACATTCCACTGGCCTGTCAGAAATAGTCATTCCTAGCGGAAGCTCCATCGGAGTGCCACCTCAGCCTAGCCCTCCCCTAGCCTATCCCCAGCAGAAGCTCTGTCAGAGTGCCACTCAATCAAAATCTCTCACAAAATAGGCCTCCACGTATCTTTAAGCGGCTATACGGTGCTGCAGAAAAATCACTACTGCCAACTCCAAATCATAGGTGGGGTAGTTCTTCTCATAATCCTTCAACTGGCAGGATGCATAAGCAATGACTTTCCTGTGCTGCATCAATACACAACCCAATCCCAGCTTGAAGGCATCACTATACACAACCATACCACCTATACCAGTCAGAATAGTCAAAACTAGAGCTGATACCAACCATTGCCTTAGTTCCTTGAAGCTCTTTTCACAAGCATCGGACCACTCAAATTTCACAACCTTTTGTGTGATCGGGCATTGAGGTGGCAATGCGGGAGAAGTTATCAATAAACCTCTTGTAGTATCTAGCCAATCCCATAAAACTACATATGTCTACCACATTCTTGGGAGTCTCCCATTCTAGAACAGCCTTCACATTGCCTGGGTCAACCTCTATACCTTTGTCTGAAATAATGTGGCCTAGGAATGCCACCTATGATAGCCATATACTCACACTTGCTGAATTTGGTATAGAGTTGCTTCTCTCTCAGGCGTTGCAGTACTAATCTCAGGTGAACAGCATGTTCATCTGCACTCTTGGAGTATACCAAGATGTCATCAATGAATACAATCACAAACTTATCTAAGACATCCTGGAATACCTGGTTCATCAAATCCATAAATGCAGCTGGTGCATTGGTCAACCCAAATGACATCACCAAGAACTCATAATGTCCATACCTTGATCTGAAGGTCGTCTTGCTGACATCACTATCCTTGATCGTGAGCTGGTGGTAGCTCGATCTAAGGTCTATCTTGGAAAATACCTTGGCACCCTACAACTGATTAAACAAATCATCTAGCTTGGTAAAGGATACTAGTTCTTGATGATTAGCTTGTTAAGCTCTCGGTAATCAATGCATAGCCACATACTTCCGTCCTTTTTCTTAATGAATAGTACTGGTGCTCCCTATGGAGACACACTAGGTCTAATGAATCCCTTCAGAAGATACTAAAGTTGCACCTGTAATTCCTTTAATTTTGTGGGGGGCATGCGGTAAGGGGCTTTTGACACTGGTGCCAATCCAGGGAGTAGATTTATAGCAGATTCTGTCTCTCGATTCGGGGGTAAATCTGTCAAGTCATCCAAAAATACATCAGGAAATTCCCTCACCACATCTAACTTGATCAATGGCCTAACCTCTATCTCAGTATCCATCACAGATGCTAAGAAGCCATGACATCCCTTATCTAGCAATTTCTTCATTTAGAGGGCTGATATGATAAACTTTTGGGTTTCTTGGGCTTATCCCTGGAAAGACAAACTCACCCTCATCATGAGGTCTGAAAATGATCATCTTCTCTGCATATAGTACACTGGCTCTATATGCGAACAACTAGTCCATCCCTAGAATCACGTCGAAGTCGGTCATATCCAAATCGATCAAGTGAGCATTCAACTCATGTCCATCTATGGTCACTGGACAAGGCTCATATACATATTTCAGACCTATTACACTTCCTGTAGGGGTACTTACTACTAAACACTGAGTCAATCCTTTGGGTGGAATCCCCATCTTCTTCGTAAACGTCGGTTACACAAACGAATACGAGGCTTCTGAGTCAAATAACACATGTGCAGGCAATAATGATATCAATAATGTACCTGTCACTATATCGGGTGCAGCCTCTGCATCTTTAGCGGTCATGGCAAACACCCTTCCTTGTGGTCTTTGGCCTTGTGGGGGCTATGCTAGTTTGGAGCCTCCAGTGGGGGCATGTCTTGGCTAGGTGGCCCAGCTAATCACAATGGAAACACCTTGGGCTCAACCCCATAGATTGAGACACTCCACTAGAGCGGGATGACTGAGAAGTCTGGCTAGCCTCAACTCTGAAGGGTTTACTACCTCCCCTAGAGTCAGTAGCCCCCATAGGCCTCTTTCTCATTCCCTGTTGGGCTAAGAAATTACCCCTATGCCAGTCTTTAATAGATTTGGCCACTTGGACCACCTCGGCATATGTCTGCAGCTTCATCCCAACTATGGTTGACCCAATTCCTGGCCTCAACCCTTTCTCAAACTTCTTGGCCTTGGCCCTATCACCTCTGAGATGGTCGAGCACGAACTGGGATCCTTGCACCAATTGGGAGAACTCACTCTCTCTCCTATCCCAAAAGCTTTCTAGAAAATAGTTCTCAAAGAAGGCCCCTTTGAAGTCTGTTCAAGTAGGGTTTGGGTTACTCTCCCTCAGATTGGGCTCAGTAGCACTCCACCAATCATCGGCCTCGTTTTGTAGTTGGTAGCCCACACATAAGATCTTCTGCTCCTTAGTGCAGCCCATTAGCATAAACACCTTCTCTATGCCACCAATCCATCTGGATGGATATAACGGATCCTGGCCCACCTTTGAGAAATATGGGGGCCTAAGCCTGTGAAACTTTTCCATCATCTTTGTCAGATCCATCCAACCCTCTATATGTACCTAGGCTTATTCCGATTTTGGATCTTGTACATGCCCATGTACATGTTGTTGGCCTTGCCCATGCATTTGCCATTGTGCCCTACTGGATGTTTGAAGAGTGGCCGAGCCGATGGGTACCAAAATGAGTGCCGGTGGAGTAGGGGGTACGGGCGGTGCATTGTGGGCTTCCATTGCCGTTTGGATCCGATTATCAATCCTGGCCATAAATACACAAAAGCAAATTTAGGGTTAGAGTATGCATAAGTGGGGTCCACCAAGTATTGGATCCGATAGCACACATATGAGGGAGGGAATCCCTAATTAAAGAAGCAAATATAATAATATAAAAATAAAATAAAATAAAATTCACTAGAAATAGGGTCATTCCATAAAAAAATATCAGTGTTGTTTTCGGTGGACTGGTAGAGGCTGATTTGAAACTTTTTTGCTCACCGGAAACACTCAGCGGAAACAAGCCCAATGTTTCCGGTGGATAAAAAATCGCTATATATAGGCTTGGGTTTGGGGTTTATTTTGCAAAACCCTATTCTAACTTGTGTAGAAGAAGAGGAAACGGCCAAGGGAGCTCTTCCAACTCATTCCCCACATTTCTCTTGCGATTCCACGATCAACTAGCGCCATTCGCACATCCAAAGTAAGTTCTCCTTCTTCTCTAACCTAGGTTTTTGGATTTTTCTCTGTGAGACTTGTTTCACCTTTTTAACTTAGGTTTCATTCTCTAAAACCTTATGAACCTTGCCTACGCCATTGCATAAGAGCAACAGCTCATTCCTGAAGAGGCACAGTACAACCAACTACTGTTTTGCTCTGTGAATGAACAAGACCATTGGGAGAACTTTATGGGAAAGTATGTAAGGACTAGGGATTTTGTGCAGTTTCACCTTCGCCAATGCTTTGAGGCAGTTGGGTGGTATCATATCCTGAAGCCCAACCATAGATACCTTCAAGAGATGAACAATATGCTCACCAAGGCTGATTTTGGGTGGGATCGTACCGTCAACTATCGAGCCACCCCGAAGGTTGTTTGCAGGGCAGTTCAATTGAATGTTCTTCCTACCTATGGCCACTATGATGAGGTTTCCATACTGCACGCCTATGTGATGTACTGTGTGTGCATAGGGGTGCAGGTTTGCCTTCCCCACCTACTGATGTGGATCATGGTGACCAGGTTTGAGGGAGGGACACGCAATGTCATAGAATTCAACCGGGATTCCCTGAAGAAGATGACACTAGATATAAGCGAGGTCTCACCCGATAAGGCTGAGGGTTAATTGGGAGGTGATGTCAGGGTTGTTGAGCAGGTGCTAAGAGAGATGGTGGAGATGTTGATGGGGCTGGTGGTGGTGCTGGTAGAGGTGCTGGTGGGGTTGGTGGTGGTGATGGTGGTGTTCCACCACTTGACCCATCTTCCCATAGCACTAGAGGCACATGTTGAGGAGGATGAATAACCGGCTTGAGAGCATGGACAAGAATTACTGTCTTATGGATAACAGGGTGGCTTCCCTTGAGGCACAAATGCAGGCGATGGTCTTCCACCTTGCCATTCCGGTGCCACCTCCAAGTGTACATGGTCAAAACTAAAACTAGGCTGAAGGCCAAGGACAGCATCAGCAGCAGCAAGATCAGCAGGAGTAGTGGCTTATGTTGCCACTGTAGTTTTAGGATTTCTCATTCCATGATTTCTTTGAATTTCATGTTCTAGTTGTTAGTTGAAATTTATTTTCTGTCATTTGCTTCTGTTATTGAATTCCTAGATTAAAGCTAGTTAGGATTTTCAGCTTTCAGTCTTTCTTTTTGAGAAAATTGGCGTAAGCTTATGTACTCAATTCTTGATTATAATGAAATGGCTTTAACACCTATACTTGTCTCCTAATTGTGTAATTTCTATTATTGTTGTCTTTAAGATTTTTATTTCAATCCTAATTTCCCCAAGTCATAGTTTGGTTAAGATTGTGAGTTAAGGCAGAGCATCACACTCTAACACCAAGCTATCACAACCCACTTCCAGTAGACCCAACTTACCATGTAGGAATACCGAAAGTGTGAGTAAGACGCTTACCCGTCTTATGATCCTACCAGGATCTTGATAGTAATACCTTAACGATTCACAATCTCACAATACAACCAAACAATAACAGCGGAATCAGAGTAATATAGCAGAATCATAAATAAATGGGGAACATCTAATGATAAAGTAATTATCTATAACCAAGTTTATCTATTTACAAATATCCAAGACTTATACATATCAAATTTAAAAGTAACCATCCATAAATCTGTATCAAATTAACAAAAATACACCCAACACCTTATGGTGCTACATATACACAGATATCATAGGCACAATCTGGGTCATGCTCCCCTGCTTCTGGAAATCACCAGTCGCTCACTCTGTACTCGGGTCTGGAGGAAAGAAAGTCACAAACCATTGGCACGACTATACCTGCATCATCATCTAAAAAGGGGTATATACGTGGGTGAGCTTTCCAACTCGCTCAGTGAAGGGTGGGGTTCAAGCACAACCAAGCAAAGTAGTTGCATAAATAATTTATGATGCATAATAAAAGAAATTAAACATATAGTCCATGATGATCGTGATGCAATTCATTTATTTTATTATCCACCTAGCAATACAACTAAGTCTGGTAAATGCTACTACGGCACATTAGGCTGTATCCCTCATCTCGGAAATGTCATCGACTATGCAGCGATATAAACCCTAGCTGTGATTAGAAGCCCCCTCCTGGCAGTCACGGCATCGGTATATCCATCGGCCATGCCGAACAAGTTCCTACCTCCAGTAATAATCACATTGTACTGTGGGTGTGGCATTCCGGGAAGGTTCGTCGAACATACCACCATTAGGTCATTCAACACCTTACCCCCTATTGGCAAGGGGACATAGCATAGGGAATGATACCTAACCACAAATATTCTATATTCCTTCATAATGATACAGTTAGTATGGATTACACAATACTGGGAACACATCGGTTACAAAGTGTAATCCATCTTCAAGTACAGTCCTGAGGTACATGATACCGGTAACACCTCGGCCACAAAGTGTAACCCACAACTGTTTATCTATTCTAGCATGTATAATAACAGTTGAGTATGGACTACACAACACTAATATGTCCATCAGCCACGAAGCATATCTACTTTCAAATGCAGTCTCGGAGTACACGATACCGGTAACACATCAACCATAAAGTGTAATCCATGACTACAACTAACTTTAATGCACATAATCAATGCATGGATGCAACAAACATACGGCAATCATGATACTAGTACCACCTCAGTCACACCGGATTCCATCTTATACATACACCAATCACACAGCGTTCATGGTACCAGTACCACCTAGGCCACACCGGATCCCGCCATATGTTTCAATATACATCTCATATCATTGTTATCATTTCCAATACAATTGGACAAACATAATTATCAAAATCATGATCGTTAACCTAAACATATATATAACAAAAATGAGAATCTAAATGTATGTTTGCATATGAATAGTTGTTAATATTGTAAACATTCCATAAAAGAAAAGCAACCATCCCTCACCTTGATTAGGCTTGTGCGGATTAGGGTTCAAGTATGGTCACCAGTCATTCGATTCAATTCCATCCTCAGGGTACATGCGTGTCACTATCCTAGGCATAAAGGTAACTAAACGTCAATACGTGTCGGGAACATCGAGAGGGGCCCACATGGGTCACCCCCAAAGGGTATAGACAAGGTCCCACAGAGATAGTATTATCACCGAAAATAGTCATTGTCCACTGAAAATATCAGTGTTGTTTCTGGTGGGTGTAACAAAGAGGTCCTAAGACTTCTCATGTTCACTAGAAATAATCATCAAAAACAGACCCAGTGTTTTTGATGGCTTGTTTCCATTGGTAGCAGTGAATTGCCCATGAGACTTGGGGCTTTTCGAGTTGGCCCCGATCACTGGGATTTATTCCATGGAGTTTGTGGCGGATGTTCCTAGCATCACTGTAAGCTACTAAAATCCTAATTCCACTAAGCCGTTTGGGAGATACATCGATCGAACAATCGAAACCCTAGGTGGTCATTTGGCCAATCTTGTTATCGAAGCTCATCGGACTCGGTTTGAGCTCAGCAATGGCACTGGAGAGATGAAACACAAAATCTCTAAGCTCTAGAAGGTATATGGGTCAAGATTCTATCTACACCTAGCTTGACCTAGCTTAAAATGAAGAGAGAGAGTGGTAGGAGAGGTTGCACTTACCTCTGGCAAGGATTCCAGCAATGATGCGGCAGCCGGGAGCCAAAGTGAGTCCTTCCCTCTTCTTCTCCTTCCTTTCTCTCCTTCTCCTCTTCAATGTTTGTGCACAAGTGAGATATAAGGAAATGAATTCCTTATTTCCACTTATATGGTAAGTTAGGCCTTAGGGCCTACTTAGTTTGGTCTTAGTCCAGTCCGAATGGGTTAATCTAAATTTTGGGGCATGTGGACCTGACTACTTCTGTCCATAAGGTGCCCATGTCATGAGGAAGGTGTGGGGGAGGATTTGGAATCATCTAGGGCTGTCTACGATGTGGGTGGTGGGACCCACGGGCATCAGAACCCAACCAGCAGCCTGATTGGTCAGCTAAAATAGCCAACGGAAACAATCCCAGGCTGTTTTTAGTGGCATATTTCCAATGGTCAAGACAGGTTGCTGTCTTGACTACTTGTTGTCCACTAGCTGGTCTCGTATAGGTAGTTGGCCTAGGTTGTGTTCATGGTCTTCCGACAATTTTGGTGCGTGCTAGGATTCAAGTGTGGGGTGTCGAGTCACTTATCATCTGGGATCGGAAGGTACAAATCCCCTCTAGTTGGACAAGCAAGCAATACACGAACATGTGGGGTCATCTCTCCCCCTTGGCAATGGGCAGCTGCGAGCCAAAACCCATTGGTACTTCCCACCTCCAATCTGAGACCTATCACAACAACTCAAAATAGACCGAGTCAGGGCACGGGTGTAACATTGGCATTACCTCCAGAGCTGGACAAATTTCATAATGTCTTCCATGTCTCTATGCTAAAGAAGTACATTCCAGATCCTTCACATGTATTGCCTACTGTGGAACCTTTGGAGTTGAATAATGATTTGAGCTATGAAGAACAACCTAAAAGGATCTTTGATGGAAAAGACTATCAACTCTGGAGTCGAACCATTCTACATGTGAAGATCAAGTGGAAGAACCATCCAAAATAAAAAGCTTCCTGGGAAAGAGAAGATGAAGTGAAAGAAAAGTACCCAAAACTGTTTGGTTTACTAGGTAACTATTAAAATCTCGAGGATAAAATTTTTATAAGGAGGGAAAAAATTGTAACTCTCACCTCTTAACATTGACTGTGAATAGGCAAGAGTAGTAGGTTGGAGAGGCCAACACTAGCTTGGCTGGCAGCAGTGGAATGCCAGGAAAGGAAGGATGATCCAACATGTACCTGTGCCTCTTGCCAACAATGTTGGAAGAATCAACATGCAAAGTGGGCCAACAGGTGATTATTAACCTTTAATATGGATAGGATATGATATGGAATACAACAGACTCAAAGGGGAGCAAGTTTAGCTCAACCGACTAGAGAGTTCTGGACATGATAGGCCTGTCATGTGAATAAGATGGCCAGAATTGACTGAAATGGGTCTCACTCTTGGAAATTTGACATGTGGACCTATTTCCATGGGTCTGATATGATTAAATGAGTTAAATAATAAAATTATAAATTTAATTATGGGAACATTATGTATATATATATATATATGGATATAGTATATTATATTAGGATATAATAGTTAGTGGAATATTTCACTAATGTAGGGCTATATAAGGGCCACCACCGACCACATTCTCATTAGCTACTACTTGGACAGCAAGAGGACGAAAGAAGAAAGAAGAAGAAGAAGAAGAAAAGAAGAGAAGAGAGGGAAATTGGAGAAGAAATTCACTTACTTGGGAAGCTGCTACAAGATTCAGCAAATAGGTATGTAATTCTCATCTATATGAACCTGCAGTAAGAAAAAGATTCGGCACTAGAGAAGGGGTAGAAACCGAATTCTGTTGTATGGAAGAAATTCTGGAATTTCAGCAATACTCTAACTATATGGAGTCTAATTTCACTGTTCTTTGATGGATTAATTGAAGGACTTCAAAAATCAGAAAAATGGTTATAAGAACCATGACCGATTGGAACTTAAGAGTGAGGATTCTCACTAAGTTTCTTAAAACAGGAAGATTACATGTAAATTTAATTTTTCTATTCTAAGGTTGTAAGGATACATGCATGTTGATTAGAGGCTTGATTCTTCACATGCAAAGTGAAATTAAAGATGGATTTCATGCATGCAACCTTAGATTTAGGTCTGATCATGAAGTTATTACTTTAATTCATGCTTGTGAATGGGATTATGAGAATATGAGGTATGATTACGGAAATTTCTGCTGAATTGGGTAATTAATCAGAATTAATTAAAATGGGTTAATGTTGGATTAATAAAGTGATGGAATTGAAGAAGTGTATTACTGTTGTGAAAATACAGTACAGGAACAAGGGGAAAATGACTAGAACAAATGAGTACTCAGCAGGGAAAGTTGATAGAATTGAAATTCTACAGAAAAGGCACAATCAACGGGAGAATCCGGCCGACCGATCGGGCCAGAGTCTCTAGCCGGTTAGGCTTCCAGAGACTGTTTTGTTCTCAGACTTTGACAGTGATGTATGGGTCTGAGAGGGGACCTGTAGGGCTTATAGGAGAATAGTAATGACTCCATTAGGGTGTGTGTTTGAGCTCTAAAATCTAATTAATAAATGTATGTATAATTGTTGATTTTTAGGAATTCTAAATAGTGGTGAGGGAATCAGTATAGCACCTGGAAAAGTGATAACTGAATCAGATTGTCCAGGTGAGTGGGTGCCCCCTCTAACCTCCTTTCTTTTGGTGCGTTTCCTAATTGTTGATCATGCATTATTTGATTGTGTATGTGCATATGCATTATTTTACAATTGTGATATGATGAATGTGATGGCATGGGAAATATGAAAGGTAAGATAGGTATGATGGGTCACGAGCAGGTGTCCGTGTTTGCATATGTGATTTGGTTGATTGGTTGCACATCATGTAGTATGCTACGTAAGGTATCATAACGCTAAGTGCTTCACCCCTTGCCCATAGGGGGTTAGGTATGGACTATCTCGACATATGTGGCTGCCTGATCAGCAGTGCACTTGGAGTGATATGATGTATTGTACCAGAGATGGATGTGAGACAGGATACGATGTACTGTATGCCTGGTGGATATTATTATATAGGATTATCTTTTAGGGGTTAGCCAGGGGATCGAGGCTCTGACCGGGACCAGCTGGCTCTTGCCTGCAACGAGCTTGTATTCCTGAGGCTCAATGTATAGGTAGGGAATGCCACCTACGTTGCGTAGCACTATATACCCATAGGTGATGAGATTTAGTAAAGGACTAGGGAATTTGTATAGTTAAATGAATGGATTCATGAGCATCATCTATATATGTGGAGCATGCATTGCATATGGTTGCATGTGAATTGTCTACCCCACCCCTCACTAAGCATTTCCAGTGCTCACCCCCCTTTTCTTTGATCTATAGATGAGGAGAGCAGTCACCTACAGCTTACTAGTTCTGAGCATGATGTTGTGGTTATGGATCAGTTGGCATATACTCAGGATTTTGATGATGTTAGTTATGACATAGCCCTTGTGTCCAGCACCCACTGAACACAAAAAAAAATAAAGTTGGGCATATAACAATACCCTATAGTGAAGCACTCATACATGTAAATTTTTTCCTAAATAAACTACAGCTATCACTTAGGCATTTTATCAAACATCTTGCCTACAATGATTTATAATAATGAAAATTTGGCAAAAGTGAGGTTACCTTGGCAAGGAGTAACCATTAGAGATGTAATAATGTTGATCTCCACTTGATGCGGACCATAACCACGTTGTCTCTGTGCCGTCAATGCTTTAACCCCGATTGGCATTTGGGTTTCTTGAAGTAACTCACAAGAACCAAATTCTTGGTTCTTCTTCTTCTTCTTTCTTTTCTCCTTGTCTTTACTTTCATGGAGCAAAAATGTTATTCACATTCACAAACACACTCCTCTCTCTCTATCTCTCTCTCTCTCTGTCTGTCTGTCTCTCTCTCTCTCTCTCTCTACTTCTCCTCTTCTAGTCTTCCTTGTAAATAAAGCTTTAATGGAGAAATAGTATTCTCAACAAGAACCATCAAACTCCATTAATTGGATTTTAGAAAATCTTTATTGAGAGGCATTCAAGACACACATAAAGAGAGGGAAAAACTTCTTCTCTATTTCCCTCATCTTCTCTTTTCTTCAATTTTCTTTTTTTCTTTTTCTCTTGGAAACAACCAATAGAGCTTGCTGCCTTGGTTTCCAGCAGCTTCCTAAGCCACTAAGGGGGGCTATGGATGAAGTGCAAGAGGATGGAAGTTTTTCATTCAAATCCTTAGCCTTCCACGAGCTTCAACTCATTTTTTCGACCACCTCAGAAATCTCTCTACCTAATTTCTTCCCTTTGTTATGTAGAGATTAGAGAAATGAAGAATCTCCAACTTGAATCACCCAAATCGAAGTTAAGATGAGGGAGATATGGCCATTTGAAGTTGGACCAACCAGAACACTCAAAATGGAATCTTCAGAGGCTGGCATAGGCTACACTGGCGGTGTGTGCAACAGGGGCAAAATCTGACCGTTGATCTCATCTAAAAGATCTTATAATCTAAACCATCTGATTGAACCAACGGACAATAGATCTAAACCATTAGATTTGAATCTTACAAAGTCAAAGATGACGTCATCATGATGTACGCACTGACAACGTCAAACGCGTTGTCAATCACCGATTGGTTGGTGTAGCGAGTTTCACGGTATGTTGTTGGCTAACTTTAATAAAGCTCCATCGATCTTGACCGTTAGATCGGAACCGATCTGATATGATTGGCTCAGATCAAGACATGCGCTACACACAATCAAGACTCAATATTGTGAGGCACCACACCATGATGTCCGATGCACTTCGCCAATGAGGACCTTCACGCAGGAATCTAAACCGTCTCATTAGAAAGACCCTGCAATCAGACCTTCAAAATCTTAAATTACACAAAAGCCCTTCAATTTCAAAAATAAATCAAAAATCCACCCAACACCGAGAGAGGATTTTCAAACCGGTTTCACAAAAACACTATAATTTTTTCATACGATATTCGATCGAGATGAAAGACACTCTACGACTTTCCAGAAGACCCAATCATCTAACTCAACCATATAAAAAGACCAAAATTCCCCTAGAACTTTTTGATGATGCATCTTTCTCATACGAAATTGGAACGCGATGAAATCAGAACCGTTGGAAATTACAATATATCTTTTTATGAGAAGATCCGAAAATTTTATCATCACTCTCTCCCAATGCCCCTAGTGCTTGGGAGGAACCACCATTCCCAGTTTCTGTCTAAGGGATCTTTGGGAAGTGGTTTAGTAAAGATATCAGCCACTTGCTCTGTTGTGGAAACAAACTCCATCCTTACTTCACCTTCTATCACCTTGTCTCTTAAGAAATGATACCGGATAGCAATATGCTTCGTTCTAGAATGCATCACCACTGATACTCTTCATGTCATCTACACATCCAGCCCAATCTGCATCTGAAAAAGCTGACAAACTAAAGTTCTTGATCTTCGGATACCATAACCCAAACTCACTAGTCCCTTTCAGATATCTAAAAATTCTCTTCAGTACTACCACGTGTGTCTCTTTTGGTCCAGCTTGGAATTTGGCTACCATACACACAGCTTGTAAGATGTCAGGCCTACTAGTTGTCAGATATAATAGGCTACCAATCATTGACCTATACGAGGTGTAGTCAACTGATGGAGAGTTATCTTCCTTGCTCAACTTACATCCAGTCATCATAGGTGTATTAACTGGCTTGCAATCCTCCATGGTGAATCTCTTCAACATCTCCTTCACATACTTGGACTGAGATATGAAGATACCTTCCTTCTTTTGATTAATCTGCGAGCCCAAGAAGAATGACAGTTCACCCAACATGGACATCTCAAACTCATCTTGCATCCTCATTGTAAAATCTCTACACAACTCATCTTTGTGACCCCCAAAGATGATATTAGCTATATACACAACCACTACAAGTTGACTACTTTCTTCAGTTCTAATGTAGAGATTACTGTCCACTAAGCCTTTCTTGAAACCCAACTGGTACAAGTAAGAGTCCAATCTGGAGTATCATGCCCTTGGAGCTTGTTTCAAACCATACAATGCCTTCTTCAATCGCACAAAAGAGTGGGGTCCTCATTCAGCTAAAACCCATCAGACTGCTCTATCCTCCTCTTCCAAGTTTCTATTTAGAAAAGCTACTTTGACATCCATTTGATAGACCTTGAACCCATTGTACACTAACAAAATCAAGAACATTCTGATAGCCTCAAGTCTTACCACTGGAGCAAAAGTTTCCTTAAAACCAATGCCTTCCACTTGAGCACTCTCCCTCTTTGACTTCAGTATCAAAGAACTATAACATCTCTCTCTAAAGCAATCTCTCCCAGTGTGGGATACAAACATCTATAGGAGTGCCCATACGCATCTTTCCAATCCTACAGATGTGAGAGTTCAAACTATAGGAGTGCCCATATGCATCTTCCTATCCTATGATTGAAATCTCAATTACTCAACTGACCTCATATCTGCTCCAACACTGCTCATCAGATAAGTGTTGCCTCGACTGAATATACATCATGAAGTACAAATTACACTACACAACTACTCAACTCACCAGCTTCCTGAGCTTCCTGTCATAAATCTCTGCATTTAGTCAATATATCATTCTCTCTGTCACTAGTGCTGAAATATTTAACTCTGTCAAAGTCAAACAATCACCATGATCACACAAAATTGGACTCTAACAACTATCACTGAGATTGATACCAACTAAATCTCTGACCCATACTGATGCATACAAAAGTGAATTGTTAGCTACCATACTCACAACTACATACCTCTGACCATCACTGACATCCTCAACTATTTTCCCTTTGACTGACACTGAACTGCTCATCTGGTGATTGCTCCATCAAGATGCAAATACTCAAGAGAACTACACTAAGTTTCAACTGATGTATCTAATCCAAGCACTATTGTAGGAACTTTACTGTCATAATCTGAGTCCTACTGGGGGCACTAATATCCATCTAGTGAGCTCCCCCATTCTTGTGCACCTGAGTACATCTAGTGCCTAGGGGAGCCCACTCTTGTACCTTGTCTAGGTGGTGTGAGGGTGGTGACTGTGACTCCACACACCTCTATGTGCTTCTCTCTCCAAACTAACTGACCACTTGCCTTGGTCCTATGCATTTGCTTCTCACTAGAAACTTTTCTACTACTCTATTTTCCTTTTTGCTCACTTACTATCTTCTTCAGTCGCTGCCTCTATCCAACCAACTCAATTATAGATCTCTCTGTTACCTTTCCAACTGATGGTCTTCCCTTTCTGAATCTTTCCTGTACAATTGTCGAACTGATAGCTCCCTTTGTTTTCCAGATTCTGTTTACTGTTGTCTTGGCCTTTTGTATATCCTTCACTTTCCATACACTATACAGAGCCACCTGAGACTCACCACTAGATTGTGACTGATGCTTCTTAGACTGCCTTTCATTGACTTGCCTTCTACAACCACTTCTTAACTTTCTGGTTCTAGAGATCTAATAGTCTCTCTCCTCTTGTACAAGCTAAGGGGAGAGCACTGCCTTGCAATGTTTGGCCCAATGTCCATGATGGTGGCATCTAAGACATTCTACTAGTTGTCTACCTAGTGATGCTATAGGAATCCTCCCTCCATAGCTAGAATCTAATCTAGATATACACTCTGCTCTCCTATGACCATACCCACTGCACTTGTGGCAATACCCATGAAAATATAACTGTATCATTGGTAACTGCTTATGCAAGCTGAGTGAAGCATTATGTCTATTGATGGGAGCCATCTGACTCTGCCTGAGAATCATCTGCATAGGCCTCTGATAATTGAACTTGTTGAACCTACCATGCTCAACTAGTCTCTGTTGATAAACTCTGTCATAACCACCAACTCTGATTGTTTTCCCTGTTTGGACTATTTGTTTGCCTTTACCTCTACTCTTTGTATCTTGTGGACTTCCTCCACATTGTGCCTGATGTGTAGGAGATCTCATCTCACTATTGTGTCTCTTCTCTCTTTTCCTCTGTCTCCTCTGAGCTCTCTTCTATGTTTTTCCTATAGTCTGTCTCTGTGGTCTGATCTCAACTATCTCTATAGCTTTCCCTGATGACTCACCTTGCTCTGTTATAAAACCAGAGCTAATGATGGGTAGTCTCTGACGTTCTGTAGACTGAGCTAGATATCTATTCATCTCTGCAACCATAGGTAAAGTGGCTAAATGTCTCCTCTGCAACTCAGCCAACTGTGTTTGTTGTGAAATGATTTCTGCTTCTAATTCTTTGTTTAACTTCTTAAAATCATTTGAAATTTTATTACCTCTTTTAATCACTCGAGATTGCACATCTATTTTCTCTCCCAAGGCTAAGGTCTTTGACTCAAGCTTACACACCTCACTTTGCTTTCTCAGTTGATCTTCAAGAGATTTTATAACTTGAGGGTCATTTCTGGACTCCATCATCTGTGAGATACAAGAAGCATCAACTCTGACAATTCTGCTCTCAACACGATGACTGCCTCTTCAAGGATTCTATATCTCTCATCTCTATTGATGACTTCTGTTTCTAATGGCTGCAATAATGAAGTTACACTCCTTCATATGTGTTCTCAAATCAATGCTGATCTCATATTGAGTTGTAGTAATATGTGCCTCAACACACTCAGATCCACTTTTCAACCTCTAATGTGGACTCTAATATAGCTGGCTCACCTCTATATAGGTTGTGTAATCTCTCCCACATCGCGTTAGCTAATATGCATGAACTGAATTTGACACTCACACTGTCTGTTAATCCATCCAAAATGATCTCTCTAGCCCTAGAGTCAATACTAGAGTCTACACTCCTATTAGCCACTGCACTCCATAGATCATACCCCAATGAACCAATATGTGACTTCATCAACTTCCTCCAAAAGATAAAATCAGATCCATTAAAAATAGAAGCTCCAGAAGTAGACTTACTGAACCAAACACCTGATGCCATCTTCAACCAATCGGATCACTCTGAGCTGTTTAAGCTGCCTCTAGAGCCCTAGCTCTGATACCAATTGTTGGGTCCTGATTGACACTGAAAGGGGGGGTGAATCAGTGTCAAATATTTTTTTAATTTTCCAGCCCCTAATGTGGCAATCACTATTTACACTTCAATAGCACAGTCTACTGATGCTGCCCAGAGCTACTATGTATACTACTGACCATTCTTACTGTTGCACGGAACTTACTCACATAACCTATATTGCTGCCCAGAGCTATCTCATAAACCTCACACGATAATCACTGTCATATACATACACAGTCGTATGCACATCCACACTGCACCACCAAGTGGTCAGGTTTACCAGATGTACATACCCATTCTACAGCCAAGCACTCCAATCCACAATACAAATACGAGCATACACATCCATAACACAAGAAATACATGCTTCGACCAATTGCCTACATGCACGGAGTAATGCCACCATCGGGCTCAGCATTTACTTAATACTAATTATGACTGCATCCACAGTCAAGGGAACACATTCCTAGTTTCCACCACTGACATACAATGGTTAGGTCTTCACCCTAATTTTTTCAGAATGATCTGAGAGTCCCGCACCCACGGAAAATAGGTTTAGGTAGTTGTAACTACCAAGGAACACATAGCCTTTGTATCCAGCACCCACTGACCACCAAAAAAAAAATTTGGGCTTATAACAATGCCCTATAGTGAAGCACTCATACATGTAAATCTCCCCCCAAATAGACTACAACTATTACTTAGGCATTTTATCAAACATCTTGCCTACAATGATTTATAACAATGGAAATTTGGCAAAAGTGAGGTTACCTTAGAAAGAAGTAACCGTCGGAGATGCAATAATGTCGATCTCCACTTGATGCGGACCATAACCACGTTATCTCGGTGCCGTCAATGCTTCAACCCCGGTTGGCACTTGGGTTTCTTGAAGTAACTCACAAGAACCAAATTCTAGGTTCTTCTTCTTCTTCTTCTTTCTTTTCTCCTTATCTTTACTTTCACGGAGCAAAATGGCATTCATATTCACACACACACACACTCCTCTCTCTCTCTCTCTCTACTTCTCCTCTTCTAGTCTTCCTTATAAATAAAGCTTTAATGGAGAAATAGTATTCTCAATAAGAACCATCAAACTCCATTAATTGGATTTGAAAAAATCTTTCTTGAGAGGCATTCAAGACACACATAAAGAGAGAGAAAAACTTCTTCTCTATTTCCCTCTTCTTCTCTTCTCTTCTATTTTCTTTTTGTTTCTCTTGGCAACAACCAATAGAGCTTGCTACCTTGGTTTTCAGCAGCTTCCTAAGCCTTTAATGGGGACTATGGATGAAGTGCAAGAGGATGAAAGTCTTTCATTCAAACCCTTAGCCTTCTACGAGCTTCAAATCATTTTTTCAATCACCTCAGCAATCCATCTACCCAATTTCTTCCCTTTGGTGTGTAGAACTCGAAGAGATGAAGAATCTCCAACTTGAATCACCCAAATCGAAGTTAAGATGAGGGAGATATGGCCATTTGAAGTTGGACCAACCAAAACACTCAAAATGAAATCTTCAGAGGTTGGCGTAGGCTACGCTGGTGGCGCACGCAACAGGGGTGAAATCTGACCGTAGATCTCATCTAAAAGATCTTATGAACCATCCGATTAAACCAACAGACAATAGATCTAAACCATTAGATTTGAATCTTACAAAGTCAAAGATGATGTCATCATAACGTACGTGCTGACATCATCAGACGCGTTGTCGATCACCGATTGGCTGGTGTAGTGAGTTTCACGGTATGTTGTTGGCTAACTTTAATAAAGCTCCATTGATCTTGACCGTTAGATCAGAACCAATCAGATATGATTGGCTCATATCAAGATATGGAGAATCTCTTTATAGATTCTATGCACATGCGCTACACACAATCAAGACTCAATATGGTGAGGCGCCACACCATGATGTCCGATGCACTTCACCAATGAGGACCTTGGCATAGGAATCTAAACCATCTCATCAGTGCCTAAGTTCAGCAGCCGTTAGATCACAATAAGGCCTACGTGGCTTCATCTGAACCCTCCATTGTACAACTTTATACTCTCTTTTATTATTTGTTATTTCAGCAAGGTTGGTGGAGAGGAGGAAAGAAGAGGATGAAGAAGTAGGAAGAGAAGAGAGGAAAGTGTGGGGGAAAGTGTTCCCCGCTTACTGCTGAAGCCGTATCTTGCCGTTTCGATGCCGAGAAGGTGATTAGAACCTTAAGCACTACAATTTGAGGTAGGTAAGTGCCAAAATCCCTTGAATCTGGTGGAACCCTCTTGTGTGGTCAAATCAAGGAGTTAATACATAGTCTATATGTTATCTTTGAAGGCTTTAAAGAAGGAACAAACAAGATCTAAAAGCATTTAAGTGATATCTTGAGTTGGAGGAAGGATCTTAGGTTTTGGGGTTTTCTTGAACTTAAAGGTATGATTTGTTCCCAAATCTTGATTTGAACTTAGATCTATGTTGTATTCATGTGGATGAAGTCTTAAATGTGTGGAAAATGCGAAGGAAACAATCCCCTCGGGTTCCCAAAAGGCAGGGTGAAGAAGGGAAGTAGGACAGCAGAACCCGTTGGACACTGGTGGGTGGCACCGGTGGGTAACTAGACCCACCAGTGAGAGACCCCTAGTCTTGCCTAGGCCTCAGAGCCTACTGGCGGGTAGGACCAGTGGGTACCAAGACCCACCGATCTAACCGACCAATCTTGGCTGGGCCCCGGGGTCCTACCAGCGAGTAGGACCGACGAGTACCTAGACCTGCCAGCATCACCCACCGATGTAGTCTGGGTGCTATCTGCATAGGCAGTTTGCACATATGGGTCATCTTACCCACCTGTATGACCCAACTATGGGCTAATGAGCTCCATTTGATCTCGAACTCATCGAAATCCTCCTTTGCATTATTAAACGTGTCGTGACCATGTCTTTCGTCATTTTTATGGTCTCGGAATGGACGTATTCTAAGCTTCCTTTTTGTGTTAGGTTTTGTGACCCTTGTCTTCGCACGCCGGATCTCACTCATACCGAGTGTGCAATTCTTGTACATGAATAGGTCAGTGGGGAGAGGATGTTGACTTTTGATGAGCACATTTATGTGTGAAATCTTAGGTAGTAAAGCATGCATTTTTACATATTTAGAATGGAGCTACCTTAGGTTTTACTCTCTTTTTATAGGATTTGTATTATAAAGGCCTTAAGGACTATCAGGCGTCATATCTCCAATTTTACACATAAAGAGGTCCCTTTTCTTTGCGTGGCTACGAAGAGGATGAAAGTCTGAGCAAAATGAATGTGTTGCATTAAAAGTACACATTCGTTTGGACAACCGTATACACGATTATTCTTTTTGGGCCAGAAAAAGAATAATGGACCAGAACTGAACCGAGATGTATGCTAGCCCTTTTGCAGTTGTCGCAGGGGAATATTATAGATGCCAACAGGATGGAGGGACCCACATAGGGGCATTAAAAACTCTCTCTCCTCCACTTTGGGTGATTCTCTCTTTTTGGAGATTTTATGAAGATCTTCTCTCTCTTATTTTCACCTACTTAAAGCACTAAGGGCATGGACAAGATTTCCCATTAAATTAGAAGATTGGTTAAAGCAAAGCAAGAAAAATCGTCCAAAGGAAGGGGTTTGTGCGCAAGTTTGAAGAAAAGAGAGAAAAAATAGGAAAGGAGAAAAAAAGAAAAAAAAGGAAACAAAAAGAAAAATCGTGGGAGATCTTTTCTTCTACTTTTTCTCTTTTTTTTTCTTGGTCGTCCTTCTCATTCTCTCCCCTATTTTCTCTCTTTTTCTTTCTTCTCTCCTAATTTCCACCTCATCACCACGATTGTCCAAATCTCCTACTTTTTAGAAACTAAAATCGTTGCATTCCCACCCCCATTCCCTATATAAGAGAATCGACCAAAGAGGGAGGACACACTTCTCTTTTAGGGTTTTCTCTCTTCCTCTTTTCTTCTCTAGGTTTCATTATGCTCTAGTTCTAGTTTTAGTTCTTCTTTACTTTTGCTTTGAACACTTTTGTAATTGATTTTTATTTAATGAAAGTAATGTTTTTTATTTTAATGTTTATGTTATTCAAGTTGTAATAATTTTAATTCTCTAATTCAAGGCTTAGCTTAAGGTGACAAGAACCAAGCTTTGAAGCATCTCTGTTCAAGTGTAAGTTTTTCTTCAAAATATGTTTTCTCCAAGCCTAGCAATTTCAGATTTGGTTTATTCCATATCTAGTTTTTAAGGCTGGTAGTATTTCAAATTGATCAATATTTTAATTAAAGGATTGAAGTTCAGGTAAGTAGGCTTCCACATAAGTCTTCTCACCCCCCCCCCTCTCATTCCCTCTTCTTACTACCCATTCATTCTTAATTTATGATTTTAAATTTCAATTTTTACTTTGATGATTTCCCTTTCCCCCAAGGTCCTTGGCTAGATGCATGTGTTGGTTTTTCCCCTCTCTAGTCATGGAACTATCATTTTACTTTCGTTATTTATATTGCATCCATTCCCCTAAAGCAAAGTAAAGCAGTGCTTGTAAGAGAAACTCTCTGGTCAAGTAGGGAAGCTCATATTATTTATGGTGCATCCCTCGGGCTAAGTAGAGAAACCTACTTGTGTGCCTCTATCTGGCTTTGACCCCTTTATTTGTACTTTTTTTTATTTTTTAGCACTTTTACTTTCAGTTATTTGCTTTTTAATTGTGTGGTTTGAGTATTTAAATTCCTAGATGATCAATGGTTAGGACATTCAATTTTAATTTCAATTCCAATTCCAATTTTCCTAGATATGTTGGTTAGGACGCTTTTAGATGCATTTGTGTTAGGACGGTAGTTAGAAGTAGATCACCATAATAAATCCTTACACTTTCGCATTACTAAAAGAAGCTAAAAATAAAGTGGCTATTCTCCTTGTGTTCGACCTGTTAGCTATACTTATCCGTATGCTTGCGGTTACTTTTAATTCAAACAATTTTAATTTGGAGTGTTTATTGCATCATATCATTTTATATATCATCTTGCCATTTATGAATGCCATCTTCATGCATATGTCTTGTCCACTGCAGGATGCATTTATGAATCATTATGTTGTATCTTTAAATTTCCAAATACTTATTACTTGCTTTGAATTATGAGCATGGATTATTTCAATCATTGGATATGTGATGAATTGTTAGATTAGATGCCATAGTCGGCTTGGAAACCAATGCATTGTTGCGCTGTGTAATGGCATGCGAAAGCATTATGTAGTCGTACTATCTCATATAGATATATTGGGTTTAAGTTGACATTTCCTCGTGCTACAACCCTTCCCAACAGGAGTTTAGGTGTTGGGTTATCACTGGGGGAAGCATTGGTTGCAGACCGTCGTGGTGGTTAGAAGTATGCCTGGCTGATCATTAGGACAGTTGGAAACCTTGGTGATATATTCAGAGCGCCGAGCATACTGTATTTATTTTCTACTGTGGTTTGGTCATAATTTACTTTTATATTGTGGTTTGGCCATGATTTATTTTTATGTTGTGGTTCGGCCACGATTTACTTTTTCGAGTACTCACGGTCGGCTCCTCTCCGACAATCCTATAGGTGTATCGCGGGATGGAGAATGTGACTCGTACCCAGGGCATACATGCACTGTGGTTATGAGTAGCACGTAACCTATAACTTAGCATTGTTGCCTAGGCGAATAGGCCTAAAATGAATTACATGCATAGAGGATCATTTAAAATGTGGCTGCTTGTTTGGGTCTTTCTTTCTATTTACTGAGCTAGTGAGCTCACCCCTTGTATATACACCTTTTTAGATGATTTTACAAGTTTTCCCATGAAAGAGCAAGAGTCGGGGCCCACTGACAAGTTCCCAGTAGGGGACTGGTGGGTTCCAGAAGGTTTTGGGCATGGTGCCAGTGCACATGCTAGGGCTGCATTACAGGGCAACAATAGCAACTTTCGATCATCATCTTTTTTATTCTTTTGATGTATTCCCCTTTTTGTGCTCTAGATATTTAAATTGCCATTTCTTGTGTAATTATCATGCCTGCGGATCCACATATATATATATATATATATACTATGTATAAAAATTTGTGTATCAAGAGTACTAGGGAAAATTACAGGTCTATGAGATAAGACTTCCGCTGAATTTATTTAATTACATTTTCATATACTGTGTTGCATGTTGTGTTGTGGTTTACTACATCAGATGATCCTGGTGATTCTTGGGTTACTCGGGGGTGACCCAATCACTGATCCGGTTCTATATGAACAGGGCGTGACAACAATGGTATCAGAGCATGAAGCTCTAACCACACACAACTTGTAAGAACGAACCCTATAGAATCTATAATAGGATTTGGGGCTGGGTAAACATAAAAGATTTATCATATAAAAGCTGTAATGAGATAAAACCTAAAGTGCATAATGTTGCATATACGAAAAGAAGAGTACAAAAGAGTACAAAAGTTCAAAGACAAAAAAAAAAAAAGCAGAAGAACAAAGAAAAGAGATGTTCCCTAAAACAAGTTCAACACACAACCATCTTAGTTCACTATACTATCAATCATCATCTAAGTCAATGACTTGCTTCCTTCGACCTAGAGTTTATATTGAGGCGACGATCATAGTAGTTGAAGCATCGGTTCACTAGCTTCACCTCTTCTTGTAGTTGTGTAAGGTTCACTGCTACCTCCACGGAGACCGAGTCCATGGCTTCGGATAGGTCCCTAAGATCTGTCTTCATCCTTACTTGGGTCCGTCGGAATGTCCTTTCATGTGTAGCTCTCTCCTCTTTATTCTTCAAGATCTGTTCTTTCCCTATCCATCATACCTTGATAGCCAAAAGCCCCACCTGGAGGAGGTGGTGCTGCATAAGAAGGATCCTCAGTCTCCATTGCTTCCTCCTCATCCACTGTGGGAACATATTCCTCATCGTCCTCATCATCATTTTCTAGAGCCATTTCCTCCTCATTAGCTTCCATAACACCATGCAAATCCATCTTGTGTAAGTTTCCTTGGGAAAACTTATCCAATGGGAACTTTCCCTCCTCACCTCTTAAATCAACATGAAAATTTTGAAATACTCTTGTGAGGGATGGGGCATAAGGAAAGTTACCATCTGAGGGATGTGCAGTGTGGTACTCCATGGTCTTCATCATGATGAAAGGAAGACATAGGTGGGACGCATCCTCCAGGGCCATGTAAATGCAGTAACCCATGTATGCGGCGATGAAGTTCACCTGGTTCCTATTATCAGCTCTGGGGAGCAAGTTAAACTAGACCAGGCGGCTAAAAGTCCGTACATCTAGAATATACGCAATCTCAGACTCGGGGCATACCTCGCAGCCACTGATGGTGCAATAGATATGGCTCTATAACTCTTGGTCCATAAATAGACCCAAGGTCTTGCCCCTAGGAGGACAAAAAATACTAATTACCCTCCATTGATATGCTATGAATCTCCGTGAACAGCTCTATGGGTAGTCTGATATCCAATCCCTTCACTCGGCTGGTGAGGGAGTATACCCTATCATCATAGGAAGCTTCGAGGTTGCAGTAAAACATCCGAACAAGGTCGAGGTAGCAGGGTAAGTCGATGGAAAGTATGGACTACCAGCCCAAAGTCGTGAACTTCTCTAGCAGTCGGACCCTTGAGAAGTCCTCTACTATCACAGACTTTTCCATAAGCACTGGCTTTGAGGAGAATGTGGACCATGACACGGTTGCCTCTAGACTTCGGAAAACATGCTCATCATACTCCTCGGGGCTACTGGTGCATTTCTCCTCGGGCGAGCCCTTATTGCAGACAAGCTCGAAGCTGCACTTTTCCCCTTCTGATTTGGAGCTTTTCTACTCCGTGATGGGGTAGCAGCTTCCTTACCCTTGCGAGATAACATCCTACAAAGTCCACATGAAAGACATAAGAACCCGACAAAATTCCAAGGGGAAGTAAATTAAGCAATGGATAAACGAAGAGGCAATGCAAATAGGACCATAAGAAGTGGAAAAGTAGTGTGAATGCAACAATCCAACATGGCACTCATATTAAGTACATTTTAGGGGTTGATGTGTATTGAATGATAAACAATGAGAGAAAACTACTATAGTGCTAATGCCATTGTCATAATGTGCTCATACAGAAATGATAAATTGACAAGGAAAAGAGTTGGCATGTACAGTGTAGTGACCAAGTGAACATCAAGGTGTCATGATTTTTTAATGCAATATTCACAATTAGAAGCCAAGGAGTGAGAGAATTTTACTTAGAGCATAGATCATACAAATGCTCAAACTAACAACAACCCAAAGCATTAGGCAAATTTCAAGAGAAGAAAAAGAAATTTCCTAGGGAAGAGCATAATCCATGAACATCCATAGCATTGAGAGGAATTCAACAATAGTGTGTAAAATAAGGTTCAAATGCATACAAGTACACATATCTCAGCTTCATTGAAGTCAAAACAATGAAAACCCCAATTTTCTCATGAACCCTAACCTAAAAATAGTGAAATTTCTTGCCAAGGAGTGGTAAGCGAGGCATGCATGCATTGTATCATCCTCATCACTATAATGCAACCAAATGTGAGTGAATAAACCTATTTAGGTCATACATTGGGCAAGGAAAGGGGGAAAAAAACATGAAAACCCCAAAACAGCAAAAATTTGGGGAAAAAGGGTTAAATAACTCATGAAATTGATAAATGTGGTGGATTGAAGAAGGAAAATCATGGAAAAATTTCATATTCTCATGCTACATTCCTCCTAGTTGGGAAAGATCAAGAGAAAGACAAAATTCAAAGGATATGGATCAAGAGCAAATGAAATTCCATAGGTCAAAAGAGAAAATGAGGAGAACAACACTTACTTGAAGATTGGAAGTTGATGGTTGAACGCTTTGATCCAAAATGGAGGAGAGAAGTCGAGTGTATAGTGCTTTGTGGGAGCTCCCCAACCCTTTCCTTGTTACTTTGAACGAACTTAGAGGAGTAGAAAATGAGTGGAGCAAATAGTGAGAGAAATGAGGGTAAGAATGTCCTCTTAACAGAACTGTGGCCTTGGCCGACGGTCTTGAATCCAGCCTACCTGCCAGTGTTACTCACCAGTAGGGTTTTTTGGGCCCAGAATACCCCAAAATTGGATATTTCGTTTCCCGTGCTTAGTAGACCCCAAAATTTGCGTGAATGGTAAGCGGTTTGCGCTAGGAATTTGGGTGCATTATCATGTGCAGTGATTTATGTAGTAGCGATTAATGTTGTGGATGCGTACTACGATGATCGAATGCAGTGTGATAATGTGACTTGATTGTGGCACATAATCAATGCTTAAATTTGACATAATTCAGGTATAACGCATCATGGTATGCATTAGATCCAGAGGTAATGTACGAGGAGCCCCTCGTGGTCACAGCAAGCATTCCAATAGCAACTACTCTAGCAATAGAAAATTTTCATGAATGTTGTGCATCAACAATTTAACCCTATGCAACCAAGTTAGCATCCCCATGTGGTGACTTTTGTTTGATCTGCCTATTAGACACCTCCACTTGCCACTAGTTTGGGGGTGATAAGGGGTAGATAACTTATGGGTGATCCCATATTTTTCATAAGCCTCAAAAGGCCTATTATGTATAAATTCTGAAAGGAATCAGGGAATGATCCTATAAAATTGATGTCCCACACATCAAAGATCTCAACTACTCGAATAGGGTTGAGAGGCATCATGTTCCGGCAGTCTTCTTAGGTCCAAAGTGTCCACCACATGCATGATTATGGTAAAAATATAAAATTGAGTGCTGCTCATGATTAGGCACACATCTGATAATTTGGTCAAGACAAACTTTATGGAGTCACACCCGAAACTAAGAAGTTGACTATATCAACAAACCATGGTTCACTGGACACTGTCAGTAAAAAAGTTCTCATTGACTAGAGAATCGACAATCAAGGAATTAGGAAGCCAGGATAAATGGTCTACAACTAGGTTTTCAACGCCTTTCTTATCCCTAATTTCTAAATCAAACTCTTGCAAAAGTAAAACCCACCTAATGAGATAGGCTTTGGCATCCTTCTTCTGAACTAGGTATCTAAGAGTGGAATGATTAGTGTACACCACCACATGTGACCTAATTAAGTAAGACTGGACATCTTATTAATCCTTTGACCCAAAACCACCCATATGGAAAAATCTAAAACATCACACATCAGTTCAAAAGGTTCAGTCCAAACAGGTGGTTGAACAATGGGTGCATTGGTCAACTCCTTTTAAGGTGCTTGAAGGATTCTAGGCACTATTTAGAAAATTCAAAAGTTTGATCTTTAGCAAGTAGTGTAGTGAGAGAGCGGGCTAACTGACTAAAGTCCTTAATGAACCTTTTGTAGAAGCCAGTAAGGCCCAAAAAAGACCAGAGAGGTGGTAAATTATCAATTAAATCCACTTTGGCTTTAACTACCTTAATTCCATCCTTGGATACTACGTGGCCTAAAACAATACTAGATTTAACCATAAAATGACATTTCTCCCAATTCAAAACCAAATTCTTAGATATGCACTTTCAAAACTAGGGAAAGATGGTGAAGACACTTAGAATAGGTATTCCTATGAATCAAAAAGTCATCCATAAATACTTCTAAGAATTTTTTGACCATATCAGAAAAGATGATCATCATGCATCGTTGGAATCTAGTAGGGCCATTGCAAAACCCAAAGTGCATATGCCTGTAAGCAAATGTTTTAACCATAAAATGGCATTTCTCCCAATTCAAAACCAAATTCTTAGACATGCACCTTTTCAAAACTAAGGAAAGATGGTGAAGACACTCAAAATAGGTATTCCCATGAATTGAAAAGTCATCCATAAATACTTCTAAGAATTTTTTGACCATGACAGAAAAGATGCTCATCATGCATTGTTGGAATATAGCAGGGATATTACAAAGCCCTCCTTTTAGGTTACCGCATTAAGTTTCCTGTAGTTTATGCACTCTCCACCTTAATTGGACACGGGTTTGAATTAGTTTATTATTGGCATTGGGAACTATAATTACACCAGACTTCTTAGGCACTACGAGATTTAGACTTACCCATTGGCTATTAGAAATAGGATAATTTATTTCATGATCCAAGCACTAGGGGATCTTTTTTAATGGCTTCCATCATCACTGGATTAGTTCTTCTTTGGGGTTCCTTGGATAGTTTGGAATCATCTATAAGATTTATATGATGTTGTACAATAGAAGGGCTTATACCCTTGATGTTAGCCATGGTCCGACCTAGGGCTTCCTTATGGTCTTTTAATACTTTGAGTAATTCCTCTTCCTGGTAAGAAGTCAAATCTGAAGAAATTATTACAGGAAGAGTCTGGTCAAGCCCTAGGAAAGCATACCTCAAATTAGATGGCAACTCCTTAAGATCTACCTACGGGGGCTCAACTATGGAAGGTTTGGGAATCACAGGTGTGTGAAGACTCAAGACTTCAGAAAATAAAGTTTCGCTATCATTTTTCAACTCATCCACTGTTGGATATTGTGTCCATCAAACCCGGTTCATTTGTAATTTGAATTGATTCGGTTTAATAAAGTGTTATTGGTTTATTATTGGTAAAGAATCTTTTTTGTGTCATATTACCTCATATATTACCACCAAAAGTTTTTATGGCAATTAACATGTCACCTTACCTTTAACCTGAGATAGTTTATTCACTATGTACATTGACACTGAGGTGTTTACACCCGCACTTTGATGTATCAATGACCAAAATCCAAATGGACCTAGGCCAGGATATTGGGTGTGAGCAAATCATTTAGAAATGATTTTATATTTCTAATAGTGACTAGAAATGATTAAATACGATTTACGTGCATGCACGCCCCTATACGGACATGTACTATGGAATGGGATCATGGTGGTATTGATGTACATGCCCTATATTCCATAATGATGATGTTAGTAGTTGTGGGGGTATGACCATAATTTAGTTATAGTGGATATTTAATTAATATCGATTAATTAAATTGGGAATGGATAAATAATTACTATGTAGTTAATGAGTTATTTAATTATTTGCATTATCCTTCTTAGATTCTGCCTCTTCCCTTTCTTAGCAAGCAAGTATTTGAGTCATATTGGATAAACCAAGTTTATGGAAATAAGAGAGATTTAAAAGGGAAATTAAAGTTTTAGGCTTTTAAGTTTTTTAATTGAATTTCTTTATTATAATAATAAAGAAATTAAAGTTTTAGGAAACTTAAACTAGTTAAAGTTTTAGGTTAAACTATTAAAGTTTTAGGAAACTTAAAAGAGTTAAAGTTTCTTAAACAAGTTAATGTTTTAGGAAACTTACATTATTAAAATTTTAGAAAACTTAAAAGAGTTTAAGTTTCTTAATTAAATTTCTTTAATGCCCCACATTATATAAAAAGAAGGAAAGAGAAGGGCTATTAGATAGTCAATTGAAACTTGTGAAGTTTTGAGTGCACACTTGGGATTCAAAACTTGGATTACTGGTCTGAGCAAGAACCTTTGTATTGCACTGACCCGGTGGGTACTTGTGCATTAGGAAATTCCCCTTTCCCTCCCCATTGGTTTAAGGACCTTTGGTTTTACACACCAACATCACAACCCAACAACCACCCTTAGAGAGAGAAGCTCTGCACTCTCCCCTCCTCCCCTCCCCCTTTGAGTTTCTTCGGGTCTTTGGAGTGATCTTCATCAATTTTTGGATCTTTGAAGTATTCTTCGAGACTTTGAAGATTTTCAATCCAATTTTTTAGTTCAATCCATTTTTTGCCAAAATAGTATTTTTTTTAGCTTCTCTCCTTTGAGTGTTTTGGTTTTTACCAAAAGTAGAAATCCCTCCCCCCTTGAGGTTCTTCGGGTCTACGAAGAGATCATTGTCAAGATCCGGAGTTCTATTCTTCTAAAATCTTTCCAAAAATAGCCATTCCCAGCAGAAGCTCTGTCAGAGTGCCACCTCAGCCTAGCCCTCCCATAGCCTATCCCAGCGAAAGCTCTATCGGAGTGCCACTTCATCTTAAGCTTAGAAATAGCCTTCCCTATCGAAGCCCTCTCCGAATCCAAATCCTAAAATAGCCTTCCAAGCCGAATATGTGTGATAACTTAGCCATGCATGTGGAATAGGAATAATCATGGAATATGTTCGTTCTTAAGTATCTAGTTGGAAGACCGGTTGAAGATTGGGTGCCTAACACCTTCCCACTCCACATATCTCCGAGTGGCGGTATAGTGGTATGGGACCCACAAGAAAATCACACACGACACACCCCTCCCTCATGAAAGAGAAAGAGAGGAGAGAGGACTTGAGCCATTGTTTAATGAAACCACCGCAAAGATGCATCCAGGATTTGAAGTATTCTTTCAAGAAATAGCAAAGGCTAACCAAAGAAAGTGATCAAGACAGCTACATCACTGGGATAGCAAAAATTTCACTAATTGAGAAGGGGTCTTCCTCTAGTGACCCTAAAAGGAGGCTGGGAAAAGAAGATAACGCTCATCTAGAGTTTATAGCTTCCAACTGATTTAAAAAGCGACATTTGCTTCCTCCTACAAGAACCAAGAGCCCAAGAGTTACATGAGCTGAAGCCTCGGCCTTTTAGAGGAAGAAGTGTATATGCGAAGTAAAGAAGAGCCCAAAGAATATTGGGTTGCATGTGCTATTCCCAAATCAACTGCAACAGAAAGGTTCGTGAGGGTGGTCAGAGATGTGACCGAGGAACTGAGATTGCCTCCATCAATAGGCTCGAAAAGATGGACTTTATAGAAAGGGGATTGAATAGTCTCCGCCACCTCTCTTCCCTCAGAAAGTTCAGCTTCCAAGAGCACGAGGTTGATCAACTGGTATTTGTAAAGAAGCAAGCACCTATCCAAAAGAACCATTGCACCATTAAAGAAATAGCAGCAACTTTCTCAGAAGGAGAAGGAGGCCCTTTGCCACATCTACTCATCCATCGAGCCATCGAACCGCTCCTAACCTGGACTAGTATTGGGGAGAACTTCAAGTTTACTCATGTTGCTGAGTCAACCAGCCTGAATACCACTGATAAAAGCATCAAATCAGTTATCGAGTCTATAGTAGAGTCAGTTGTTGAGTCTTATGTTTATAATTATGAGTCAACTTTCCCTCTCGTGGAAAGTCCAGAGTTCGTGTATATTGAGTCTGTTACTCCTTTTATTAATGAAATTTCTGATTTTGAGTATGACTTGCCTCCTTTTTCTGTTGAAGATCTTAATAAATATCAAGAGTTAATAAAACAATTTGAACCAAAGAAAGTCCAACTCATCTGTGAGGATACCTGGGTTATTAATCAAGGAACCAGGGTTTCTACAAGGGGTGAAGTACCCCCAAAGCAGTGCCAAAGAAAGATGGCAAGGTATGAATGTGCGTAGACTTCCAAGATCTTAACAAGGTAAGCCCTAAAAATGACTTCCCATTACCTCACATTGATGTATTAGTGGACAACATAGTGGGGCATGCCTTTCTATCATTTATGGATGGATCCTCAGGATACAACTTAGTATGCACCCAGAGGATAGTTTATATGGATGACATGATAGTGAAGTCAAGGGATCGGCATTCTTTGAAAGAATCAAGAAGTATCAGCTAAAGTTAAATCCACAAAAGTGTGTACTTGGGAATGGAATGACCATGCCAACAAGATTTTGATAAGATCAAAGGATACCTCATGAACCTACCAGTATTGACACCACCAGAGGAAGGAGAACCACTTCTATTGTAAGAAATCATAGTAATAGAAGAAGAAGACACGAAGAATGGCAGTTATTCTTTGATGGAGAGCAATCAAAAGGTTGTGCCTTGGGACTGGAGATAGCCCTAACTATTGGGGTGAAAAGGATCAAGGTGTATGGAGATTCATCCATTGTCATTTGTCAAATGCAAGGAAAGTGGAAGACTAGAGATAAGAAGCACATCTAGAAAAAATGATTGAACACTTCGAGAGGATCTCGTTCGAATACTTCCAAAGGGAAAACAACCCATTTGTTGATGCCCTTGCAACTTTGACTTCCATGGTAGAATGCAATCCTATGGCTAGGGTCCAATCATTCTTACTGGAACAAAGGAGCAAGCCCATTTATCAGAATTCAGTGAACTTATTGTGGACTTCATCAGGGAAAGGAAGTAGTCGGTTGAAGCCATAGGAAGGGAGAAGAAATTTCTAAGAAGATATGCCACCCAGTTTATTCTTCAAGGGTGAATCAGTGTGTCCAAAAACTTTTCCTCAGCTGGTTCTTTACCAGGTCTACACATAGTTGTATCGACATCCACACTGCACCACCAAGTGGTCAGGTCTACCAGATGTACACACCCATCCTGTAGGCACACACTCCAATCCACAATACAATACTAGCATGCACAATCACAACACAAGAAATACGTGCTTCGACCAGTTGCCTACATGCATGGAGTAATGCCCACTGTCAAGCTCAGGATTTACTCAATACTAATTATGACAGCACTCACAGCCAAGGGAACATGTTCCCAGTTTCCACCCTTGACTTACAAAGGCTAGGTCTTCACCCCATTTTCCCAGAATAACCTAAGAGGCCACACCCATGGCAGATATGTTTAGATAGTGGTAACTACCAAGGAACACACTGTCCCTATGTCCAGCACCCACTGAACACCAATTACATAGATAAGGTTGGGCTTATAACAATGCCCTACAATGATATCTCACATAGCATAGTTCTATGGCAATATAACCTAGCTAAGCATACAATGGAAATACAATAAATCAAAAGCGCAGTTAGTGAGTGTAGAATAGCTTACACCTCTGTAATGTCTCTCTGATCACTGGTTTCCGAAGATGGGATTGAGAACTCTGATGGTCCACTAGAATCTTCAATGTCCCCTAAGTTGATGAAGAAATTGGAATCTTCCAGTGCACTGAAGAACCCGAATTAGTCTGTGTCTGAAACACTCTGGCAGTGAGTGTGTGATACAAATACTTTCCCTCTTCTTTTCCTCTCTTTCTTTTCTTATCTTTCCTTTCCTTTCTTTTTCCTTTCCTTTCTTTTTTGTTTCTTTCCTCCCTTGTGGAAGCTCACCCTAGCTTCATCAAGGCACTCCACCTCTCATCTTCTTTCTTCTTTCTTCTTTCTTCTTTCTTCCACTTCCTCTCTTCCTTTGTTAAAGCTCTAATGGATCAACAATGGCTCACACAAGTATGAATGGGCTTCCTCTCTCTTTTCCCTTTCTTCTTCATCCTTCTCATTTCTCTTCCTTTTTCTTGGCTACCACCAATGAAGCTTGCTGCCTTGCCTTCCAGTAGTTTCCCAAGTCTCTAATGGAGGCTATGGATCAAGTACAAGAGACTACAGGTTTTGCATTCAAAGCCTAAGCCTTCTTTGAGCTTCAACTCAAATATTCGTCCACCTTTGCAACTCTCCTCTTTGTTTTCTTCTTCTAGGCATGTAGAGCTCGGAGAGATGAAGAATCTCCAACTTGAATCACCCAAATCGGACTTAGGATGAGGGAGATATAGCCCTTTGAAGTTGTTGGGCAAACCAGAAAGCCAGAAATAGAATCTTCGGAGGAGCGGTGTAGGCTACACCGATAGCATGCGCAACAAGGGTGCAAATCTAGCCGTAGATCTCATCAAAGAGCATCTAATAATCTGAGATGTCCGATTAAACCAACGGATAATAGATCTAAACCATAGGTTTTGAATCTCTATGACGTCATCATGACGTACGTGTTGACATTGTCAGACACGTTGTCAATCACCAATTGGTTGGTGTAGCAAGTTTCACGGTACGTTGTCAGCTAACTTTAATAAAGCTCTATCGATCTTGACCATTAGATCGGAACCGATGATTATATACACATGCACTACACACAATCAAGACTCAATATGGTGAGGCGCCACACCATCATATCTAATACACTCCACCAATGACAAGCCTCAGGTAAGCATCTTCAACGCAAGCTCTTGCACGAACCGTCAGATCTGAATCTGACCGACGTTGCTCAATCTGAGCCGTGTATTAAGGATCCCTCTAATTCTCTTATATACACATAAGCCCCTGCCTTCATATTTCCAATGCTAAACACCCCTTATCAACTAGGACCTTCAAAATCTCAAAATTACATAAAAGCCCTTCAAATTTCAAAAATAAATTCCAAAAAATCCACCCAATACCAAGAGTATACTGATGAATTTTTGGTTTGCATTTTCAAGTCGGCTTTACGGAAACACTTATAACTTTTTTATACGATATCCGATCGAGATGAAATGAAGTGTGTTGGAACTATAACTAGATTCTCTACGACTTTCCAGAAGACTCAATCATCTGACTCAGCCATTAAAAAGACCAAAATGCTCCTAGACCTTTCCAATGACGCATCTTTCTCATACGGAATCGGAACGCGATAAAATCAGAACCGTTGGAAAGATTGGATTTTTTTCATATTGTTACATAGGGAACACTTCCTTTAAAAAATTCATCTTCAATGCTGAAACTACCCTTGACTGCCACAAATATCATAACTTCTTCATACGGTATCGGAATGCGACAAAATCAGATGCACTGGACTAGATAAATTACAATATATATTTTTCATGAAGAAACGATCTTCCAAAAGTATCATTTTCACTGCTAAAAATGCCCCCGAGCGTAAATAGGCTAATTTTTCCAGTTTTGACCCGGAAACCCTCACCACCTACTAAGGATGTATCAAACCACTCCATGCATACCAAACTGCTCTGTTATCTTATTGGTGATAGTGGACAGTGCCATGTCATCATTTTCATCCACGTCACCCAAACTGACCACGTCATCACCGCCAAGTGGTCAGGTTGCCAACAAAGACAACCATAAAACAACAATCTCCACCTTTGGAGTTGTTGGCAACCACCTCATCACTAATATACTCCAAAGTTCCGATGAGTAACTCTCTTCCCCTTTGACACAAGTACAAAGGGTGGAACCAATGGACTCCCCCTGAGTCCAATATAGGGGTAGCAACATCAATCAACTTGCTCCCCCTCTCCCAATGCCACTAGTGCTTTGAAAGAATCACCACTCCCAACTTCTATCTAAGGAACTCAAACTCATCTTTGGGAAGCGGTTTAGTGAAGACTAGTATTGTCACAATATAGTGGCACTGCCCGCTCAACCTCCACACTCAGATCCTTCAACATCTACTTCATCCACAACACTTGTGTACAATAAGATGTAGCTGCAATGTATTCTACCTCTACAGTTGAATCCAGCCCAATCTACATCTGAAAAAGCAGACAAACTGAAGTTCTTGATCTTCGAATACCATAATCCAAACTCACTAGTCCCTTTCAGATATCTGAAAATTCGATGGAGAGTTATCTTCCTTGTTCAACTTACATCCAGTCATCATAGGTGTACTAACTGGCTTGCAATCCTCTGTGGTGAAACTCTTCAACATCTCCCTCACATACTTGGACTGAGATATGAAGATACCTTCCTTCTTCTGACTAATCTGCAAATCCAAGAAGAATGACAGTTCAACCAACATGGACATCTCAAACTCATCTTGCATCCTCATTGTAAAATCTCTACACAACTCATCTTTGTGATCCCCAAAGATGATATCATCTACATACACAACCACTACAAGCTGACTGCTTTCTTTAGTTCTGATGTAGAGATTACTGTCCACTAAGCCTTTCTTGAAACCCAACTTGTACAAATAAGAGTCCAATTTGGAGTACCATGCCCTTGGAGCTTGTTTCAAACCATACAATGCCTTCTTTAATCGCACACAAGAGTGGGGTCCTCACTCAGCTAAAACCCATCAGGTTGCTCTATATAAACCTCCTCTTCCAAGTTTCCATTTAGAAAAGCTGATTTGGCATCCATCTGATAGACCTTGAACCCCTTGTACACTGACAAAGCCAAGAACATTCTGATAGCCTCAAGTCTTGCCACTGGAGCAAAAGTTTCCTCAAAATCAATGCCTTCCACTTGAGCACTCTCCCTCTTTGACTTCAGTATCAAAGAACTATAACATCTCTCTCTAAAGCAATCTCTCTCAGTATGGGATACAAGCATCTATAGGAGTGCCCATATGCATCTTTCCAATCCTATAGATGTGAGAGTTCAAACTACATAGGAGTGCCCATATGCATCTTCGCTATCCTATGAGTTGAAATCTCAATTACTCAACTGACCTCATATCTGCTTCAACACTGCTCATCAGATAAGTATTGCCTCGACTGGATATACATCATAAACTACAAATTACATTACATAACTGCTCAACTCACCAGCTTCCTGAGCTTCCTATCATAAATCTCTGCATCCAGTCAACGTATCATTCTCTCTGTCACTAGTGCTGAAATATTTAACTCTGTCAAAGTCAAACAATCACCATGACACACAAAATTGCACTCTGACAACTTATCTAACCATCACTGACATCATCAACTATTCTGCCCTCTGACTGACACTGAACTGCTCATCTGGTGATTCTCCTCCCCCATTCTTGTGCACCTGAGTACACCTAGTGCCTAGGAGGTGTGCCCACTCTATACCTTGTCTAGGTGGTGTGAGGGTGATGACTGTGACTGCACACACCTCTATGTGCTTCTCTCTCCAAACCAACTGACCACTTCCTTAGTCCTATGCATTTGCTTCTCACCAGAAACTTTTCTACTACTCTGTTTTCCTTTCTTCTCACTTACTATCTTCTTCAGTCTCTGCCTCTGTTCAACTAACTCAATTATAGATCTCTCTGTTACCTTTTCAACTGATGGTCTTCCCTTTCTGAATCTTTCTTGCACAACTGTAGAACTGACATCTCCCTTTGTTTTCTAGATTCTGTTTACTATTGTCTCGGCCTTTGGTATATCCTTCACTTTTCATACACTATACAAAGCCACCTGAGACTTACCACTAGATCGTGATTGATGCTTCTTAGACTGCCTTTCATTGACTTGCCTTCTATAACCACTTCTTAACTTTCTGGTTCTAGATATCTGATAGTCTCTCTCCTCTTGTACAAGCTGAGGGGAGAGCACAGCTTTGCAATGTTTATCCCAATGTCCATGATGGTGGCATCTAAGACATTCTACTAGTTGTCTACTCTGCTCTCCTATGCCCATACCCACTGCACCTGTGGCAATACCCATGAAAATATGACTGTATCTTGTGGGAGCCATCTGACTCTGCCTAGGAATCATTTACATAGGCCTCTGATAACTGAACTTGTTAAACCTACCATGCTCAACTGGTCTCTGCTGGTAAACTCTGTCATAACCACCAACTCTAATTGTGTTCCCTGTTTCTTTGAGCTCTCTTCTGTGTTTTTCCTGTAGTCTGTCTCTGTGGTCTGATCTCAACCGTCTCTATAGTTTTCCCTGATGACTCACCCTGCTCTATTATAGAACCAGAGCTGATGATGGGTAGTCTCTGACATTCTGCAGACTGAGCTTGATGTCTATCCATCTCTGCAACCATAGGTGGAGTGGCTGAATGTCTCCTCTGCAGCTCAGCCAACTGTGTTTGTAGTGAAATGATCTCTGCTTCTAATTCTTTGTTTAACTTTTTAAAATCATTTGAAATTTCATTACCTCTTTTAATCACTCAAGATTGCACATCTATTTTCTCTCTCAAGGCTAAGGTCTCTGACTCAAGCCTAGTACACACCTCACTTTGCTTTCTCAGTTGATCTTCAAGAGATTTTATAACCTGAGGGTCATTTCTGGACTCCATCATCTGTGAGATACAAGAAGCATCAAGCTCTGACAATTGTGCTCTCAACACGGTGACTGCCTCTTCAAGGATTCTACATCTCTTATCTCTATTGATGACTTGTGTTTCTAATGCTGCAATAATGAAGTTGCACTCCTTCATATGTGTTCTCAAATCAATGCTAATCTTATCCTGAGTTGTAGTAATATGTGCCTCAACATACTCAGATCCACTAGTGTAGCACTCATCTGAACATCTACTTTCAACCTCTAATGTGGACTCTGATATAGCTGGCTCACCTCCATATAGGTTGTGTAATCTGTCCCATATCGCCTTAGTTGATATGCATGAACTGACTTTGACACTCACACTGTCTGTTAATCCATCCAAAATGGTCACTTTAACCTTAGAGTCAATACTAGAGTCTACACTCTCATTAGCCATTGCACTCCATAGATCATACCCCAATGAACCAATATGTGACTTAATCAACTTCCACCAAAAGATAAAATCAGATCCATTAAAAATAGAAGCTCCAGAAGTAGACTTACTGAACCAAACACCTGATGCCATCTTCAACCAATCAGATCACTCTGAGCTGTTTAAGCTACCTCTAGAGCCCTAGCTCTGATACCAATTGTTGGGTCCCGATTGATACTGAGAGGGGGGTGAATCAGTGTGTCCAAAAACTTTTCCTCAACTGGTTCTTCACTAGGTCAATAGCTGATGTGGCTCACTCTCAATCACAATCCCAGAGCTACTATGTGAACTATTAATTACTCTCACTGTTACACGAAGCTACTCACATAATATGTATTGCTACTAAGAGTTGACTCACAAACCCCACACGGCAATCACTATCACATACACATAGTCGTATGTATATCCACACTGCACCACTAAGTGGTCAGGTCTACTAGATGTACACACCCATCCTGCAGGCACACACTCCAATCCACAATACAATACTAGCATGCACAATCACAACATAAGAAATACGTGCTTCAGCCAGTTGCCTACATGCACGGAGTAATGCCCACTGTCGAGGATTTACTCAATACTAATTATGACTACACCCACAGCCAAGGGATCATGTTCCCAGTTTCCACCCTTGACTTAAAAAGGCTAGGTCTTCACCCTAATTTCCCAGAATAACCTGAGAGGCCACACCCATGGTAGATATGTTTAGGTAGTGGTAACTACCAAGGAACACACTGTCCCTAAGTCCAGCACCCACTAAACACCAATTACATAGATAAGGTTGGGCTTATAACAATGCCCTACAATGATATCTCACATAGCATAGGTCTATGGCAATATAACCTAGTTAAGCATACAATGGAAATACAGTAAATCAAAAGCGTAGTCAATGAGCATAGAATAGCTTACAACTCTGTAATGTCTCTAATCACTGGTTTCCGAAGATGGGATTGAGAACTCTGATGGTCCACTAGAATCTTCAATCTCCCCTAAGTTGATGAAGAAATTGGAATCTTCAAGTGCACTGTAGAACCCGAATTAGTCTGTGTCTGAAACACTCTGGTAGTGAGTGTGTAATACATATACTTTCTCTCTTCTTTTCCTCTCTTTCTTTTCTTTCCTTTCCTTTCCTTTCTTTTCTGTTTCTTTCCTCCTTTATGGAAGCTCACCCTAGCTTCATCAAGGCACACCACCTCTCATCTTCTTTCTTCCTTCTTTCCACTTCCTCTCTTCCTTTGTAAGAGCTTTAATGGCTCAACAATGGCTCACACAAGCATGAATAGGCTTCTTCTCTCTTTTCCCTTTCTTCTTCCTCCTCTTTTTTCTTCCCTTTTCTTGGCTACCACCAATGAAGCTTGCTACCTTGCCTTCTAGCAGCTTCCCAAATCTCTAATAGAGGCTATGGATCAAGTACAAGAGACTATAGGTTTTGCATTCCAAACCTAAGCCTTCTTTGAGCTTCAACTCAAATATTCAGCCACCTCTGCAACTCTTCTCTTCGTGTTCTTCCCTTAGGCATGTAGAGCTCGGAGAGATGAAGAATATCCAACTTGAATCACCCAAATCGGAGTTAGGATGAGGAGAGATAGCCCTTTGAAGTTGGGCTAACCAGAAAGCTAGAAATAGAATCTTCGGAGGAGCGGCGTAGGCTACACCAGCGGCACGCGCAACAGAGGTGCAAAGCTAGCCGTAGATCTCATCAAAGAGCATCTAATAATCTGAGACGTCCAATTAACCAATAGACAATAGATCTAAATCATAGGTTTTGAATCTCTATGACATCATCATGATGTACGTGCTGACATTGTCAGACGCATTGTCGATCACCGATTGGTTGGTGTAGCGAGTTTCACGATACATTATCGGCTAACTATAATAAAGCTCCATCAATCTTGACCGTTAGATCGGAACCGATCTGATATGATTGGCTCAGATCAAGATATGGAGAATCTTTTTATAGATTCTATGCACATGTGCTACACACAATCAATACTCAATATGGTGAGGCACCACACCATCATATCTAATACACTCCACCAATGAAAAGCTTTGGGTAAGCATCTTCAACGCAAGCTCTTGCACAAATCGTCAGATCTTAATCTGACCGACGTGGCTCAATCTGAGCCGTGTATTAAGGATCCCTCTAATTCTCTTATATACACATAAGCCCCTGCCTTCATATTTCTAGTGCTAAACACCCCTTATCAACTAAGACCTTCAAATCTCAAAATTACATAAAAGCCCTTCAAATTTCAAAAATAAATTCCGAAAAATCCACCCAACGCCGAGAGCATACTGATGAATTTTCAGTTTGGATTTTCGAACCGGCTTTACGGAAACACTTATAACTTTTTTATACGATATCCGATTGAGATGAAACGAAGTGCGTTGAAACTATAACTGGACGTTCTATGACTTTCCAGAAGACTCAATCATCTGACTCATCCATGTAAAAAGACCAAAATGCCCCTAGACATTTCTAATAACGCATCTTTCTCATAAGGAATTAGAACGTGATGAAATCAGAACCCTTGGAAAGATTGGATTTTTTTCGTATTGTTACATGGAGAACACTTCCTTTAAAAAATTCATCTTCAATGCCGAAACTGCCCTCAACTGCCACAAATGTCGTAACTTCTTCATATGGTATCGGAATGTGACAAAATCAAATGCACTAGACTAGATAAAATACAATCTATATTTTTCATGAGAAATGATCATTCAAAAATGTCATTTTCACTGCCGAAAATGCCCTCGAGCGTAAATAGGCCAATTTTGTCAGTTTTGACCCAGAAACCCACACCACCTACTAAGGATGTATCAAACCACTCCATGTCATCATCGCCATGTGGCTGGGTTGCCAACAAGGACAACCATAAAACAATAGCTACGACAATCATGGAGGAAATTCATCAAGGCCTTTGTGGACCCATATGAATCCAAGATGCTAGCTAAGAAAGGTCAACCCCAAAACATCCAATGGCATGAGTTCATCTTGGTAGCCATTGATTATTTCACTAAATAGGTAAAAGATTAGTCATATGTGGTCCTCACATCGGCTAAGGTGACAAAACTCATCCAAGAAAATATATTTTCTCAATATGGAGTACCTCAAGAGTTGATATCGGATCAGGGATAATTCTAGGGTAAAACTTACAAAATCTGCATGAAGTTCGGTATCAAAAGGCACCGTTCTATGACTTACATGCCTCAGCTTACAAAAAATGGCCGAACCACATAAGGATTGGGTGGATAAGTTACCACTTGCTTTATGGGCATTTCGGACTTTTGTACGATCTTCAACAGGGGTAACTCCTTTTTCTCTGGTATACAGGTCGAGGCAGTTCTATTGTCATCCTAGTACCATCTCTAAGGGTGCTACTTGGTAGTCAGTTTACCTGAAGGAGAATGGGTGAAGGCCAGACACAACAAGCTCAAATTTCTTAACGAAAGGCGTATGAAAGCCATGGATAACCTAAAGAAATAATAACTGAGAATGGCAAGGGCCTTCAACAAGAATGTGAAGCCCCATCACATAGATGAGGGTGAACTTTTTCTTTGAGAACAAAGAGTCACAAATTCAAGACCCAAGAGGAAAATTCAAGCCCAACTGGAGTGGCCTATTCACTGTCAAAGAGATTCTACCAGGCAAGGCTGTAAAACTCATGGACCACAATGGCGAAGAAATACCCGGATTGGTCAACATGGATCAACTCAAGAAATTTTATGTCTGATAGAGTGAATAGCCCGAACTATGTTAGACTTGATTCCTCTTAAGAGATACGTAGGCAACTTGACATGTACAAGTGCGGTCTCAACAATCTCAAAGCAATAAATTGGTTCCTAGATTAATAATCAAGGTATCTAAAAGATCATTATAGCTTGTGTCCCCCAAGAATCGCCATTTGGTATGTAAGACTATTAGGTATTTGTGATTCACCTATGGTCCTTCGAATTCTCATCCAGAATTCAGTCCCCCAAAAGTCGCTACCTGGCACTAGTATATCAAGGCCAGTTCATTTCCCACCCTTGATTAGTCTAAAAAAAAAAAAAAAGAGTTTGATGCTACAGTGGTAAAGGCTTGGTTGTGTCGTCAATAGCTAATAAGTGATACTTTGAAAAATTGTCACACTCTTCTTTGCTTATGATGGTTTCAGGAAAAGTCATGGACTCTTTAGATGAGACATTGAGGAAATGAACCGTAGACATAAACATGATGGCACCAAGACTACTAGAATCTATAAGTCTGTCAATCCTCGGTCGGATTGGGTGCATAGAGCTACAACACATCTGCTCCAATAGGTGCCTTAGCATTAGGATGCTGATCTTATGTATGTTGGTTTGGGTTGGTTGAGACCTGTCCAACTCTTGAAGAATTCCGAGTTTATATGCTATCTCCACCTAAGGGCAAGTTGATTCAACCATCTTTGAAGAAAGACCACTCAGAGGAGATTCAGGACTTTTTGGGATGGGAAAAGGAGGAAATGATGCAGTTCATTAGATATGGGAAGATTGACATTCTAAAGGTGGCTAGGTCTTCATTCGGTACCTACCATTGGGGGGAATCCATCAGCAAAGATCACAAGATGCTTATCTATTATGCATGATAGCTAACTATGTTCTCCGAACTCCTAGACGTGGTGCACCACTTGTTCTAATGGAGGTGGTGAGGCAATTGAAGAAAGGAGGAGATATCATTCCTACAGTCCTTGCAGAAATATTCAAGGGACTTGATGACATGAGGTGGAAGTCCTACTATTTTCCAACTTCGGTTACTTGAGAAATTGAAGATGATCGGGTTGTTAAATGGATGTCAAGTCGGAGCTCTTTGTTACCAAGAAAGGAGGGAAGCCTTGGAATTCAAGCTCATTGACGATTGGAAAGAATAGTTACAAGGAAGAACTACAAAGGACATTGCATGGAAATTCCTAAGGAAGCCACAAGAGGATTTTTTGATAAAGACCCCTGAATGCAACTACATCAGGTTGATGGGATTGATTCACACGTCCTTTTACTTGCCCAAGTATATCAGTCGACAGTATGAACTGAAAGCAAATGACCCGGAGGAATTCGTGAACTTTTACCCACTTGAAGAACTATCTCCCTATATTGTTACTTACCTATCCTGTTTATGGTAGGGGAGTTATTTTCATGTAATTCACTTGGTATTAAAAGGAGGTGATATTTGGATTTTTATGTTATTTCGATTATTCTAATGAAGACTTGAGTAGTGGAATTTTTTGTGCCTAATTTTTTTTTTACAAAGTTCATAAATAAAGGTAGGTTTCCATTCATAAAATGACAAAATAAAAAAAATGATGAACAAACATGGGGAGGGAAAAAGAAAAACAAAAGATATACATATGTTTGTGTTCTCAGGAACTGCAGGAAAGAATGTCTAGGAGTCAAAATCCTTGTCTGAACCATACTTGGCATCATCCTCATGAAAGGTCGAAGAACTAGAAGGTGCTAATCCTAAACTTGCCAATCTCCGCGTAAGGTCCTCAATCTGCCTCTGCTGCTAGGTAGTCTCTTGTCAATAAGAGCTGACTTGCCTTCTTAAGGCATTGTTCTCCCTTTTCTGGGAAACATAGAGAATGATTAAGAAAAGAAGTGACAAAGAAGAAGGACAAGGCTAAGCAGCAAAAGGATACCTTGTCAACCACCACCTCACATAGACCCTGGTGCATTCTCCTAACCTCATTATAAACCTCTGGAGACACCTGAGGAAGAGCATATCAATCAAAAAAAAAAAAAAGTCAAGAACCAATCAAATGAGAGGTGTTAGGATACTTACACAGTTATACGGAATGGGTCATCCGATAGAAGCATCTCTATCCAGTCTGTGCTCCAGGAGATGAGGGATGCCAGGATGGGTTACGTTGGGATAGGACCAACCTGAGAAACCATGAAAAGGAATAGTGGCCATCCGGAGGGTTCCATGCAGAATAGTAAAAGATCCAGCTTGGGAGGAGGCAACAACACCTACTTGTGACTGAGTGGGAGGGGGTCCACATGTTGTGTCCTCCACTGAAAGGACACCAATCAAGAAAAAAGAGAAGGATTCGAAATATGTAAAGGATGCGCAAGAGGGGTAACATACCAGTGGTCCTCTAGGACCGAAAGGAGGGAAGACCATTTCCTCCTCAAGGAAGGCCCCATAATCCCTGTCTTAATCTAAGAAGGAGTCATCCCATACTCCTTCAGCCAATCTCTCAACCTGACCCATAGGGATATGTCCCAGATGATGGGGTGTGACAACAGGATAGGACCACTAGGGTGTGACACGCTCTCCCAAATACCAAGCATGGCCCCAGTTACCCTTAAACAACACCCAGTTTTCTGTTAGGTGCTTGGCCCGAGCAACTTCATCAGGGTCAGGAAATCTAAGGTACCGAAATGGTCTCCAATTGACCTACAAAGTCAATAAGAGGTAAGTACAGCACAATATAAAAGGAAATTTGATACCAAACATGACTTACCTCAGTGAGTCCATTCATGAGAGAACGAGCAGTGGTTCCTAGAAGATGGCGCCAATTCCTCAATACCTGGCTACTCCCCACCTTGTAGCTATTGGGAAGGGTGCGCTTTGAGGATCCTTCAACAAGGGGGCCATAATCTCTAAGTGTTCATAACACCAAGGCTGAATTGAAAGATCAAAATAAGGAGGTGCAATCAATAAAAAAAAAAAAAAAAAGAGAGAGAGAAGAACAGAAGGAAAATGTGAAGTCACCTGGAGAATATAGCTAGCTCCCTTGAGGCCCCGATCTCTATATGATAGCAGGTCCAAGGTCTGCAGAAGGTATGCATAGGCAGCCCGACCAAAATCCCAAGAGTCTACCTCCCTAAGGTCCCTGAAGAGGGTAGCCAAGCGAATGTCCTCCCCTCCTTGGAGATCACTGAAGAGACACTGTGCCATAGTAAATAGGAGGAAAGAGCGGGTTATCTGCACAAAATTACCTGGGTTCACCCTCATGTCCATTCTCATCCAATGGGCACTAATCACACCTAAATGGATATGTGTCTAATCCTCTTGGATATCAATACCCATCAAGTCTACAAATTCTTGTGCTATCAAAGTCTCAGGAATTGATAGGGGCCTCCCCCCAAATGGTATGCTCGTCAAAGCATAGAAGCACAGGGGTGAGGTAGTAATCTCACCGGTGGGGAGATGAAAGGAATAAGTACTCAGCCACCACCGCTCCATCAGAGCTCCTGCCAATGCCAAGCTAAATGTCTTGGTTTTCAGCGAGCCTAATTGGCTCAGGTAAAATGAATCCACTAGTCTCTTAACCCTGTGAGGGAGCAACTAGTACTAGTCCCTGACCGCATTTGGATGGCCATACTTGGTCAATGTGGGTGGTACTCCCTCATTGTGCCTTTATAATAAATAAATAAATAAATAATAAATGCACAAAAATAATGAATAAATAAGGGAAAAAGCAAGGACTTACCCATGTGCCCCACACTGAGTTGCATATATGGTCTTGGGTCCTATGGAGCGTCCACCCGATATACCAGTCCATGGGACTATCGTCCCCTAGGAGGATGCACCACTGCTCTCTACACCATCCAGTCGGATTTCTCCTCTGGTCCTTCTCTTTCTTCTCTCGGCTATATTTTTCAAAAATTACAAGGAACCCTAAGAAGTTTCACAATTTGCAAAAAGGCCTAGGGAGACTTCAAATTCTCCAAATGGCCCCCTCCTCAAGAAATATGAAGATCTTCAAGGGAAAGATGAAGAACTTCAAGGGAAAACTTGAAGATCTTTGAAAAATTTTGAAGAAACCCGAAGAAATGCAAAAAACTTCGAATCTTCAAAAAAATTCAAACACCCGAGCTCACTTGCTCATGGATCGTTCCCAACTCAAAAAAATCGAAATAGGGAATGAACAGAAGGGGGGACCATTTATGGTAAAAAAATTCAGTTTTTCAAAAAAAAAATGAGATTCCAATTCTAAGGTGTAACTCAAAGATTTTTACCACAAAATACAAAATTCAAATCAAACTCAATAGGTAGATAGAAATTACATCACATAAAATTGGAAGGTGAAAAACAAAGCAAAATTCAATTGGTAGATGAAAATTACATCATATGAAATGGAAGGTGAAATCTAAGTCAAAATTTGTGTGGTAGATGAAAATTATATCACATGAAAATGGAAGGTAAAAATAAAATTCAATTAGTAGATGAAAATTACATCACATAAAAATGGAAGGTGAAATCCAAGTCAAATTTTGTGTGGTAGATGAAAATTATATCACATGAAAGTGGAAGGTAAAAATCAAATTCAATTGATAGATAAAAATTACATCACATGAAATTGGAAGGTGAAAATCAAATTCAAGAGGTAGAAATTACATCACATGAAAGTAAAATTCAAGATTCCAAATCAAAAGTCAAAGAGCAAGATTCCAAATCAAAAGCCAAATTTCAAGATTCAAGGGTCCAAACTCAAGGTTCCAATCCTATGATTCAAAAAAAAAATCAAGGAAAGAAAAAATCTCATTGAACCGGGCCCAAGTGGCCGAATCTCATTGAACCGGCCCCAGGCGGCCCAATCTCATTGAACCGACCCCAGGTAGCCCAATCCCATTGAACTGGCCCCTGGTGGCCCAATCTCTTTGAATCAGCTCCGAGTGACCCGATCTCATTGATCAATTCCCTAAGTTGGCACATGGAAGCCCGGCCAAGGAAAATTCAAGAATCAAATATTTTTTTCTTTTGCAAGATTGAAAGAGCAGTGAATTTCTTTCTTATAATCGATAGTCCCAGATAGCCCATATTGGTTCGAAAGATCCATCCTGGAGACCAAATTCCCTAAGGTGGCACATGGAAGCCCAGTCAAGGAAAATTCAAGAATCAAATATTTTTGTCCTTTGCAAGATTGAAAGAGCCGCAAATTTTTTTCTTGTAATCGACGGTCCTAGATAACCCAGATTGGTTTGAAAGATCCAACCTAGAGACCAAATTCCCTAAACTAGCACATGGAAGCCCGGCTAAGGAAAATTTAAGAGTTAAATATTTTTTTCTTTTTGCATGATTGAAAGAGCAACGAATTTCTTTCTCGTAATCGATGGTCCCAGATAGCCCAGATTGGTTCGAAAGACCCAGCCTGGAGACCAAATTCCCTAGACTAGCACGTGGAATCCCAGCATAGAAAAACTCAAAGATCAAGTACTAACATCTTTTGCAGGATTGAAAGAGCAACGAATTTCTTTCCTACAATCGGCAACCCAGGTAAGTCCTAAACTTTAAAGTAGTTAAGCGATATTACCTGTTGAATTTTTCAACTCTATATTAGTGAGTAAGATGATGGTGGTACATGCTCTGGGTGACAAAATATGATCGTTCTTTTCTTTGCCCTTCGACCATTGGCACAGGCCTCGGCCAAAGAGGGATATTCTGTAGACACCAAATTTTGTCACCCTCCTCCACCTATATGAACTACAGATCTTGAACACAACTTCTTACTCCCGATTGGCAGAGATGATAATCGATTGAGGTAATCTAGCCCAAAAACATTCCATACCCACCCAAAGCCCCGAAAACCCCTACGAGAGAAAAGAAGGTTAAAATTATGACATTTCATATATGAAGGAATTCGGTCCTAGGTGATGATACGGATGCATAATAATTGGAATTATGATTCCAACGATATATGGTACGCCAAAATCCGACCATTAAATCTCCCTCAATCGCTCTTGGAAAATTACATCCTAGTTGCACGCACCCCACCTGCCCCGCACACCCATAGCTTGCCTCGCATGCACCCTACCTGCCCTGCACGCCCATGACTTTCTGCGCATGCACCCCACCTATCCCATATGCCTATGGCTTGCCTCGCACGCACCCCACCTGCCCTGCGCTCCCATGGCTTGCCTCGTATGCACCCCACCTGCCCTGTGCGCCCATGGCTTGGCTTGCAAGCACCTTGCTTGGCCCGCGCACCCATGACTTGCCTCGCACACACCCCACCTGCCCCACGCAGCCATGGCTTGCCTCGTACACACCCTACCTGCCCTGGGCGCCCATGGCTTGCTCTCATGCACCCCGCCTGCCCCGCACGCCTATGGCTTGCCTTGCATGCATCCCACTTGCTCTGTGTGACCATAGCTTGCCTCACACGCACCCCACCCGCCTCACACGACCATAGCCTACCTTGACCACACCCCTACCAGCCTCCAATGCCCCTGCCTAGGGGTGTCAACCGGTCGGGTCGGTCCGGTTTCGATCGGGCTTAATCGGTCTTGAAGACTTTCAAAGGCTACACCGTGTCCGTCTATTTAACTAATCGGGCTTAGTTATTGAGGGCATGGTACACTTTATATTCGGTCGGTCGGCCTCGAGTTATAATCGGGCTACCTTAATCGGGTTTTAGTCGGGCCTTAACCGGGCTACGGACATGTTTAATGTTAAACGGGCTTTAATCGGTTTTTAAACGGGCCCTCTTTAAAATGTGCTCTTATATTCTGACCCACTCATGCAAGCCCAAAAAAATGAAAATAAATCAATAAATGATACCAAATATAACCATTATTTAAAATGTGAACATGTCTTTACTTTTTAGTTTTTATTCTTTAATTTGAGGGGTAAAATAGGTATTTTACAATCATTAAAGGGTCGGGCCAAGTCGGTGCACAACAGGCCGGTCTCGATCGGGCGTTGTTCGATCGATCTCGGTAGGGGGCCTGACGGTCCAATTAGCAAAACCGAGATCGACCATTTATAAATGGGCCGGGCTCAAGCCCGACACGTTTAATAAACGGTCCAGGCAGGGCCGGTCTATAAACGATCGGTCCCGGTCAATTTAGTCTGGTCGGGCCACGAATTGACACCCCTACCCCTGCCAAGCTCCAGCGCCCATGCCAACCTCTAGCATCCCTGCCAGCCCCCTGCCAGACCCCCGTGTACCACCATCGATGGTCAGAATTTGCATTCCTGTGACCAGATTGGTGAATAGATTTTCTCTTCACCCGCTTGTGCACTCCACACTGTCCTGTTAGCGTACCCTACACCGTGAGCTCCTATTGACCCAAAAAGGCATCCTTTTACGTCATTGGCAAAAAAAAAAAAAAAATACTTTTCATCCATTGGCCAAAGAAATTTACCCTCCACCCCATTGGTCCAAAATTTCATATTTTCATCCCATTGGTTTAGAAAAATCACTTTTTACCCCATTAGCTAGGAAAATTCCTCTTTCCTCCCCATTGGTCCAAAAATTCAATGAAGACCCCCCTCCCTTTGGTTTTTCACAACACAATACACCAAAAACACTCAAGCCTCCTAGGAGCATCCATAGTAGAGAAGCTCTACCCTCTCTCCTCCCCTTCCCACCTTAAGGTTTTCAAGTCTTCGGAGAGATCTTCATAAGATCTGAAGTGGTCTTCGGATCTTTGAAGTGTTCTTCGGGCCTTTGAAATTCTTCAATCTTTTGCCTTCTTTGAGTGAGATTTTGTGTAGAAAAAGTTTCCCCTTAGTCTCCCACCCCCTCTTAAAGTTCTTCAAGTCTTCAGAGAGATCTTCATAAGATTCGAAGTGTTCTTCAAATCTTCGAAGTGTTCTTCAGCCTTTGAAGTTCTTCAACCATTTAGGTATCAGCCCATTCCCAGTGGAAGCTCTGTCGGAGTGCCACCTCAGCCTAGCCCTCCCATAGCCTATTCTCAGTGGAAGCTCCGCTGGAGTGACACTTCAGCCTAGCCCTCCCATAGCCTATTCCCAGCGGAAGCTCTATTAGAGTGCCACCTCAGCTTAGCCCTCCCATAGCTTATTCCTAGTGGAAGTTCTACTGGAGTTCCACTTCAGGCTAGTCCTCCCATGACCTGTCCCCAGTGGAAGCCCTATTGGAGTGCCACCTCAACCAAAATCTAGAAGTAGCCCATCCCTAGTGGAAACTCTGCCAAATCAATACTGTAGTCAAAATCTGAAAGTAACTGTTCCTAGTCGAAACACTATCCAATCAACATCTCTTGCTTCCCCTGAGCCAGGAAAATCCAAAAGATAGATCGTGTTGGCACTAATCGAGGTCTCACCCCTCTTGACCAGAAACAGGGGTCAAGTTCAAGTACAGTTTCCCACCCAAATAAGCATAATGTAGACTTCATATTGACCTTGTTATAGTGTACATAATCATTTAAATTCAGTTAATGTACATATGTGTGATAACTTAGCCATGCATACGGAATAGGAATAATTATGGAAAATATTCGTTCTTAAGCATCTAGTAGGAAGACCGGTTGAACCGGGTAGATTGGGTGCCTAACACCTTCCCAATTCTACAACCTGACAAGTACCCTAAATCTCTGGACCAGACCAACGTTCGGGCCCTTTTCTCAGGAACCAGGCCCATCCCCGGGTCCTAGGCCCATAATCCTAGGTGGTGACTCCAAACCCTTTTGTATGATCTCAATCCCTCATATTGGACCATCATTAAATCCCCTGTCTCAATGATGACCTTTACACTCCTACAAAATAGGCCTCTATGTATCTCCGAATAGTGGTATAGCGGTGTGGGGCCTAGAGGCAAGCACACACAACACACCCCTCACCAAGAAAGAGAAAGGGAGGTGAGAAGGCCGAATGCAAGTCTTTTTCCCCCCAAAAGGGGAGAAGGTCTTTCTCCGACCACTAACCTCACACAAGCAAGGCCTTCCAATTTCCATAATCAAAGTCAACCTGGACCCCAAAGGCCTCCCTTTGCACAATAGCCTTTTGCCCAAAATACTTTTCCTAGGCCAAATGTAAGACCTCAGGCTAGTTTTCCTAAGCCCCCTCTCCTATCATCTAATTAGCAACCGCCTGGGTTTACCAATGCTGGAGAAGCAAAAAAAGTAAGTGATTTGAAAAAAGAATATGGCCCTCCTCATGACAAGCCATAAAAATCTTAAGAGAGAACTCACCCAAATTGTCTCAATTTTACGTGAGAGGAAGAAAGGAACATTTTCCAGTCAACCAGAGCCTAACCCTAGGCATCAGCCTATTAGTTCACAAGTACCCACTAATGCATCACTGAATGTGGTATAAGATCAGACCCAACAAGGCCCCACCAACCAATGTCATGTTGTTTATGCCCTTAGGAGTGGTAGAGAGTACCAACAGAGTGTTCCTAAATCTTCCCCATCTATTACTCCTGTTAACTCTCCTTCTGTTGAGGACACAAGTGTGCCTCTTATTCCAGGTTCATCTGATGAACCTAAAGAAACCAAAGACGATTTGGTTGAGGAAATCAAAAAGGATTCTTCTAAAAAAGAACAAATTCCTAACAGTCCTTATGTTCCACCTGTCCCCTTTCCTAATCGCTTGGTAAACAAAAAGAAGACTACTTCCATGGATAGGATTTTAGAAGTCTTCAAAAAGGTAGAAGTGAACATCCCTTTTTTGAATGCCATATCCCAGATACCCGCCTATGCAAAGGTCATGAAAGATTTGTGTACTCACAAACATATCACGAGTGTGCCTAAAAAGGTGTTCTTGGCAGGTAACATTAGTTCCATAATTACTCAGCCTATAGCCACCAAGTATAATGATCCAAGGAGCCCTACCATAGCTTGTGTCACAGGAAACACCTACATTGAGCATGCATTACTTGACCTTGGTGCAAATGTGAATCTTTTGCCTTACCATGTGTATAAGAAACTAGGATTGGGAGAATTGAAAATCACTAGAACTACTCTTTAGTTGGCAAATAGATCTACTAAGATTCTTAAAGGGATGGTTGAGGATGTCTTACTTAAGGTAGGGGAATTTTTATTCCCTATTGATTTCATTGTATTAGACACCCAAACAATTACCAACATTCGGGGCCAGATCCCAATTATTCTCCAACAGTAATGCCATAATCAATTATAAAAATGGAACCATGAAAATTTCTTTTGGCAACACTTTTGTGGATTTTAATGTCTTTAGGTTAGGTAAGCAATCAAATCCCCATAAGGAGGAAGTTCATATGCTCCATGAAATTTTAGATTCCATTAAGATTTATTTTGATATCGATTCTGAATTTAAAGAGTGTATAGAACAATTGGGTGAATTTGATGAGAGAATTATGTCTAAGGTTTAGAGTCTCCAACCATCTATAGAGCCCATTGGACCCTTATCTACCTTAATTCCTACGCCTTCCATTGTTGGACCATCCTTAGGAAGTCTTTCACACCTGGTGATAAGGTTTTGCTTTACAATTCTAGGTTGCATATTTTTCTTGGTAAGTTGAGATCCCGTTGGGATGGTCCTTATGTTGTGCAGACTGTTTTTTCCCATAGTGTTGTTGAGGGTTTGAACCCTAGCACAGGTGTAATTTTCAAGGTCAATGGTCAACAATTGAAGCCCTTCATTGAGTTGTCATCTTCTGCTCCGGAAAAGGTCATGGATCTCCATGAACCTATTTACATAAATGATTATCTTTTACCTAGGTATAATCCCCTTGTATTGTCTTCGCTTTTAATTATTTTCATGCATTGAGGACATTGCATGACTTAAGTGTGGGGGAGGGAAACCAATTTTTTTTTTCTTTCCCCTTTGTTTGATTTTTTTTTTTTTTTTAGCTTGCTAAGGATGAAGTCCTACTATGGGTTTTGGCTAATGATCATACCATTCGGTGGCTTGATGTATGAAAGTAATAATTTTGATTAAGGTTTGCATCTTGAACACATAAAAACCTCGTTGAGAAAAAAAGAATCAAGCATGTGTCTTGAGATGGGACTCTCTTTTGAAAAATAAGAAACACTTTTTTTTACGGTGTTGGACCATATGTATGTCTATGGGTTCCTTGTACTCTTGATTTGGAGTTGAGACCTTCTTTTTAGATTGGCATGAATTGGAAAATACACAATTTTAAATGAAGTGTGGAAAGTGATATAAAAGTTGATTTTCTTGGAACTAGACAGGGCATTGCGCCTCAGGAAGCGTGGTGTCTTGATCAAAACTCTTAGGGTAGAAATTTTACAAAGAACTCTGTCATCACTATCTATGTGGGAATATGCAAAAAGTCGAAGCTACATAGTAACTTGGGTGTTTGGTATTTGCTCCACCATGTCATTCAGGCCAACAGTAGTGGAGTATGATAAAGTTTATTAAAAAAAAAAAACCACATAGTAGGAAAGTATGTGTAAATGTCATCAATGCCTTGGTAACATGTTTGGTCAAAAACACTCCACGCCTTAGTCCTTGGTTCCCTATTATTTCACAAGTGGTCTTACCATAAGATAAGGATGTTTTGGAAGAGACAATGTGTGTTCCAAATTAAGAAATATGCTTGTTCCTGAAATCAATATGGGATTATAAAAATTCAAGTGTGGTGGTCCCTAGATCAAGCGTAAAAGGAATTATCTTTGCTCCAGATCGGTATGGCCCTTACCTTAAGCCAATGTTGGGATTTATTTTTTCTTCTGAATTTTGTGCGTATATTCGTTGTAAACAGCCATGAGACACAACTCGTCCATTAGGGGGTGACCTAGGGGTTTAAAGCCTTGTTGCACGTGCTAAGTGTAACCGTGATTCCTACGAAAGTGAGTTATGTTTTTTGTTATTTACTTTTTATTTTATTTCTTATTGTTTTGCTCAAGGACTAGCAAAGTCTAAGTGTGAGGGAATTCTGATGAGCACATTTTTGTCTGAAATCTATGGTATAAAAGCATACATTTTAACATATTTAGAATAGAGCTACTTTAGGTTTTACTCACTTTTTGCAAGTTTTGTATTTTAAAGGCTTTAAGGACTATCGGATGCCATATCTCCAATTTTCCACATAAAGAGTCACATTTCTTTTTATGGATGTGAAGAGGATGAAATTCTGAGCAAGATGGACATGTTGCATTAAAAGTACACATTTGTTTGGACAACCGTACATGTGGTTATTCTTTTCAGGCCAGAAAAAGAATAATGGACCAAAACTGAACCGAGATGCAGGCCAGCCCTTTTGTAGTTGTCTCAAGGGAATATTCCAGATACCAACAACATGGAGGGACCCACATTGGTGTTGCATTCTCTCTCCTCCCCCTTATGTGAATTACACTCTCTCTCCTATCTTTCAGGAGATTTTGTTGAAGATTCCTTCCCACTACTTAAAGTGCCAAGGGCATGGATAACATTTCCCATTAAAATAGAATATGTCCAAATCAGCAAAGCAAGGAAAGAAAATTGTGCAAGGTGTTGTGCCACAAGAGAAAAGAAAAAATAAAGAAAAAATAAAGAAAAAAAAGGAGAAAAATTAGGGAAAAAGGAAAAGAAAACGACCCAATCCCCTACTTCCTATTTTAGCTCCCAATCCCCACTAATTTGGAAACCTCACCTCACAAAATCGAACCAAGAGGGGCCCGTAGTTGGGCATTCTCCTCTTTTCTCTTGTCTTTCCTTTTCTTTATTTCCACCTCACCACACAATTGACCACCAAATCCCCAAAACCGTTAGCCTTCTTCTCTCTCCTATCCCCTATAAAAGAGAGAGACCCCAAACCAAAAATCGTCCCTCTCTTCCTCTCTTCCTCTCTTCCTCTCTTCTTCTAGGTTATTAGTTATGCTCTCTTTTTCTATTTAGTTCTTTGTCTTAGTGTTTTTATGCAAGCACTTTTGTAATCTTTTTTTTTTTTTAATTAATGCAAGTCTTTGTTTATGCTATTCAAGTTTTTATTATTTATGCAATTGAAGTTGTCATTTTCAATTTCTAGTTCTAGGCTTAGTTCTAGGTGATATCATGGACATGGTCTTTTGCTTCTAATCAACAAAGATGACAATTGATTGAGGTAACCCAACCCCAAAACACTTCCTACACATCGAAACCGTAGCAAGCGAAAAGAACGGTCCAATTCGACATCACATATGTGAAGGAATCCATTCCAAAGTGACCGTACGGATAGATAGTACTCAAAATCACGATTCCAAAGATATATGATACATTAAAATTAGACAGTCGGATCTCCCACAATCATCCCCGGAAGATAGAATCTATCTAGAACCATCGGATCAGAATCTGGGAAATATTCTAAGGGATATTCTGCCATGGCCCCATCTTGCACCCGGTGCCCCCGCCCCATGCCGGGCACCCCCGTTCCCAGTGCGAATTTCGACCCAAAAATTCCGCACCCCCTGCTTGCTTAGCCCGTGCTCCCCACTAGCGTACCCTACACCAATGCACCCCATTGGTTAAAAATTCCCTTTTTCACCCCATTGGTCTAAGAAACCTAAAAATACCCCCTCCCTCACTTCCAACACCTTCCCTCCCTCCCTTGCCTTGCATAGCTATCTTCTCTAGCCCCTCCCAAGCCTTTTGAGCCTTCTAAGCCTCCTAGCCCTTCTAGGTCCATCCCTTGGGTTGCCTAAGCCTCCAAGTAGCATTTCCCTAGCCCAAGCTCTGCCAGAGTGCCGCCCAAGCCTTAGTGTCACACCCCGTTCACACTGAACCGGGCCAGTGACCGAGTTAACACCGGTTAACCCAAACCTGCCAGGATCATCAGATACTGTATTCCACCACAGCATACACACAACTAATATAAACTCATCAGATCAGAGGAAGACTAAGTTTTACCTGTGAATACTCCCATAATACTTGATACCCGGATAGTGATACAATAATTATATACATTTGGGCCCGAAGGCATGATATTTACACAAAAAGAATAAAATTCAAATATCAAGTACATAAGGGAATCCACCAAAACAATCAGAGTACACAGCTCGGCTCGAGTTCAAGGCTGGAGCTCAGCTCGGCATCAAGGGTTGAGCCCAGCTCGGCATCACATAGTAGAGCTCAGCTCGGCCTCAGAAGTGGAGCTCAGCACGGCCTCAAAACTGTTGTCCCGCAGCACAGCTCTCACACGAGCAGCCAGTGCCGTGCTCTAACTCCTCAGGGGTCCACCAGTCCTCTTCAGGAAACTCGACTGTGGGACCCACCCCATGCTCCTCAGATGTATGACCTGCAAAATCATCTAAAAAGGGGCGTATACGTGGGATGAGCTCACTCGCTCAGTAAGTGGTAAGATGGACCACACAGCAGTCCACACATCACAACACATCATATGCACTACATGCCATGCTATACATTTTAAATCACATCCACCTAAGCAACATTACTAAGTCCCTGGTTTTAGTGCTACTACAACCACAGTGCGCGTATACTCCGGGTACGAGCCGCGAACTCCCTCCCGCGATACGCCCATAGGGCTGTCGGAGAAGGCCCACCGTGAGTACTCGGAAAAGTAAAGACAATGCCGTCCACCGGCTCTCAACAGAAATGTAAATGACTGAAAATAAAGGTGTTGACTCCAGCAATTTAAAAGCAGTACGATCGGCCCTCTTGAATGTACCACCGGGGTTGCCGACTGTCCTACATGACCCGTCGGGCGTTATGTCTAACCACCACAGTGACCCGACGACCGCGACCACCTCTCCCCACTTACCTGTAGCGTACAAGGATTCCCGTTCGGTACGGGTGAGATCCGGTGCGAATCGGGTAAGATTTGGTGAACCTAACATAATTGAGCGGGGTTAGTACTTCACCATTTTAGAATCAAAATTAACACGATCCGATGATAAAATAAAAA
>NC_056565.1:14530973-14636573 GCF_013358625.1 Macadamia integrifolia
AAACCATCTTACCTTCTTTGCTCAAGAACGACTTCAAACCCTCCAAATAACTTCAAACTCACAATGCTTCTTCCACCTTGTCAATATCTCTTCAAATCCTTCAAGATCAACACATAAATCATCTATTAAACCTTAGATTCATCATTTCAAAGGGGATTTACAAGATCTCAAGAAACCATACTCGAATCAAGGGTTTAAAGCTTGGGTATGGTGAATGTTCACAAAACCCAACTTTGCTTACCTCTAACTGTAGATCTAGAGTTGAAGATCACTCTCCCGGCGCCGGAATGGGAAGATCAAGCTTCGGCACCGCTGAAATCCCTCTTTTCTTCCTCTTCCTTCTCTTCCTTTCTTCTTCCCTTTCTTTTCTCTCTCCTCTTTACTATCCTCCAACGTACGGGTGTCATATATGGAAAGAAAATAAAGTCATAAAGCTATATATATAATATCTAAATAAGTGAATAGTGCACATGGATGGGTCACTCAGGTGGGTGGGTGCACCCACCTGTCCGCCCACCTGAGGGCCAAGACTTGGGATTTTGACAGGGTTCGGGCCTCAGCGCGAACCCCACCCCCGGCATACAATGTACGAGGCCCGAACCCCACCCCCGGCATACAATGTAGCATACGTATATACCTTAAAATACGGATATAATACCTGCTTTATCCGTACATGGCCTTATGGTAGGTGCATGTACACGGCTTGGGCACTCCCGTCTCTTCTGGAACTGGCTCGGACTTGTCAGGCCAGCCGGTGTTTAAGGTCACCCATGCCATCATAGCCCATAAGGAACCCGCTCTAATTTCCTCTGGCTCGGTTCCTGCATGGTCAAACCAGTCCAACCGCGAAATCAGATCGGGTTTAAGAAGCGGGGTATTACACTTAGCCTCTAAGTAGCCTTTCCCTAGCTGAAGCTCTACCAGAGTGCCACCCAAGCCTTAGTCGCCAAGTAGCCTTTCCCTAGCTGAAGCTCTATCGGAGTGCCACCCAAGCCTTAGCCTCTAAGTAGCCTTCCCTAGCCGAAGCTCTGCCAAAGGACGTCCCAAGCCTTAGAATCCAAGTAGCCTTTCCTTAGCTGAAGCTTTGCCAGAGTGCTGCTGAAGCCTTAGCACCCAAGTAGCCTTCCCTAACCAAAGCTCTGCCAAGGTTCCAACAAACTGTTCTCTCGGGAATCACTTTTCCCTAGCCAAACTTCTATCCAAATATCCGAGTACCATCATAGTCAACATATCTAAAGAAAGGAAATTGGAGGTCAAGACCACTTTCCTCTGAGCCAGGAGAATACACAAGAAAGTCCGTATCCGTACCAACCAGGGGTCCACCCCTCTTGACCCGAAACAATGGTTAAGCTCAGGTATAATCTCTCACCCGAATTAGCACAATGTAGACTCTTTATTTTCCTCATTTTAGTGTATATATGTAATTATTTCTTTTATCAATGTATATTAGCCATGCATGCGGTATAGAATAATTGTGGAAAATATTCGTTCTTCAAGCATCTAGTAGGATGAACGGTTGAACATGGTAGATTAGGTGCCTTAACACCTTCCCAATTCCACATCCTGACCAGACCAATTTCTGGGGCCCTTTTCTTATGAACTGAGTCCACCTCCAGGTCCTAGGCTCATAACCCTAGGTGGCGACTCAAAACCCTTTTTGCATGATCCCAATCCCCCATTGGACCATCATCAACCCAAGGAGGATGTAACTCCGAACCACACTCCTCATCCTCAAGAGAGAGAGAGAGTGGAGCCCCGACAAAATATGCCCCTACGTATCTCCGAGCGATGATATGGTGGTGCAAGGCCCATGGAGGTGCACACATGTGGAAGAGAAAGCAAAGAAGAGAGAGAGGAGAGATGGCCAAAAAAGAAGGAAGATCACCTGACGGCCACTACCCTCACACCTGTTAATTAAGTTGCATCTATAGAATCTGGCAATGTGAGCATATCTTTCCAGCTATACCTGCCAATCCATCCTTCTTCTAGATTCAATGGGTCATCCACCAACCCCAGGGAATGAGAATAATATGGAGGCGACGATTGATACGAGGTGGGATGATACGATGGGGATGTGATGTAAGAAGTAGGATATTCCGATGAAGATAGAGGGTGGTAGGATGATGATGGAGTTCCTGATCTCTGATGGTATGGTGAGAAGGAAGACAATGTCAAGGGTGGATGGTATAAGGCGGTGGACTCTTCTATTGGGGTTGGTGATGAAGGAGGTAATGCAGGCACTTTGTGCTCATCTTCCAACTCTTCTCTTGATGATTCTTCTTTCTTAAAGGTCTTCTTGACTTTGGCCCTACCTCCCATGATCTTCCTGTAGGTACGAGCATTTAAGTGACCCTTGCGAACCGGAGGGGTGGGGGTATACAAGCACACAAGAATGTAGTAATTATAAATAATAAATAATGCAAGCATCTCATTTCATGTCTACAATCACATAAGCATACAAGAATCATAATCATAAATAATCTCAACATACTACAATTAAAATTTCATATCATCAACTCATGTATCACACCACATTTCCAATTCATAACAATCAACTTATAATGCAGCATCCACATGTTTCATTTATTAATCTAATTCCATTCTAATTACTAAGTATCAACCTACGGGTTAAGTGCTATAACCAACGTCGGTGGCATTCCCTACCCTATACGTTGGGCCCTCAGGAATACAAGCTCGTTGTAGGCAATAGCCAGCCAGTCCCGATCAGAGCCTCAGTCCCCCGGCTAACCCCTAAAATAGTAACCCCAACACCATGGTCCCGGTCAAAGCCTCGGTCCCCCATGTGTCTGACAGCCATGCATATGCTACACCATACCATGTTATGCCCTCTCAAGATACAGTACGTCGTATCCGAGCGTAGTAGTCCTACACGACATACCACCGCGTGGGATTAACCAATACCTGACCCCCTATTGGCAAGGGGCTATAGCACTGAGGTTGTGTGCCTAACCATATACAAACTATATGCAAAATTCATCCAATATGTATTTGTGACTATAGCTGTAAGACTGACCTCTGAGCCCACGGTACCAGAAACGCACCTCGGCCATACCGTGCCATAAAGCGTCAATTTTACATCCACTTCCACAAACACACACACACACATGTGGTTCTAGTAGTAAGACTAACCTCTGAGCCCACGGTACTGGAAACACACCTCGGCAAAACTGTGCCACAGACCGTTAATATTACAACCATTATCACGCACAACACACATCTGTGATCCCAGATGTAAGACTGACCTTTGAGCCCACGATACCGAACAAAAGCTTGGCCACACCATGCCACATACCATCAATATTACACCCAACATCACACCCACATTCACAGTATACATCCACAACTCATCATATCTCTTATTCGGTAGCACATGTTTCCAAAAATCGGATTTCACTCACACCATCCAACGCACATGCATTACCATAGTAAATTCAGCAAGAGGAAGAGTAAATTGCAAGCAAGTATTTTAAAGCATAATAGAATACAATAATACACAACAAAATACAGAAAAAACACCCAAAATACAGCAAAACACAGAAGATCCCTCACATGGACAATTCGATTCAGTTTCCACTGTTCCAGATGTTGAACTTGATCCCTCACAATTAATTGGAACTCCTACAATCAAAATTATATATATTTATTAAAATAAACTTTGAGTTAATTTACATCCTAATTGAGTCACTTTATATTCCCCTATAAGCCCTACAGATCCGCTCTCAGACCCACACTTTGTTGTCAAAGTCTGAGTGTAAAATGGTCTCTCGAAGCCTAACAGGCTAAAGACCTGGCCCGATCGGCCGGCCGGATGTCTCCCACTGATCATGCCCTTTCTATAGAATTTCATTTTCTGCTTGCTTTCCCTACAGATTTCTCAACAATTCTGTCATTGTGGCCTTGTTTTTGTACTGAACTTTCACAACAGTAATACATTTCTCAATTTCCATCACTTTAATTATTAATTCACTAATCCATTAATTAATTTTGATTAATTATACAATTTCAGCAAGAATCTCCAAAATCATTCCTCACGTTTCCATAATCTCATTCACAAGTAAGGATTTGACTGAGAACTTCATAATCAGACCTTAATCTAAGGTTGCATGCATGAAACTCTTCCCTAATGTCACTTTACATGTAATAAATTGAACCTAAATTATCATGCATGAACTCTTACAACCTTAGAACAGAATGTAATGTAAAATTCCTCTAAATCCACATGCATTAGTTATGTTTTAAAAATCTAAGTGAGAATTCTCACTCTCAAGTCCCAATCGGCCATGGTAAGTGTGCATCCCTACACATCTTCCCAATCAGTTCTTCAAATTAAGAAATCAAATTTCATAAAATGAGGATTCAGCTGAATTTTTTCCAGAATTCCTTCCTTACAACAGAATTTAGTCCTACCCCTCTCAATTTCCAAATTCTTTCTTACTACAAGTTCCTATAAGGAAGAAGTACCTACCTCTTTGCTGCATTATGCAGCAACCTTCCAAATAAGTCAATCTCTTCTCCAATCTTCTTCTCTTCTTCTCTTCTTTTCTTCTTATTCTTCTTTATTCTTTATTCCTCTTGCTGTCCAAGAAGTTTTGTGTGAATAAAATGGGTATAGTGGTCGGTGGTGGCTCTCATATAGCCTCACTAACCCATAATATATATTACATATGTATATATATATATATTACATATGTATATATATATATTACATATGTATGTATATATATATATATATATACACACACATGTATATATTCATATATACATAATTACATAATTAAATCTAATTATGTTTTGAAATTAAATTGATTTTATGATTTTACTAATTAATTCACTTAATCATGTCAAACTCATGGGAATAGGTCCACATTGCAAATTTCCAAGGATGGGACCCATTTCAACCAATTCTGGCCATTCTGTTGACATGACAGGCAGGCCTACCTGTCCAGAGCTCTCTAGCCGGTTTAGCTAGACTTGCTCCCTTTCGAGCCTGTTGTATGCCATATCCTATCCAATCTATATTAAGGGTTAGTAATTACCTGTTGGCCCACTTTGCTTGCTGACTCTTCCAACACTGTTGGCAGGAGGCATAGGTATATGATGGGTCATCCTTCTCATCCTGGCATTCCACTACCGGCAGCCAAGCTAGTGTTGGCTTCTCTAATCTGCTACTCTTGCCTGTTCCTAGTCAATGTAAATAGGTGAGATATGGGGTGTTAAAGTTTCCCCCCTCCTTACAAAAATTTCGTCCTTGAAATTTGTGAGGTGATTAGTCTCCCAATACAATTGATCTTTCTTACCTTGCTTCCATTTATCATTCATTCATATCTGTATAACCATATCAAAATCAAATTACCTTTTATTAAATTTTATGATTTGTCATCTTCCATCTCATATTTTTGATTGAATTATGTAGTTATCCTTATACTTTTCTTCTCTTTCTAGATCATTTCTCAGAATGATAAATCTTGTATCTTTCACAATTTCTCAGTTTCCAAGTCCATGTGACCTTAATGAATGGATGATTTACTTTTTCCTATCATTTCTGATCTTTGTATATGTATATATTTATAAGTTGACCCATTAACCCCTATCCATCAATATCTGCTACTCAAGTTCTTGTTCTAATAATTTGACCATCATTATTGTATCATCATCTATCAATTCTTTCATAAGAAGTATGTTATATGTTATTCCCAGTCAGTTCTCCAATTTCATCATTAGGTGATATGCTTCCAAACTAATGAAATTTCCTCTCGAAATCGAGGATTTTTCTCTCTAAAGTACTCTAATATTCCAATACAGCTTATTGCATTAATTACTTTGAATGCTATACTTATGTCAGCTCTTGTATATTCACCCACCTATTCTTGTATGAATCTAACTCAACTCATCTATATAATCACCCCAGTCATATCTCTTCTTTTCAGTCCATTTTACGAATTTTCAAAATTTTCATATATCTTAAATGCCTCTCTTAACTAACCTCAATGCATCAAATTCGATTGAATCTGATTTGAGTAGTCTGGGTCTTCACATTTAGTCTTGGAACATTCCTTTAATTAGATTCTTTAATTTGTTCTGTCAATTTACTTTTTCCTTAATAATGCTCAGTACTCTGGTCTTCATCATACTCACATACATCCTCTTTCTTGATTCACAAAACCTTGACTTGTAAGAGCCTATTTTGAGCATTAGACACCCCTTTAAACCTTATATAACAAGTCCTGAAAAATTGGAGTTCATCAAACCATTTTAGTCAAATTGGCGGGAGACAACTGATGGGAGAAATTTCCTGACCGGCCAGCCAGTTCGACAGATTTCTACTGAACCTGAGAGCATTTTAAACACTCTTAAAACTCCCATTTCACCTTCTACACTCACTAGTCTTCCTCTAAACTTCAGTCTAAGCTACATCCCATCGATTCCTTCCAGTTCTTTGCATTAAATCACTTCAGGTATGTTGATTTCTCCTCTACTCTACTGATTTCATTTGTAGAGAAGAATTTCTAACCTATAATTTTTTGTTCTCAATTTCTTTTATTTTCTCTACTGATATTTCTTTTCTTCTTCTCTGATATTTTTTTTTTATTTGTCTATATGTTCCTTTATATGGCATCCATTGTTCATTTACCATTTGATACTCTCTAATGTGACAATGTGACAATTGATTTTGCCTTTCTAGATCTCTTTTTGGGAAAATTTTATAAAACTAGAACTGCTCTGTGAAATTTCTTGCTGTCCATGAGTTCTCTATTTTACACCAAACATATTTACTTGTTGCATGTGCTTCCTATTCTCAAGTGTGGCAAATGGTCTCCTCCTTTCTCCGACATTTTTCTTTAGAAAACTTTTATTGACCTGTTATAGTTCTTTGTAATTTTTTTTTCTTGCTGTGCTAAAACGTATTCTATTTTTCCTAGGGCTTCATGTACCCATTACCTTCTTTTTCTTACCTGAAATATATTTTTCATGTTTTAGGTTTCTTCTTGTGGCTTCTCTACCGTATTTGGAAGTAGAATCACTCTCTCTTCATCTCAACTTCATATGGCAAGAGATGAGAACTTCGACCCCTATTGGTTTAGAATTGCTGTCGATCAATCTTTTTTTTTTTTTTTTAATTTTTTTTTTTAATCTTTTAAAGGGTTTTGCTAACCGAGGCTTTTTATCATACCTAATTTGCCCTCCACCCTCTCACATACACGACATATAGGGGTGAAAATGTTTTAACATCGAATTACATGATTGCCTTTTCATTTTTTTTTTTTTTTTGGTGAAAACATGATTGCCTTTTCACATGTTATATAATGACCCTTTGTCTTAAAGAGACTACTTGGCCTTCTTTGGTATCATTTTTCTTTTTTATTGTTATCTATTTACCAAAAATCATTAATGAAAACTATTTTTTTATCAAAACATAAAAATGTTTTGGAAACTACTTGACAAAAATAATTTTTTGTGAGAAAATGTTTGGTATCCCTATGTGCAAAATAGTTTTTTAAAGAAATGGGTGAAGAGATTCTCTTGATCCATCTTTCTTATAACTCTCTTTCTCCACTTTGGATTGGAGGAGAGGGGGCAAGGGGCTTGGATTTCTAATTACAAAGCAAATGACTATTTTACCCTTCCATATTGAGCCTTTAAGCACATGCTCATTAAAGTCCAGTGCAAAAATAACTGAAAATCATTTTTTGCCAAAACACATAAATGATTCTTGATCTCTTTTTGGTTTTTGTGTTTTACCAATTTTTTTAAAATAGAAACAAGCTCTATAAATGATGCCAAATGTAGCCAAAACCATTTTTGTGAATAAAAATAAAAAAGAAAAATGATACCAAAGAGGGCCTTAGACTACTCGGCTATAAATGGGTTGTAAAACAGACCATAAAAGAGTCGACCAAGTTATAAAACTAAAACGGTCGGTCCTGGTCGGGCTCCAATCAAGTAACAACCAGGCATTGTGAACTCCCAGATAGTAATCGGTTCAGGTCCGGCAGCAGACCATTTACAAATTGGTTGGTTCCGGTGCAAACCAGCTTTTGATACCCCTAATTGGAGAAGTTGCCAATGTCATCTTTGACTCGCGGCAAGTAGCCTCACTCAGTGCCAAACCGATCCGGATTCCGGGGGATAGAGAGAGAGAGAGAGAGAGAGGGTGAGAGTTTCAACCTGTTGGCCGTTGCAGACTTCTGTATACGCGAGTGAGTTGAAACCACATCAACTCCCCCCCCCCCCCCCAAAGGGCACCATGACAGTAGCAGCAGGCATAGGTTATGCGTTGCTAGCCCTTGGACCTTCTCTCTCGCTGTTCGTCGTTGTAATCGCCAAGAAACCTTTCTTGATTCTCACTGTCCTGTCAAGGTATACTCAGACATTCTTGCTTTCCTTGATTCGAATCTCATTTAATCCTTCTGGTAATTTTGCTCATAATATCACAGACACAGTTTTAGTAATCAAAGAATTTGATGGCAAAATAATTTTGTTCATAATATCAACGACACTGTTTCAGTAATCATAGAAAATTACTCAGGTAAGGATGCAATGTGTTGTGAATGTCTTTTAATTCTCTTGGTTTCTTATGTTCTTTCTTGTGGCTCTGAAATATGGCTAACCCTTGAAGAAATGATTGAAAATGGGCTTTATTTAGGCATTACACTATTGTAATTTTCTAGCTTTTCCAATGGGAGGGGGGTTGTTTCTTATTTTCTTGATGTTTATACTATACAGAACATGATCATATCACTGACCTTTGCTCTCTGGAAGATATTTTTTTATAATGATTTCTCTGTTTTTTACTCATAAATTTGTTCTTGAACTCTAATAGTTTGGCCTAATTACTGGATGCAGTACATTGTTATGGTTAGTGAGCTTGATTGTTCTTTCGGGAGTGTGGAGGGCATTTCTTCCCCTGAAATCGACAACCTGGTGGCCATATGGAATTCTTATCATCACATCCGTTGGTTTTCAGGAAGGTCTTAGGATTTTATTCTGGAAGGTTTACAAGTAGGTTGATGTCCTTATAACATAATTTGGTATCTTTTTCTTTTGTTTTACCTTTGCATATTAATACCAGTTTGAACCATGAGTTGAAGTTTTTATGGAATTATGCAAATCCTTGATAGGTTCTGTACCCTTCTGCTGTGATTCAGTTCTATCTATCTATAGTAAAAACTCGAATCAATCCACAAATCATCGAGACATTTAAAATAAAATTTTTCTAGATCCATTTGTTTTGACTGAAATTATATTGAACTTGAAACATTCCTTTGCATGATGGTTGCTATACCACATTTTGCTAGCAATGAAAGATCTCTAGAGTGTCTTGATTTTGGATTTTATAGTCTTGTTGCCAGTTTCATCATTGTTAATGAATATCCACTAGGTTCTTAAGTAAATGCGTAAGATCTCGTTCAGATTTTATCATTTTAAGGGTGGACTAACCCTTGGATAATACAAATGGTGTTAATTTTGTGGCATGCTTATATAAATTATCCTTAAACAGTTGGCCTACATCTGTTTGAAATTTGATTCATTTGATTGCTGATCTTTCTAATTTTTTGTTGGTATACAATAGAAGTCTGAAAATTTACTGTTGCTATGTTGTCATATGTGCATTAAGTGACTTCTGTTCTCATCCATAATGATATGTTTGGGACCACTGAAAAAAAAGAGGGTCCGCCTGGGTCAAGTTAGGTCTTGTTTGTAATATTTGACCTGTGTTTTCTGTTTTTATCATTAAATATATCTAATTGTTTGAACTTTGAACTGAAAAAGGACAATGAGAAGTCGATCTGTCCATTAATGCATGGTTTTTTTTACCTCTTTTCATCTCATTTTGAATTCCCAAGCTCCCTTGAACTTTCATTTATGCTCCATCGCTGGAAGTTCAGGGAAGGGAAGGAAGGGAAATGAAATGAAAACAAAGCTAAAATTGAAACTTTTCTAATCATTGCCAATGATGATTGTTTAACTAACCCAAAAACATTCCAATCTAGTAATTAGATTTTATTTTACTTTGCAACCATATTCTGGGAAGGGAAATGAAATGAAAACAAAGCTAAAATTGAAACTTTTCTAATCGTTGCCAATGATGATTGTTTAACTAACCCAAAAACATTCCAATCTAGTAATTAGATTTTATTTTACTTTGCAACCATATTCCTTGTATTTGAATGAGGATAGTAAATATTCCATGTGAATAGTTTAGTTACTATATTTGCTAGGATGTTTAGTTACACAATCATGATAGAAAGTTTTCATTTTCTCTTTTAAATTACTTTCACTTCCCCTCATTTCCCTTTACATGCAATCAGATGAAACATTGGAGAACATTTTGTCTCTCTTAAGATTGTGTCCAAACAACCAATGCTATCTTTGTTTTTTTTTCCCGGTAAAATCAATGCCATCTTTAGCCATACCATCTGCACTGTCATTAACTGATCTTGGTGCAAAACAACATGTTCACAAAGCAGGCCGCATTGTTAATTTATTTTCTTATAAGATAGAATCTCCGTGCTACTTTCTTTTCCTGGATTCCTGCTAATGCCATTACAATAGTCTCCCTTGAAGGCCTTAGTAGTCCATGGTCCTTGAGGGAGTTCTAAGACTTAAGCTTTGTGAGAATTACAATGGCTTAAAGTACTCATATTGGAAGGTCATAATTAGTTTCTTCATTAAGTCTTTATCTGGAATGAAGTATGATGGTCCCAAGTTGACGCTGAGATGGGAGGGGTGAATCAGTGTCTTCTAAAAAGTCAAACCCTTGATCCAATTTGCGTTTCTTGACACAAAGACGATGAGACAACCTGTAGTAGTGATTGGTTGGTGCTGACCAATTTTACCAATCATACTGGCCTAAATGAGGTAACTTACCAACATCCATCAACCGAAAGCATCACACAAGCACTTCAGATAAGGAAAAAAATGGGGTAAGAGGAAAAACTGGCGGTACCTGTCAACCTGTGGCAGATTAGTTGTGCTCCAACAACTCATTCTTTTAGCAATCAAGGCCATGGAGAAGGATAGGTCCTCCTGGGAGATTCCAGCAAGCCTAGCCTCGCTTGTAACCGAGGCCTGATGAGAGAGAAAAGAGATGGACAAGGGGCTGTGGAGGTAACCTTGATCTTTTTTTTTCCCCCTTCTTTTCTTCTTCAATTGATCTTCACAGCCCCCAATTTGTTTCCAATAAGTCTTCTAGTTGATGAGAGAACTCCACTAGGTCTCCTAGTTGCATCTTCTTACATGGTACATCCTCTATTGGACCCCTTTACTCTTATGGGATTCGGAGAGAGGCATAAAGAATGAGATTGAGCTGCTTGAAAGCGAGCAAGGATCAAGGTAAGAGAGTACTAAAGAGAAGAAAAGTAAGAGGAAGAGAAAATAAGATGAGAAAGAGAGAGAGGTGCAATTGTATGGGGAGAGTTGTGATGTCTCTCTCCTATATTGATTCAACTCATGAGATTTTGGGTTGGTTTACTCTCTTTCAAATAGTAGACTTTTCAACCATTTTTGCTTGTGTTTGTGCCCCCGTAAATTCTTTTATTTCTTGCAAAATGAGATTGAATGCCATAACTCTTATTTATATTTTACTTTTTATTGGTGCTGCTGGCAAATCTGCACAGATAGGATCGCGTACTTGGTCACCTGATGCTATGGATGGTCCCATACTTCTATTCATGAAGTTATTATGGTAACATCTGGCGTTTTGATAGCGAGGGTTTGCCTTTGGCAAAGATGGGGAACACCTGCTTGCTGACCTCTCTCTTCCTATGGATGACAAAACATTGCAGGGTGCTCCCTTTTACTCATTTATATCTATAGGGCTTATAAGAGTAGATTTGCGGCAGTCAAGGTCTCTATACAAGCAAGAAAATTGGCGCCCATGTACTTGTTCTAGTTTTAGGGCTCCTATTCTATCTAAATGGGATTCGACTAAAGGAAGGGCAACCGTTCAGAATGCGCAAGGCGTTCACTAACAAAACATATCAGAAATTACATACATCTCCCTAGGGAGGTCAAAGGTAAAATCATAAAAGCACAATATAAGGTAACTAACAAGATAATAACCCTGCCCGCTTCTTCTGCTCCTGCGACAATGTTGCTCGACCTGGCTCCCTTGGTAGATTCTCCCCTAAGGGGAGCCTCTCCTTTATCCTCAGCTACCCCTGTCGTTGCCTCGTCTGCACTGGTCCATTCGATATTGCAGCATGATTTTATGGTTGTGTAGGCCTCCCCTGCTCCCCCTGCCATGGACAGCAATGCCGCCTCTACAGCTCGTCACTCCCCTCCTGCTCTTCCAGCAGTAGGCCTTAGAGTTGCTTGCAGAGATAAAGATAAAGCCCCTATAAAGTCTTTGCCTCCCAAACCCAAGGCTGTCAGGACCAGCACGTCTGCCCATTCTTCCAAGATCCCTTCCAGCCAGTACAAGATCTAGGTTCAATCCAGCAATCCCCTCTCAAGGAATACCAACGGCGACATATGAACTTGACTGGTGCTGCTACCCTCAGCATTCTTCTTGCTCCCCAGTGCCTTTGATCCCAACCCCCTCCTTCCTTATGACTCTTTGGATTAATTGGAACTTCCAGGGCTTGAATTCCCTGGAAAACAAGCTGTAATGCGCTCAAGTATTCGTTCCTCTAATGCGGACATTTGCTGCCTCCTGGAAACTCATGTTTTGGAGCCCAACACTTCCCGTATTACAGCTTCCATTGCCCCTTCTTGGTCCTTCCTCTCCAATTATGCCCATTGTCCTAATGGTTGCATTTGGATCCTCTGGAATCCCCTTAAGTCTCAAATCTCCTCCATTTCTTCTTCCCAGTGCATTCATATCTCTATTTCTGATCCCTCTAGTTCAAATTTATGCTTCTTCTCCTTTGTCTATGCTTTGAATTGTGCTCAAGAGAGATCCTCCCTTTGGATTGACCTTCGCTCCTCCCCTTCCATAGGCACCCAGCCCTGGGGAAATGCTAGAGACTTCAGTAAGGTCAGATTCAGTCATGCAAAACAGGGAGGTGATCCGATTGACATTTCCTATGTAGGTCTCGTCAATGAATGCATTGATGACCTTAGCATGAATGATCTTAAATGGTTGGGGGCCAAGCTTACTTGGCACAATCGCCGCCAAGCCCCAAGTAGAGTTGCTTGCAAACTGGACCAAGCTTTGGTTAATGAATCCTGGCTCTCCTCTTTCCCTTCCTCCCATGCTAGTTTTGACCTCCCTGGCATTTCTGATCACAACCCAATTATGCTCTATGTCAGCCCCTTCATCTCCTTCGGGCCCACAACTTTCAAATTATTTGACATGTGGACTCTTCATCATGATTATCTTCCTATTTCTGAAGATGCTTAGGACATCCTTGTTCACGCTTTCTCTTCCCCTCTCATTGCCTTTGCCAGGAAGCTCCTCAATGTTAAAACTACTCTTAAATCTTGGAACATCTCCACCTTTGGTAATATCTCCTCCATAGTGTCATCTTGCAAATCTAGGCTTGAGGCCATTCAATTTAGGCTCCAGTTGGATCTCTACAATTCTTCCCTCGCTAAGGTAAAAAACTTGGCATCCTCTGAGCTATTTTCCGTCCTTGCCCAGAAATAATGTTTTCTTTGTAAAATTCTAGAATCAAATGGCTTAAGCTTGTTGAATCCAATTTGGCTTTCTTCTATGGATCCATGAAACCTTGAACAAATGCCAATTGCATTCCTTTGCTCACCTCTAGTGATGGCTCTATTCTTAGCTCTCCCGAGGAAATCAAATCTGAAGTTGTGTCCTTCTCTAACCTATGCCATCCCTCTTCTTCCCTGCCTCTTGATTCTATTCCTCCTAAGCTCCTCAATATCATCCTGATCTGTCTCTTATCTAACCTCCAATTCATCCTCTCTGACGATGAAATCCTAGCTTCCATCCTTTCCACAAAGCCAATAAAGCCCCTGGTCCTGATGGCTTTGGCATGATTTCTTCTCTTCTTACCGGACATCATTAGATCCGATCTCATCAATACCATCTGTAGTTTCTTTATTAACCCCTCCCAAATTGAAGGGATTAACCAAACTTTTCTTTGCCCCATTCCTAAATCTAATAGAGCCTCTTCCATGTATGACTTTAGGACCATCTCCCTTTGTAACTTTCGTTACAAATTTATTGTCAAAATTCTTGCCCACTGAATCCAATCGGTTGTGGACTCCCTGGTTAGTGCAAATCAATCTGCCTTCATTGGGAGGAACATCGTGGACCATAGTTGTCACGGCGTCAAGGCGAACCAAGGCGGTGGAGGGTTGTCTAAGCGCTTAGGTGAGAAGGCGCCCGCCTTAAGGCGAACTAGGCGACCAAGTGTTATTTTTTTATTTTTCCTATTTTCTATCATTATTTAGTAAGTTGTATATACCTTGTATCATAAAAAATCAAGATTAAACAACATCAACTCATTAAAAATCAACATTTAGCCATATTAAATCATAAAAAATTAACATTAAGTCATATCAAGTTTAAAAAAAATCAAAATTTAGAGAAATGCTCTTGTTCTATAATAAGTTTGACTGGTCATGATTTTATTTTTACATGAGAATTTTTTGTATTAGTTATAATATAAAACCAACTTTTAAGCAAGTATAAGATTACTTAAATCTGAGTTGTAATGACAAAGTTATGCTCCGGTCAAACTTATTTTTAAGTGTGCGAATACTGTTAAAATCAGCTGAATGAAAATAATTTTATGGATATCAAAACAAAAGATTATTTTACCGGACTTTTTGTTTTTAATAATGTTTTAGCATGATAGAATTTATAAAATTTTCATAATTGAGAAAAACCCCAGCATTTAAAAGTTGAAAATCGCCCCTATAACCAAAATCCAGTTTTTGTTCTTGGACTGGGGGTTGACTTTTTATCATTTTGGAATTTAATTTTTAAACTATTTTTATTGGATTCAAATAGGGGGTATTTGCTTATTTATGAATAATATCTTAAGTAAATGTCATTTACTTAAATGATATTTGGCATAAATAAGTGTAAAGACATAAGGCGGCATGCAATGCAATAAGGCGACTATTGCCTAGGCCCCAGGCAAACTGCCTGGACGCCTAGTCGTCGCCTAGGCGACGCTTCGGCGATGCCTTGACAACCATGTCGTAGACAACATCATCTTGTGTCATGAAATTGTTAGGGGTTTTGATAGAGAATCCCACTCCGCTACATTGCTTAAAATTGACACTTACAAAGTTTTCGACTCCATCAAATGAGATTTCATCTCCAGAGTCTTGCTTCAGATGTCCTTCCCCTCGTCTTTTGTGTTCTGTGGGCTTCCGTCAAGGCTGCCCCATCTCCCCTTTTCTCTTCTCCCTTTCACTTGAGGTTCTTTCCAAATCTATCCAATCTTCGACTGACCTACATCTCATCTCTCCCATCCCTATATGCAAGTCCCATTTGGTCACTCATCTTGCCTTTGCTAATGATCTCATGATCTTCTATAAAGCCGGTCGTGGCTCCGTTTCTTCCGTTATGTCCTCTCTCCACCTCTTTGAAAATCTGTGGTCTTCGCATAAACCTGCTTAAATCTTACCTCTTCCTCTTTGGCGTCTCTGATTCTTTTAAAGCCAATCTCTTGCAGCTGACTGGCTTCTCTCTTGGCCACCTTCCTGTCAAATATTTAGGGTTGCCTCTCATCACTGCTAGGTTCACTGTTCACTATTGCACCCATATGCTCGACCTCATGAAAAAAAGCTGCTGCTCTGGAAAGGGAAGCTCCTCTCCTATGCTGGTCGTCTTGAGCTTGCTAGATCGGTGATTTAATATATATATCTTTACTGGTATGGCATTTTCGCCCTCCCTAGCACCATCATCAAGGCCCATCGAGTCCCTCCTATGTTCCTTCCTCTGAAAAGGAGGTTGATCGCTGTCGTGAACGAATCAAAAGAAACCCCAACTAAACTATGAGATAGTGGTAAGAAAGGGGTCGAACCCACAGAGAACTAGAAGGCTAAATCTACTAAGATTTGAGGTGAATTTTGTTTTGAAAATCAATTTTATAAAATTCAGAATTCAAATTAAACTAAGTAAGACAATTAACAAGAACAAGAATTAAAGAGAAAAAGCTATCCTTAGGTCTTGAATCCGTTTTGGTATTATTATCAATTTTTGGTTCATACTTCGGTTCGCTGAAACTACAAGTTCCAATGCAACCACATAAACACAATCTCTGGCTACTCGAAGCATAACCTATCCTGTCAAGCACTATCGTCTATCGCTTCCGCTTAGCATGCTTAATTTGATTAGTTAAAGGCTATCATTAGTGTATGCCAAAAATCAAAAATAAAATACCATTGCTTGAATAGAATAATTGAATCAGAAAGACAAATATTCTGAACTAATTTATCTATTAAAAATATCCACAATGGGAAGGGGTCTTTAACATTAAACAATCGAGTATGAATTTCAACCAGAAATTAAATAACAATAAATCAAAACTTCATCTAAACCTAAAGATAGAAAGGAGACTTATCCGCTCATGGTACTAATGAATGAAGGGCAACAATGATGATGGTGATGATGAAACCTTGGTGCAATAGCAATCCTCTCCGTGCAATGCTGTCTTTGAAAATCGGTCCCAAAGAAGGTGTGATCCCAAAATAAAGGAGAATTATGAGAACCAGGAAAACCAGCCGGGGATGATGGGTGTGAAGGGTTGATATGGGCAGCCCTAATTCCTAGAGAATAATGAGTGTGTAGAGTGTTTCTAAAGAGAAGGACCAAGAGGTATTTATGGGTGAGAGAGAGAGAGGTGCATGTGTGATGGGAGTTAGAATTGGATTAGGAAAGAAAAATGAGGGAGAGAAAGTGCGTGGATGATGGAGGGAACCGTGGTAGATAGGGGAATTAGGGGGAGAGAGAGAGAGAGAGAGAGAGAGCTAGCTTAGGACAAAGGGGAGAGAGAGAAACGTGGGAAGTGAGAACCGTAGGTAGATAGGGGAATTAGGGGAGAGAGAGAGAGAGAGAGAGAGAGAGAGAACGTGGGAAGTGAGTAAAAGAGGGAGAAAAGATAGGGGATTTTCAGGACAACAATGAATCCTATTCTAATTAGGACAAGGAGAGAGAAAATAGGAGAGGAAAGAGGAGATAGGCATATGAAATAGGGAGAGAAGGAGAACCGTGGGGTTTTCTCTCTCCTCAATTTTATTTTTTTATATATTTTTTATACTCTGTTTCTCTTAGAAATTCCAATTCTACCCTTGATCCTTTGCCCTTGCTTCTAGACTGAACCATTTCCATCCATTTAGCATCAAACCTGTGCACATCTCTTGAAAACCATACAATCAATGATCATCCAAATATGTGGTCAAATTAATCATGAAAACCTAATTAAAACTAACAATTGAATATTAATTTCATTAATAATTATGACCCGATCAGAGGTGAGGTCTCCAAATTCCTTCATCCTATCAGTTGGGGATCAGTGTGCCTACCTAAATCTGAAGGTGGCCTCAGCCTTAGGAGAATCAAAGAAGTTAACACTGCATGAATTCTCAAACTCATCTGGAGGATTGCTTCCAAGCAGGAAAACATTTGTGTCTCATGGGTTTACTCCACCCTCAAGTCTGACTCTCTCTGGACTGCTTCCCAATCCATTGTTGCCTCTTGGATCTGGTGCAATATTCTCAGCACCAGACCTAAAGCCCTCAAGGCCTTCCATTACTGTATTGGGAACGACTCCTCTACCTCCCTCTGGGTCGACCCTGGGCACCCTTATGGAGTTCCCCTTTCTGTTGTCAACCCTAGATCTATATACTCCTCTGGCTTGACCCAGTCTGCCACGGTCAATTTCATCCTTCGTGATGGTATTTAGTCCCCTCTTATGTCTCCCCCCTCTCGCGGACATTTTCTCAACCCTTCCTCCCATTCGCCTAGGACACTGAGATAGACATGATTGTATTTCATGGAGGCATTCTTCCTCTGGCTTATTTAGTTCAACGTCTACTTGGGATTTTATTTGCTTTATAAGTGTCCTCTAGCCCCCTAATGTAGCATCATTTGGTTCAAAGGCCACATTCCTTGCTACGGCTTCACTGTTTGGTGCACAATCTCTAATTGCCTTCCTACTTAAGTCTTTCCTAATCTTCTGGCACATTCAGGTCCCCTTCTTCTGTTGTCTTTGCTGGAATGGTACTGAAGATGTGGAGCATCTTTTTTTCTTCCGCCCTTTCTCCTCCATTGTTTGGAAGAAGGTTCATAGTCGTTGTTGACCATCAAGAAGAAGAGTACTCCCTCTTAATAGAGAATGGATCTAGGTTGACATAACTTATGTTGGTTCTTCCATTTGTGACACTATTGGAAAGGTTGCCTTCTACGCCACCATCAACCATGATTGGATGGAAAGGAATTTGTGTAGATTGACTTCCAACTCTTGTTCGTTTGATAAGATTTGGAATGCCATCTATTTTGATGTCTACTCCAAGATAGCATCTCTGTGCTTCCGGCCTGATAGAAATACCCCAAGGAATAGACTCATTGTTTTATCCTGGGCTCTCGCCTCTACCACTCTCTCCCCTTCGCCCCCCCCCTTAGTTCCCCTTTGCCTTTTTGGTTTGTTTTCTTAGTGCTTAGTTCTATCCCCGTCCCTCCCACTGTTTGTCGGGCTTGTTCCTTATAGGCTTGTTCTCCCCCCATCATTTTCATCCCTTTGTATATTCTTTCTTTTCTTGGTAATGAATTTATTTATTCATCCAAAAAAAAAAGAACAAGATAATAGCCCAGTACCCAAAGGTACCCTCATTACATAAACGAGATTAATGCCTAAAGCAACTGCATCACTATACCACTTCCCTTTGATATCTCAGGGGTGACAACTGTAGCAAGTAAGAGCCTCATGAAATTGGCACATTGATTTTTTCAAGATGACAATTCCCCCACTTCCTTTCCTGCTAGTGCCTGGGAAAATAATACACAGCATTGATTTCTTGAAATTGACGCTGCCTTAATAGAACCCTTTCTCTGTTAGGGAACTGAACTAAATAAATTAAAGGGTAACATCCAATTAATTTCCAAATGAATTGAGATGATTTAGAGATTCTATCTTTCCAGGAGATCATGCAAATGTAAGGAGGAATGCTGTTTATGATGGGGGACAATCCACTGACCCTTTTCCCCACAGGAGTCAAAAAGTAAAAAAATATTGTCGAAGCCCTAAGTTCTCCATTTTTATTAGAGCTTAGACAACTAAGATAAATATGTGTCTGGTACATGGATATCCTCTTTAGTCTTTCCACCTTCCCACAATCTAACAAAATATTAATTCCGTTTAGATGCTTTAGCATTTTAGATTTTGCTGAAACTTGTGAAGACTTTTGGATCCAGGTTCCACCCTTCTGTTTTGTGCAGCTAAAGCTTCCATTCTTTCAGTGAAAAAAAAATGTTACTTTCAAAACATATGATGAAGAGCCACTGATTTATCGCACAAAAAGCCAATTCTAGAACTTCTGCTTTTGTTTTCTAGGATATGTTTCATAGAGTTAAAAGATGAAACTTCAGTGTCTGATAGCTGTTTTTATTGGAGTTGTTCTCTTACAACTATTATCACTAAAGTTATCTATCACCTTTCTCTTTTCTGTTTATATTTATGAAAACTTTGTATTTTAGATATAAAATTTTTTTTTGGGTCTTCTTGACATATCTTCTGGTGGACTTTTTTTTTCCCTTAGGAGGTTGGAAGATATCTTGGATGCTTTTGCTGATAGAATTTCAAAACCTCGCCTTTATTTGATGGATAAGATGCAAATTGCCCTTGGTAAGCTTACAAGATATTTGTGGTTCCTCTGTCTAACCAAAATATTTTTACTGCAAACCCTTGAGCTTGTACCGTACTTAGGAAACATGTGTAGTTGGAAGCCATCATGTTTTGATGTTTGAGATCCTTTATGTAAGAAAAATGACCATTTGGATGATCCTACATACAAAAGACTGTAGTTCATAATTCAACAATTCAGGTTTATTTGAAGTTAGAAAGGGGGATGTGTCCTGACCTAAATTTCCTCTTTAACATATGTTTAACAGTTTTTGAGTAATTTTTGTGTATCTTTTGTCTCAATATCATTTCCTAAATAATGTAACTCATTGGATGATTCAACCATTCAGGTTTATTTGGACTGATTGGATATGGGGATGTCTCCTGACCTTAAATTTCCTCTAATGGCACCTGATCTTATGTCCTCTTTAATATATGTTTAAGGGTTCCTGAATTTTTTGATTTTGTTTTTGTATGTCATTGCTGATTTGATCTACTTGCTTCATTTCAAATTGATGATGCACAGCTGGAGGTCTGGGTCATGGTGTGGCCCATGCTGTCTTTTTCTGTCTTAGCCTCTTAACGCCTGCTTTTGGTCCAGCAACCTTTTATGCTGATCGGTGCTCAAAAATACCTTTCTTCCTTGTTTCTGGTGAGTCATATATTTCTTATTTTTTCCCTGAGTGACATTCATATTTTTTAATTTGTACCTAGCTAAACATTATCTATAGGGGATTAAGCATGTATAGATTTATATATAACAAAAGAAGCCAGAAAAAAACATAGCTATTTGCCCAGAACATCAGAATCATCATTGTTCCTCAACTATTTGGGCTTGGTTTGGTATTTTCCATAAGGCCATACCTTTCGGTTTATCTAAATGTTTAGAAATAAAAGAATTCTTAGAGTCCTTAAGTTCTTATGATAATTAAACAATTCAAAAACATATTAGTGAAACAAAAATTTTGAAATGAGTTCGAAGCTCATACAAAAAGTGAGCTGCTGGTAACTTTGTACGAGGCACCTCAAAATTTTCAAATCAATGGAATAGATTTTTCATGTTGTCAATGATAAAAGATGAAGACCTATGTTGCATTTGGTTCCATATGTCGTATAGGCAAGGTTTTCCCTTCATGTCCCTTCACTGCAAGCTTTCTCCTTAATTGGCAATTACCAAAATAGATACTACCCAAAAAATAGTAACACAGATGTAATTACTAAAAATAGAAACCAATTTTGAAACTCCTGATGTGGATCCGGGTTCCAAAACCGGAATCGATTTGAGACAACTTGTCAAAAGAGAATCAAATCCTTTTGAAGTGGGGAGGGACTTGGCTAGGCTACATGGTGTCTCATCACCCCTCCCTTCCTAAGTCCTCCCTGTGGGCTGGCCGGGGGCCTCCTCCCCCTACCAGAAACCCCAAGCACTTCCCCCCCCCCCCTTGCTTCTTCTCCTCCTACTGCTGCAATCCCCCTTTGGTTGTTCCCTAGAGTTCCCACTTCAAACATTTCATCTCCCCTCTTGCTAGAGGTCTTCCCCTCATGCTGGGGGGGGGGGTTCCCTTGTCGCAATCTATTCAAAAGGTTTGTTAGACTCAGAGGCTTCCCGCTGGAACAACTCTCTTATTGGCCACTTCTTGGGAAAATTCCCACCCTTCCATCTTGTTAAGCTTTCCCTCCAACAATGGAGAGCAGTCGGTACTGTAGACACTTACCTCTTGGATCATGTCTTCTTCATGTTCAAGTTCTCTGAGGAATAGGACAGGTTGAGATGCTTGGAAGGGGGTCCCTGGCTAGTGGGGCGCCTGCGAATCTTCCTTCGGCCTTGGCATCGCCATATGCTTCTCAGCCGAGTTGACTACTCCACCATTCCTAGTTGGGTCACTCTTCCTGGGCTTCCTTTGGACTTTTGGTACTCGGATGGATTAAGTGTTGTTGGCTCGGTCTTAGGCACCCCTCTCTACTCCGACGTTCGAACCAACCGGAAAGATCACCTTATCTCTGCCAGGATTTGTGTTGAGGTAGCTGCCTCTGATGCTCTTCCCTCCTCCATCTCCATTCAAGACGTTGATGGCTTCTCCTTCCGGTTGCCTATTTATTACAATTGGAGACCTCCCCAGTGTCTATCTTGCAATGTTTTTGGCCATGACTTGAGTTCCTGCTCTATGAAGCCTGCTCATTCTGAATCCCAGGGTGATTTGCATGTTGAACCAATAGGACCCATTTATCGAAGGGACATATCCCTAATGACTGAAAATGGATGCAGACCCCCTTTCCGGCTTCCGGCGAGAGGCAGAGGGAGAGTCCGAAGAAGAAATTATCCATGGCCTCACGCTACAAATGATGGTGGAAATCTCTTTGTACTTGACTAGCCTTTACTTGCTGGGAAAAACAGGTTTTCCATCCTGAAAAGACTCTGCTGATAGCATCAAGGTACCTCCTCTGCTTGCCCGCTTTGGCGATGTGGGTGTTTTGGGTTCTCCTTTTGCTGACCTAGCTTCTGAAGGGGTTGCAGACTGTTCTGATTCTTCTTCTACATCTGAAGAAGTCTCGTTGAATCACTAGCTCTACAACCAATGTTGACTCATCAGATTCTGATGATGACTAGTCTCTTCCTGGGTCTCAAGCCTCCTTGTCTCCTTCTCCGCAGAAGTCGGTTGAAATTGTTGCAAACCCTCTTATCACTTTTGAGGGCGCACATGTCCCTGTTAGCATCTCTCATCCCCCCTGACTTTTGGGCCACAACACTTGAGCCTTTCTGCCTAACTAAACCCATCTTTCCATCCACCCTCTCGGCCCCCTCCCCCACGACTTATCCATCTAGGCCTTCCAGCCCATCCCAGGTCCGTAACTCCTTTATTTCTTTTTCTCATGATCCATCTGTGTCGGACCTGGGCATGTGTTCCATCTTGACCTGCCAAGACCCTTCTTCTTCCCTGCCCGACATTGCCTCCAAGCCTGTTGTGGCAAATCGCAACATTGCAAAAGCCAGAAGGCACCTTGCCTCTTAAGTCTAAACCTCTGCAACCTGCTCAATGGCACTCGCAAACATCCTTATCTCCCACCTCGAGATCCTACCAGTGAAGAAGCAGGTCTCGGCTTGCCTCTGCGATTCTCGGCTCGTCCTCTATGGAGCAATTGTTGCCCTCTTCAAATCTTGCCTAATGTCTCAAGGCATAAGAATTTGGACCAGGTCTTAACTTGCCTCAAAAGCATGCAACAGTGCATCTACTCATAAAAGATAATGTAGGAATGGATTTGACAACCAAACCAGACCCAAGACTGCAGGATTTTATAAACCAGAGAACAACCAAGATTCACCCAAAAGGAGACAGCAGTAATAATCCAGAATTTAACCAGTAAACAGAATTTGAAACCAGAAAGAACAAACACAGAATTTTGGAATATCGACTAGCAGAAATTATACCAGTATGCAGAATCAATTAACAACAGAATTAAGACAGAAAATAGGTCACAATCATTCACACCAGATCACAGAAAGAGTATCGATCTGTCAGGACAGTAACACTGTGAATAAACCAACCCAGTAGCAGTTTTAGAATTAAATCAGGAACTGTTGAAGCACTAACAACCTTCAATATTCAAAAAACTTAATTCAGCAGTCCAGAAAATGCTATTCAGATCAGCAGAACCAGAATCCAGAAAATGGAAACTTCAGTTCACTAAAAGACGAAAATCTGGAGATTTCTAATATCTCATCAATGGCCAAGTAGAATCAGCCAATATTTGGGTCGATCCTCACTGGTATGGGGAGGAACCTTTGATCAAAAAACTGGACTAATCGGATACTCAGATCTGGTGATTCCAGCAGGGGTGGATGATCTGTTTTGCAGAATTTTCTGGGCAGCAGAGTGATAGATTACATACCTGGTTTTGCAGCCCTAATAAGTCTTGAAAGAGATATAAAAACTTAAGAGAATAATACTTGAAGTAGACCTCCTGGACTTCACGCCGTAAGGAGTCAATTGGATCAAACACCAATTCCTTCAGCCTTGATCAAACACAAGACAACTCTTCATGAAGAAGACAATAGCAACAACCATTATTTTTTTATCAAAATCATTCTAGGCTTTTAGGAGCCTCCTCTTCTTTATTTATAATGTTAATGGGGGGAGGGAATTACAAAATAGAAGGTTCATAAAAAATGAAACCAAATATTCTCCTAATACAATAGTTACTAAAAACTGAAATTAGAAACTAACTGAAATTAGAAACTAGTTGAAAAAGGAAACTAACTACTAATGACTTGATTCAATTAATAACTTGACTCCTAAGGAAACAAACATAACTCAAATCAAGCCCAACTGAAAAGGAAACTAATGAAAATGGAAACTAACTAGTAATCCCGTACTCAATCTTAGAGCCCCCCTTTTAGACCCATAAAAGTGGTCTGTTACACTCAAAACACATGGGATCAAAGGCCTAACTTGTATGGAACCCAACCTTGGGCTTATTCCTAATAAAACAAGCCTATTTTGGTAATTAACTTGCATCGAAAGAGCTTCGATCCTCCTTTTGTTGTTGGCTTAAATCCCATGCCAAAGAGTCTTTCCATTGCCCAGGTTACATTTATTATTGCTCCTAGTTGGTCCTTCTTGTCCAATCATTCTTCTCACCTAGATGGTCGTATTTGCTTTCTGCGGGAGAAATCTAACTCAATGTTTCCCTCTTGCCTTCCTCCACCCAGTTCCTTCTCTCTCCATTTCTGATATTGCTTGCAACTCCATCTTTTTACTCACTTCCACCAGACGGCTGACAAGGATGTTCTTTGGAATGATTTTAGGCATATTGCAAGCCAGATTGGTACTCGCCCTTGGGGGATTTGTGTGGACTTCAATGTGGTCAGGTTCAATCATGAGAAATAGGGAGGGGGTCCTCTAGACATTGCAAATGTCGAGGCTTTAAATTCCTACATTGATTATATTGTTGTTGACCTTAGATGGTCAGGAGTCATTCTCCTGGAATAACAAAAGATCAGGTGATGCTCGCAGTGCTTGCAAGTCAGATAGAGTCTTATTGAATGAAGCTTGGCTCATAGCCTTCCCTTCTTCCCATGCCTCCTTTGAACCCCTGACATTTTTTACCCTAGCCCCATTTCCCTCTTAGTCCAACCTTCTTCCCATGCCTCCTTTGAACCCCTGACATTTTTTACCCTAGCCCCATTTCCCTCCTAGTCCAACCTTACACCTCTTTTGGTCCTAAACCCTTCAATTTTTTTGACATGTGGATCTCCCATCCTGATTAGCCCTCCATTATTAAGGAAGCTTGGTTAAAGCCTATCCAAGCATTCTTCACCCCCAATGGCTTTGTCCAGAAAGCTCAGGAATGTTAAAGAAGCCCCCAAAATCTGGATTACTAACTCCTTCGGGAATATCTCTTTTCTAGTGATTGATTGTAGGAACAAGCTTACCTCCATCTAGATTCTGCTGTAGTCTGACCATCTTAATCTCTTTCTGGCTGTAGAAGAGAAAGTTAAGGCGGCTAACCTCTCTACTCTTCTTACCCAAGAAGAGAGTTTTTTGAGACAGAAAGCTAGGATCAAATTGGTTGGAACTTGGTGATTCAAACATGGCCTATTTCCACTGATTTGTGAAGGCTAGAAGCAACCTCAACTTTATTCTAATGTTGATTACCCTAGATGGAATCAGGTTTATAAAAGGGATAAAATAAATAGTGTTTCTGTTGACTACTTCAAGAACCTATTTAAGCTCGCCCCTTCTCCTACTTCCACCATCCGAGATGGTCTTATTAACAAATTCATCCTTGTCAAGCTGGCCAATCTGCTTATGGCTATCCCCACAAATGATGAAATTACAACTTCTATCCACTCTCACAAGGCAAGCAAAGCTCCCGGTCTAGATGGGTTCAGTATGGGAATTTTTTCATCCTTTTGGGATATCATCAAAGAGGATCTGATCAGGGTAGTCAAGAGCTTCTCTTCAACCCAAGTCATATCAAAGGGATTAGTCACACCTTCCTTTGCCTCATTCCTAAGGAAGAGGGAGCCGGTGCTATGAATGAATTCAGTCCCTATCTATTTATGCAACCTTCTGTACAAGTTCATAGCCAAGATCCTTGCCAACAGAATCAAGCTCATGGTTGACTCTTTTGTCATTAACAACCAATTGGTCTTCATCAGGGAGAAGTATAGGTGATATCATTCTCCTTTGCCATGAGATTGTTAGAGGTTTTGATAGAAAATCCTATTCTCTTGCAACTCTTATTAAGATTGACATCCACAAGGCATTTGATTCTCTGAGATGGGATTACATTGTCACGGTTCTTAACAGCATGAGATTTTCTCCAATTGTCTAATTGGATATATCACTGCATTGCTTCTCCTTGCTTCTCTGTCTTGGTAAATGGTAGCTGGGCTGGATATTTCTCATCTTCTGTGGTGATTAGGCAGGAATACCCTCTATCTCCCTACATCTTTTTCCTGGCCATGCAAGTCCTCTCTATAAGTTTGCAAGTGGCCATTGATCAACATCTTAAATCTGCCATCCCTAAGTGTAAGGATATCAAGCTTACTTACCTTGGTTTTGCAGATGACTTGATGTTCTCAAAGCTAATTCTTCTTCACTAGAAACCATTATGCTTTGTTTGAATCAATTTGCTACAATGTCTGGGCTCCGTATCAATCCTACGAAGTCTCTCATCTTCTTGGCTGGGATCTCTGACTCTTCCAAAGCTTCTCCGGTGAAGTATCTTGGGCTACCTCTTAGTGCTGTTAGGCTTTCAGCTCATCACTGTACTCCTATGCTTGACCTCATCAGAAAGTGCCTCCAACTCTGGAAAGGAAAGCTCTTATCGTTTGCTGGTTGGTTTGAGTTCATTAGATTTGTTCTTCAAGCTTCTTACATTTACTGGTCGGCTATCTATGGTTGCCGGAGTCCCATCATATCCAAGCTTGAGTCCATTTTTGCCTCTTTCCGTTGAAAAGGAAGTGAATGCTCCAAATTTTCTTCACTCTATTAGTTGGGCTTCTATTTTCTTTCTTAAAGAGGAAGGGGGTTTAGGATTGAGACGGATCAAGGATGTTAATTTGGCTAGTATCATTATGCTGGTTTGGACGATTGTCTCAAAGAAGAAGAGTATATGGGTTGAATGGGTCTAGTTGAACTTGCTTCCGTTTGATACTTTCTGGACAGTGAAAACTCCCTCAGATGCCTCATGGGTGTGGCATACGATTGTTGTTACCCGCCCCTCCATCTTTGCAGTCATTTCCTCTCAGATAGGTGATGGGGCCAATACTTATCTTTGGCTAGACCCTTGGCACCCCAAAAGAATTTTATATCATGCCATTAAGTGCCAGAAACATCTATGGCTTGGGTTTGTCCAAGTATGCCCTTGTGGCTGATATCTTATTAATGTAGGAGCTAGTTCCAGGTAAGAACCAACCATACAGTAGAATTGATAATCCAATAGCTGATAGAATCTCCAAGAAACTCATTGTCCAGAAATCCAGATTTGATGTTGTCACGGGAAACTAGTAACAAAAATTAATGATGAAAAATAAATAGAAAAAATAGAGAAGGGGAAGGGGGATAGGTTGGGTCGAGTATTTCACTCTCTCTCCTACAAGTTTTGCTTTTACAATTGCTCTTTCTTCTGCTTCCATCCCCAAAACATTTTTGAGGCTATGCTGGACCCTTAGTGGAAGCAAGCCATGTCTGAAGAAATGGTGGCACTTGAGAAGAACTATACTTTGAAACTGATTGATCTTCCTAAGGGAGAATTCTAGTTGGATGTTGGTGGGTCTGAACAATCAAGTACCAATCAGATGGTGCTATTGAGAGGTACAAGGCAAGATTGGTGGCTAAAGGGTACAATCAGGTGTATGAAATTGATTATTAGGAGACCTTTGCTCCTGTGGCTAAACATACTCAATAAGAATCCTTTTATTTGTGGCAGAAAACAAAGGCCCTTATATCAGTCGGATGTGAAGAATGCATTCCTTCATCGTGACTTAGACGAGGAAGTGTATATGTAGCCCCCGCCTGGCTTCAAGTTTTCAACAGCTAATGACAAGGTGTGTCTACTCAAAAAGGCATTATATGGTCTCAAGCAGTCATCGAAGGCTTGGTTTAAGAGGTTCAGGTAGGCCATTCTAAAGAATGGATATTCCCAGAGTCGAGCTGATCACACACATTCTTTATTCGGTGGGGGTAATGATACCATCACAACATTGATTGTTTATAATGATGATATTGTGGTGACTGGAGATAACAATGTTGAAATTGCTAGGCTGAAAGCATACCTGGCCAAACAATTTGAGATTAAAGATCTTAGACACTTGGAAGTATTTCTTGGGAATTGAAGTGTCAAGGTCTAAGAAGGGAATCAATAATATGCCAAAGAAAATTTGTGTTAGACCTTGTAATAGAAAAGAGAGAGAGAGAGAGAGAGAGAGAGAGAGAGAGAGAGAGTGATTGTGGAGCAAAGGGAGTCCTAATCAATGAGATTGGAGCCCCCTCGTTCATTTATTAAATATAATAGCTATTATACACATCCTACTGGGAATAAGAAAGAACAAAATAGGAAATCTTGCGACTTACGGTAGACTCCTTGCGATAGACTTTTAACACTCCCCCTCAAGTTGGAGTATAGATGTTAATCATGCCCAGCTTATTACAAATATAGTCCACTCTACCACTACCCAAAGACCTAGTAAAAACATCTGCAAGTTGTTCTCCTATGCGAACATGACTTGTAGGAATAACTCCTTGCTGTAGCTTTTCTGAACAAAGTGACAATCCACCTCAATATGTTTTGTCCTTTCATGGAATACTAAATTTGATGCAATATAGATCGCAACTTGGTTATCACATCATAATTACATAGAAGAAGTGCACTTAAACCCAAGTTTCGTCAACGGCTGCTTCACCCACATCAGCTCACAAATGACATGAGCCATGACACGATACTCAGACTCTGCGCTAAACCTAGCCACAACAACTTGCTTCTTGCTCTTCCAAGACACAAGATTACTACTAACAAATGTATATTACCTAGTAGTTGATAGCCTATAAACAGGAGATCCAACCAAATTATCATCACAAAAACCCTCAATACGGCCATGTCCATGATCAAAGTACAGCAAACCACGACCTGGAGCTTTCTTGAGATATCTCAGAATACGAATAATGGCATCCCAGTGTGACGTCTATGGAGACGAGAGAAACTGACTCACGGCACTGACATGGAAGACAATGTTAGGCCTAGTCACTGTCAAATAATTAAGCCTTGCCACCAATCTTTGATACTTGTTAGGATTATCTAACAAATGAGCTTCACATTCAGATCCATAGGAGTATCCAAAGGCTTGGACCTTAGCATTCCAGTCTCTGTCAGGAAATCCAAAACATATTTCCTTTGAGAGTGGGAAATACCTTTTCTTGACTGAGCAACCTCAATACCCAAGAAATACTTCAACCGTCCTAGATCCTTGGTCTGAAACTTCTGCTGTAGATGTGTTTTCAGACTTTGGATACCTTCAATATTGTCTCTGGTGAGATATACATAAACAACAAGAAATATCCTTCCTATGTGAGACTTCGATAGAACATTGAATGATCACTGTCACACCTGGACAACCCAACCTCACGAACCACATTAGTGAATCTGCCAAACCATGCTTGAGGAGACTGCTTCAAACCATACTAATGTAGACTAGGATAGGGGGTCTAATCAAGTCTCAACTGCAGGAACTTTTAATCAACAAACAACCATAACCAATCCCAACACTTCTATATAAAAATAAGATCATAATGGACATCAGGTCACACTAGATTAACACATTGATTTCAATAGTCAAAGGGGACTCCCAATAGAGTTAATAGATGATCACAACAGAAGCTATCCAAGGCTGGGATAAGTCTCAAATAAACCAACAATGTATTAAAGCATGGAAAGCTGCTGGAATCAGAAATAGAACAAAACTCTCATCGGTTACAGAGGTGAACTGAAGCTTTCACTAAAGACAAAATCTGGGAGATTTTTAATATCTCAACAACCAGTTGTCAGAAAAGGCTCAGACCATGATCGAGTTCCTCCTTGGGTGTGAGGAATCTCAGGTCAAAATATCAGCCAAAGTTGATGAATAAATAGGCCTGGATAGAATTCAGAAATCCCTTCACAAGGACCCTATCGCTGGACAAAATAGATGCAAAATAGATCTAAATACCTGGAGCAGCAGATCAGCAATATAACTCCTTGAATACCTTAGAAAAGATGAGAGAAATAGATAGAAGAGACCTCTTGGACTTCACGCCGCAAAGAGTCACGGGATCAAACACCAGTCCATCACTTTGATCACAAACAAAGCACACTCATAAGAGCAAACAACAACATAGCTTTTTTCATTCATAAAATCGTGGGCTATAGAGAGAGCCCTCCTTTATTTATAATAATGATGGGGTGATTACAAGAAATAGAAAGTACCTTTAGTTTCCAAAAACTGAAATAGGAAGCTAAATAAACACAAGACCCCTAGTTATTAAAATAAAAATAGAAACTAGGAAATAAGAAATTAGAAACTAACTAGGTACTGAAATTAGAAACTAAATAACCCCAACTAAAAAGGAAACTAATGAAAAGGAAACAAATCAGTGAATCCCGTATGCAACCTTAGAGCCCCTCTTTTAGGCCCATAAAAGTGGTCTATTCATAGTTGTCGCGGCGTCAAATCGATCCAAGGCGGTGGAGGGGTGGCTAATCCATTTGGCGATGAATCGCCCATTATGGCGTTGCCATGGCGGTCAAATTACCCATGTGCCATTTTTTATTTTTCCTATTTTCTTAAGTTATTTAGTATGCTACTTTTTTATGTCCCTTATTCTCTAAAGTTATTTAGCATGCTACAAGCCTACAATATATACCCTATAATATATAAAACCAACATTAAGCAACATCAAATCATCAAAAATCAACATAGCCCTATCAAAATCACCCTGCATTTTACAAAAAATCGACCGCCTAGTGAATCAGGTGTGACTTGGCGTCCATGGTGGTGCCATGGCAACGCCTATCAGCTAATGGCGACCGCCATTTGTGAGTCACGTAAATCGTAGCACTGCCATGAACTTTTTTTTCCGCCAGGATGCCAAATCGCCGCCTTGGCGACGCCATGACAACTATGGGTCTATTACACTCGAAACACATGGGATCAAAGGCCTAACATGTATGGAACCCAACCTTAGGCTTATTCCTAATAAAACAAGCATTTTTTTGGTGATTAATCTACATCAACTCTCCCCTTCTTGAAAAAATTCGTCCTCAAATTTTTCAGCGATGAGGGGGAAACAACATGTGAGTAGCAGCTTTGACCATCCCCAAACAAAATTTTGGTTGCTTGTAAACTTTCAGAATGTAGTCTTTAAGGCGTGGAGCTTTCTGTTCAAAGAACCATGAGGGCATAAGAAACTCTATATGCTCAACCTATGAATCGATACCAACTGTGAATGTCGTATGCATAGAGTCATCAATGATGGTAACTGATGCAGATTAATCACTAAAATATGTTTGTTTTATTAGGAATAAGTTGAGGGTTGGGTTCCATATATGTTGGGCCTTTGATCCCAGAGTGTAATAGACCACTTTTATGGGTCTAAAAAAAGGGGCTCTAAGATTGAGTACGAGATTACTAGTTAGTTTCTTTTTTTCATTAGTTTCCTTTTTAGTTGGGCTTTGATGGGGTGAGTTAGTTTCTAATTTCAGTACCTATTTAGTTTCTAATTTCAGTATTTCTTATTTTCTAGTTTCTATTTTTAATTTTAGTAACTAGAGAACTTGCTTTTATTAAGTTTCCTATTTTAGTTTTGGAAACTAAAGTGAGTTTCTATTATTTGTAAACCCCCTATAATTATTATAAATAAAGGAGAGGGCTCCCATTAAGCCTCCAACGATTTATGAAATTAAACAATGCTTTTGCATTTTGCTCTTTGAGTGTGCTTTGTGTTTGATCAAAGTGACGGAATCGGTGTTTGATCCAATTGACTCCTTGCGGCGTGAAGTCCAGGAGGTTTCTTCAAGCTTTTTTTTTTTTTCTTTTTTTCTTGGTTATCTACAAGGCTCATCAACCACGGTAAGAGATCTGAACTATTGTTCAATTCTGGCTCTGAAATTCTTATTCTCTCCTATCGCCCCTTTCTATTCTGAGATTTACAACCGTCTGATGGCTTTGTAAATTGGATCGAGTGTTGGTCTTGCCTTGAGGGAGACTCGATCTTAATCTAGGAGTAATCAGACGTGGGGATTGTTAGATATAGAAATTCTCCTATTCTGGCCAATTGGAATTTCTGCCCAGATCTGCCCAGAAATTTTGGATCGATTGTCCTGGAGTTTGTGCGTGGTTTTGGTCACTGTTTCCCTTTGATTCAGTCCCTGTTACTGGTGTGTTTACCCTTTGATTTTCTGATTGCTATTCAGCTGTTGAACTACTGAAATAACTGAAATTGATAGGGTTGATTTGTGCTTGATTAATTCTACCTTGTTGTTTTGCTGTTGAGTTATTCTATGGTTTTGGTTGTTCTTCTGATTAAAAGATCCTGAAGTTGAGACTTGGTTAGACTCCCTACCCTAGTCTACATTAGTAACATTCTCATTAGGGATTGGAGGAACAAGCTCTTCCTTTTCATCATGAATCCCAAAGACTTGTTGTGGAGTAATTTTACCCACTACCTCATCTTCCACGGCCTCAATTTTGGTGATCTATGTTCTCTTCAAAGTAGAATTCTTCAGTGGAATCTTCTATCTCTTGACCTTCTTCTGTCTTTGAAGTTTCAAAAACTATCTCTTCAATGTGAACCTTGACTTCAAGTTCTTTTGGTTTGAATAGAGGTATCATCACTTCACCTAGAGATGTTACAGGTGCTATTAACGATTCTGGGACACCAATATGTCGCTGCATTCTAGCGAATATTTGATTCGTTTGCACCATTTCTTGATGTAGTTGTATCACCATCTCTATTATGGAAGCTAGGGAGTTTTCAACTCAGTACTAGGGTCATTCTCTACCATGCTCTGATACCATTTAATGTCGACTAGGATAGGGGTCTAACCAAGTCTCAAACTGCAGGAACTTTTAATCAAAGAACAACCAATAACCGATATAGAACAACAATACAAACTGATCAGAAATGATGAAGAAATCAGTTCTGGAAATCAGGGCTGTCGAATCCAGAAGTGAAGGCTTCTGTGGTCAAAATATTAGCAGATATGAAGAAACATAACAGGTACTGATATGGAGTAAGAACAGGTCATAAATCATAAATAAACACCATAGGAAACCAAGGAAATCAGATACAGTCTATCGATTTCAAATCTAGGCAGAATAGGTCACTAGAAGACAAAATTTGGGAGATTTCTAGTAACTCTTGAACACCTGGATAGAAAAGGTTCCCCTTTGGGTTGAGTTCCCCCTTAGGTAGGGCCTAACTTCAATCCAAAATTCAGCAAAAAATGATGGCTGGTTAGGTCTGGGCAGGTAACAAAATCTGCAATTTTCTAAGCAGAACTGAGAAGGAAACTGAATTTAATACCTGTAAGAACTTGAGCAGATCAGTAACACTTTGTGTAGTTGAGAGAAGAAGAAGATAAGCTAAGGAAGAGGACCTCTTGGGCTTCACACCGCAAAGAGTCAATTGGATCAAACACCAATTCCATCAGCCTTGATCAAACACAAGACAACTCTTCATGAAGAAGACAATAGTAACAACCATTAATTTTTTTTTTTTGTTTTTTTTTTATTAAAATCATCTAAGCTTGAGGAGCCTCCTTTTCTTTATTTATAATGTTGATGGGGGAGGGAATTACAAAATAGAAGGTTCCTCAAAAAGGAAACTAAATATTCTCCTAATACAATAGTTACTAAAAACTGAAATTAGAAAATAGTTGAAGAAGGAAACTAACTACTAATGACTCAACTCAATTAATAACTTAGACTCCTAAGGAAACAAATATAACTCAAATCAAACCCAAACTAAAAAGGAAACTAATGAAAATGGAAACTAACTAGTAATCCCGTATGCATCCTTAGATCCTCTTTTTTAGACCCATAAAAGTGGTCTATTACACTTAAAACACATGGGATCAAAGGCTCAACATGTATGGAACCCAAACCCTAGGCTTATTCCTAATAAAACAAGCATTTTTTGGTGATTAATCTGCATCAGATACAAAGATTTCTTTCAACTTCCAAAACCTAGACAATGATCACGAATGAAACAAACACAACAAAAAACAAGAGGAGGAAGAATAAACAAAGGATCAGAAGGAAACAACAGAGAACAATGAATAACACCTTGTAACAACGAGGAAGGCATTAGATTAATAAGCGAACAAGCAGTTAAAACCACATTTGACCTAAACTATTTGGACACCTTCATCTTAATCAAAAGAGACATAGCAACCTCCATCAGATGCTTATTTTTTCTCTCAGCAACACCATTTTGTTGGGATGAGTCTGAGCAGGAAGATTGATGAAGCATACCACAACCAGCCATAAACTGAGAGAAAAGGCCAGGAAAATATTCCTTGGCATTCACTTCGTAAAACCTTGATACTTAAATTAAATTGGTTTTGAATTTCAGAACAACTTATAACGATTCTTCATTAAATAAATCTCGGTAACTCTGGAACAGTCATCAACAAACGTGACAAAATATCGAAAACCCAATTTGGAAGTAATGGGACACAAACTCCAGACATCCGAATAAACGAAAGAAAAAGGGTGTACAAACCGTTTATTGACTCTAGGGGGGATAGCTTACACGGTGAAGCTTCTTCCCAAATTGACATGACTCACAATCTAAACTGGAAATAGATCGAAAACGAGAATCAAGCTTCTGTAAACTATGTAGAGATGGATGACCTAGTCGACAATGGATCTGATGGGGGCTGAGAATACTTGAATATGCAATAGTAGAAGAATTGTCCTAAAAAAAAAAAAAAATTTAAGTCCCCTAACTTTGCGACCTCTACCAATTGTCTTCTTCAGCGTTGTAATATCATGAAACACACATGAATCGGGAGAAAAAGTTACGGAACAATTGTAAGCTCCCTTTTTCTTTGCTCTTCTAGAACCTGTACAAAAATGGGTGCTTTTTCTACATTGTTTGCCTTAGTGATTGGGGGGTTTTGGGGAAGACCTATATGGGGCACCTTTCGGGTGTGGGATGCTCGTTTAACCTTTATATTCATCTTGTTCCTTGTGTAAACTTACAAATAAAAGATTAATAGGAAAATTTGGTAATGGAAGAGAAGACGATAATGACAAAGAAGGTTAAGATGAATATTTTCAGTGCCTTTAACTTTAACAACAGACCTATTAGCCAACGTTACAGTAGCAAAAGACTTTTGAAAAGAGGAAAATATACCAGACATACCAGGCATATGATTTGATGCGCTTGAATCAATTATTCAAGGTTGAAAAGATGAAGAAAAACATGCAGTAGCATTACCTGTTTGGACAAAAGTAGTAATGGAAGGCTAAGGAGACGGAGTTTGAAATTGAGCATACCATGCAAATTCTTCATCCGTCATCTTGACAATTTTACCTTTATATTGTCCAGGCTGAGAAGACTCAGTAACTGCTGCTGAATTGAACTATTTCTGATGGGGTTTTCCATGAAGTTTCCAACAAAAGCGTTGGATATGTCCTGGTTTGCCACAATGGTAGCATGTTCATGTTGCCCCTGAACCATTTGAAGTATTGGAAGTACCAGAAGATTGCCCCTTACCACCTCCACTACCAATATTACGAACCCCACCTCGATTATTATTTTAAGACACAATAGCAGAGTTATCTGTTGGTGTTGGTGTAGGTGCAGGATCATGAGAATTCCGTCGGGTTATTTATATGACTCGAGAAAAAGTGTTTGCAAGAGATGCCACGTTGTTACCTCGAAGAATAGGAGACTGACAGCATCATACCCAGTCCAAGACCACCCAAAAATCCCATAATTGCGAGTTGCTCTCGCTGGTTCTACATCTTTTGGACATCACTACTAATAGGAAGTAGAGTGTTCAACTCCTTGTACATCCTCTTGAACTCAGCAAAGTATTAAGTCAAAGGTCAACGCTTTTGATCATCCCTATAAAAATCCTGAGATATTTCATAGATTCGAGAAAGGTTATTCTGTCCAAAATACAGGACATTTAGATAATCCTATAACTCATTGACAGTATCAATGTGAGTAACAATATCAACGATAAAGTTATCCATCGAGTTCAACAACTGTCCCAAATGTGCATCAATGATATCCCACGTAATATCAGTAGCAGCCTTCACCTTTGTAAGATGACCCTTTTGGTCACAATCAATCAAAACCAACTACATTATTTTCTTCCATTGCTGAAAATCGTCAACTCCTACGAGCTTCTTCTTTGTGATTCTATGAGATGATGAGGATATCATATCAATAACGACATTCTTTGCCTCAGTGTCAGCCATTGATGTAAAAAATATAATGAAGAAATACCAAAGAGTAAAAATTGACTCACAGAGAACAAAGAATCAAAGAACAAATCATATAATTGATTGATCTTGTGCAACTGATTAATCCTAATAAGAGAACAGCTGAAATCTTCGGACAAAATTCCACCAAAACACCAATAGATTAAGGATTAATATCAAATCGCAAAACCCTAACTAGGGAAAAATTACGGTTACTTGCCGTTGGGGTTGTAGTGCTCTGCGTGCCCTTAGCCTGATGGCCTAGGGCGCAACTTGCGTTCAAAGACTCGATGGTTTATGGGATTCTACAATTCACACCAAGTACCGCATTTCGCTATGTTCTTCATCGATGTGAGAGCTGAGATATCCATTGCTGAGAGTCGTTAAAATAAGATTCGGATTTAGGATGACGAACACCACACCGATGGACGGTAATGCCTTTTGGATTGAATACGACACCTTAAATCTTCCAAAGATGGATTGACTTTATATTTGGAGATTTGCCTTTTGTTGCTGCCTATATTGATGATATACATGTTTTTTGAAATAAGAGAAGAACATCATTAACATTTAAAACATGTTTCTTTCCTATTCCAAAAACATGGAATAATTCTGAATCCTATGAAAATAGAATTAGTAAAAACTTCTATTAATTTTATTGGGCTTATATTAACCAAAATGGTTTACAATTACAAGACCATATTTTGGTTAAAATTAAATAATTTTATGATAAACTTTATAACAAAAGACATTTACATCAATTTCTAGGAATTCTTAATTATAGTCGTAATTTTATTAAAGACCTCTCTAAGAAGGAGAAGCCTTTATTGTAAAATTACATAAAGATATTCAATGGACATGGACACCTTCTATAGGTGTCCTTGATGATGGTGGAGTTCTGTAAGACTAAATTCAAAGAATTTTGTAGACTTTGAAGGTGACATAAGGTTTTGGAGTGGGAGATTGTTTTGCAGCTGACTTATTTGAAGATAAGAGAAGGATTCTAATGGGTTTTGTGCTCATTGAATTTCTGAAATAGGTGTCCAAGATGTTGCAGAAATTCCTTGTGTAGGATTCTGAGAATATGATGGGGGGTGTTGGGAAAAAGGAGAGAATCCCTGGGTAGGATTCCTTGGAGAAAATTGTGTATATTGAAGAGATCTACTTTGATTAAGGGATTCTTTTGGTAATTCAATCTTCGTTGCAGGTGTTCTGGACGAAGTTGCATATCGTGGAGCAGGGCCAAATTGCTTTGAAGTAGGATTCTGCTTGGTTCAGCCTTGGCATTGCCTTTGCCTTTGCCTTTATCCTTATTGATTGTTATCCAACCGTTGTAAGGAGGTTGGTCCATGGCTTGCAAGAAAATTTTTTGCACTATTAATATATTCAATATCAAATCTATATTGACTAATTTTATTATACCAATTGATACACCTAGCGTTTTCTAAACGCTTCTTAGACTTCAAAAAGTCGTAAATTGTTTGGTTATCAGTTTTTATTAAAAAAAATTATGGAATGAGATAAATTCTAAACTTTTGTAGTCGATTAATAATAGCTAATATTTCTTTTTCAAATATAATTTAATATATTTAGGAGGGTGTAAATTTGCTAGAATTATATCCGCAAACTTCCTTGTCCTTTGGGTTTTTCAAAGGTTGAGCTTTTAACACTACTCCTCAATGTTCCGTCCTAGCATCTATTTCTAAAATTAGAAAATCACTAGGGGCTAGAAAATTAGTGGGAGGAAGACGTGTTATCTCCTCTTTAATTTGTTGGACTACTTGAGTGTTAGAAGTTGTCCATGATTCAACATTTTTATGAAATTTTTTCAATAAAGGCTTCTCCTTCTTAGAGAGGTCTTTAATAAACTATTACCATAGTTAAGAATTCCTAGAAATTGATGTAAATGTCTTTTCTTCATAAAGTTCATCAGAAAATTCTTTAATTTTAACCAAAATATGGTCTTGCAATTGTAAACCATTTTGGGTTAATACAAGCCCAATAAAATTAATAGAATTTTTTTCTAATTCTATTTTCTTAGGATTCAGAATTATTCCATGTTTTTTGAATAGGAAAGAAGCAGGTTTTAAATGTTGATGATGCTCTTCTTTTGTTTGAGAAAAAACAAGTGTATCATCAATATAGGTAGCAACAAAAGGCAAATCTCCAAATATAGAGTCAATCCAGAACATCCTTTCGAGGGATGAAGTATCCATCAAATATGATATTCTGGTTAAGCCTCTTATAGTTGATTACCATACGGTCTTTTCATCGCTTTTGCTTAGTATGGTTTCTCACTATGGAAGTAGGTCGAGTAGATGGTTTTATTGATTTGAGATCTAACAACAACAACAACAACAAAATATAGCCTTATTCCAACTAAATGGGGTTGGCTACATGGATCCGCAAGCATTTGAAAAAAAAAGACTTTGGGGCATCCCACTCATGAACAATTGGAAACTCGGATCCTAGCCCTCCAGACAGCTCTATTAGATGCCATACTTGAGTGAAGACTTAAGTTTTGCATGTCTCTTCTAATTAACTTGTTAATGGTCATTTTTGACCTGCCCCTAGCCCTTTTAGCTCCATACATTTGCATCTGGTCACTCCTTCGTATTGGGGCATCCAAGGGCCTCCTTTGGACATGACCAAACCATCACAATTGACATTCTTTGAGCTTATCTTGAATTGGGGCAACTCTTAAATCCGATCTAACCCGGTCATTTCTTATTCTATCTCTCAGGGTTTTGCCGCACATCTATCTCAACATCCTCATCTCGGCCACACTCAACTTATCTATGTTACGCTTCTTGACTGCCCAACATTTTGTACCATACATCATAGCTGGTCTTATGGCAGTCCTGTAGAATGTTCCCTTGAGCTTTAGAGGAATATGTCGATTGCATAACACTCCAGAAGCCCCTCTCCATTTCATCCATCCTACTTTAATTCTGTGGGAAACATCATCAATCTTACCTTCTTTGTTTAACATAGAGCCTAGATATCTGAAACAGTCACTTTGCGGGATCCCTCTCCCCTCAATTTTCACTTCTTCGCTATCAATCCTCGATTGACTGAAGTTACATCTCATATATTCCGCCTTCGTTCTACTTATCTTAAGACCTAAAATTTGAGATCTAATAGTTCTTTTAATTGTACATAAAATTCTCTAATATCTTCATCAAATAATAGGATTGGCTTAACTCGAATAATCTCATTAGGATCATCGAGGTGAATTTGACAGAGTCGAGGACTTCTATCCCATAATTTTAGAGGGTTGTCACTGAAATTATCAGATAATTCCTTGTAAAGCCAATGTGTAGGTTCAATTGTCATTACCTGTAAAGGTTTTGGTTTAAATCCCTTTTCACAACAAAAACTATGATTAGGGAGAATAGGTAATTCTACCTCCTTCTGTAGGTAGTTTAGAATAATTGATCGTGGTAGTACTTGTAATGGTAAATGATTTTGTAAAAAGGTGTTTCCTAAGATAAAATCACCGTCCATAAATGGAAAACAAAGGATTTTTTGAATAATAAATTCTATATTTCCTAAATAGATGGGTACTTTGAGAGCTTTATACTTTGAAGTAACTCCTTGGACATAAACTGACTTTTCCATTTTTGTGCAAAAGTATTCAGGAATTGCATTTCGTTGACAAACAGCATTGGTTGCGCCTATGTCCATTAGAATATCTAAGCTATATTCTTCAATTTGTGGGAATTTGAAGGCGCCTTTTACATAAATAAATTTATTACCTTGATTAAGGGTAATGTCATATCTTCATTATTTATTGAATATCTCTGATATGAAATCATTTTTTATTCTTCAGACTGTGTATCTGAAGCCATGTGATCATATCCTTTATAAAAGGAGGCCATAGGAAAATCTGATACAGATCTTCTCTGAGGTATAGAGGAAGTAGAAGATTCACCAGAATGAAGGGAAGTAGATGGTCTTCTTTTAAATTATAAATTATTTCCTGATGCTAAAAAATTCAAAAGTCTGGGGTTCAAGCTTAGGATTTGACTGTGGGAGGATGTCTGAAAGGAGCCAATCTTGAGGGAGTCTCAAGTCAGTCTAGTTAAGCAATCTTGGTTGTAATTCATTTTCGAATGCTTTTTGGTTCGAAAATTTCCACAGATCGTTTATCTGTTGGATTTAACTTAGTATAAGTTAAATTGGTTAATTCATGGAGACAGCGCCATGAAATAGCAAGATTATGGCTATCTGATCTCATGCCCATGTTTTAGGTTTTGATCTAAGGACAACTGAATCACAAATATTTGGATTTGTGATAGAGATAAAATAGTTTGGCTTTATTTTAAACCATTTATGGCCTAACACCATATTGGATTCCATTCCTCCTATGAGAGCTTTCACAGGATTAGAAATGAATTGTTTATCAAAAACAGCAGCCACAATTGGGACCAATCCTTGCCGAAATAAAGCTGTTATTTCAATTTGGATTAAACCTACATGAATATATCTTAGCTGAGAATGTTTTTTTCTGTGACCACTTAATTTGGTCTTTATTAAAAATAGGAAATTCTAATGTGTTTTCATCAGTTCCTTAAGTAGTGATGTTTCCACTAGCTTGATCAAAGGAACGAGTAGACCAAAAATTTAATTTAGAAGATATTTTGTATATTTCATCATAAGAAATCTTCTTATGTTTTTCATAAAGAGACAGCATTTGATAAATCAATAGAAATATCTTCTTGACCGAAATCGGAAAGTGATACAGTAGCTTGTTCCCGGTGTGCAACTTGCTGAATGTGGTCAACTTCATCTTCTTTTGGATTAGAAGTAGATGGAGTGTTATGCATCATAAAAACATATTCAGTATCTGAATTGGAACAAGAGGATTCAGATGTACTATTTAACTCATACAGGATTTCTTTAGAGGCAAATATTTCATAACCATAGACTTTCAAAATTTTTTTGTTCAATAAATCTTATCATCTTCTTATGATTAGATTTCTGCTTAGGACATTCATTAGAAAAATGATCTAAATCATTACAAATAAAACATCTACAATCTTTCTTAGTTCGTTGTTGAGATGGTTTGGAAACCAAAGGTTTTCTTCGGACAAAACGTCTTGTTTTATAATTTTTCTATTATTTTTCCAAGGGTTCCATTTTTTCCACTTAAATCGTTTAGTGTTTTTATATTTCTTCCTTGGTTTCATATGAGATTGTGGTTTCCCAAACTCATATTCAGAAACATACTATTTGTTACACAAGGAATGACTTATCTTATGTTTAATTGCTTTGGCTGCTTTAACCTTTAAGCAATGATCTAAGATTTGTCTAAAAGCAATTCAATTACCTAGGGAATCTGTACCACCTGTGTTGGTGAGAAATTCTGGATAGGTTTTAATACACAATTCGTCACTAGGTGGGGGTTAATTGCTCTAACCACTGAGGAGATTTATCTGCATTTAATAACTGGTAATAGTGATTAAATTGTTTAGCAAATGGTTCAAAGTAATTCATATCATGTAATTTTAATTTTGTTAAATTAAAATTTACATCATCTATATATGTATCCGTTGTTCGGAGACCACAGAATTCAATTTTAAGTAATTTGACAAATTCTGTTAAAATTTGTTCAAACGACTTAAAATTATCTGTTAATTCAGCTCTTTTAGCTTTTCCTGCCTCTGTTACTTGGTATTTTCTAAGAAACTACCGAACGTCTCCTTGTAAGGTTCCTGCAATATAATCTAGAAATCTTTCTTTAGACCGAGTAGTTTTATGATTTGAAATCACTACTGTGAATGTTTGAGCCCATTCGTCAATAGCAGTTTCATAGTCTTTAAAAAGAACATGTATGAGGTCAAAATATGTTCCTCCTGAAGCGACATTTCTTTTGTTAAGATCGTCGATTCTGTATTAGGTAGGAGTTGGTGCTTGCTCTTCTTCTTTTGTTTCAAAGGTTAAGAGATCTTCACCAAAATTTGTTCTGCTACGTTGTTGAGGAGCAAAATCTGGGCCTTTTTCTAGATGGTCTTGATGAGAAGGGATTCTTCTCTTCCTCCCAGAACTAGACACTAGTTGTGATGAGTCTGGTTCTCGTTTTTCATCAGAAGATGAGGTTCCCTCTGTTTTCGGATCCGAATGTGTATGGTCCGAATTCATATGTATGTTGTCTTCGTCGCTGTTCGAGTCATCACTGAACAACATGTATTGATGACCTTGAAATACAGATTAATGTTCTGTATAAAAGGTTTGCATCATTTCTAACAATTTAGATTGTTCAATTGGATTAGAATATTTTTTATATTTATATCTAGTTTTCCAATGATCTAATATTTCCTTATAGTAAGGACAATCAGATTCGTAAGAAGGGGTCTTGTCGAGTCAGAAACCATAGAAATACATAAGAAATTTGATCTAGAAGGATAAGGTGGTACCTTATCCAATTGGATTTCCATTTTTTCTATTTTTTCATTTAGTTGATTAAAGAGAAAAAAGAAAAATCCATTAAACTATTTAAAGTACTACTAATAGAACTTAGGGTAGCTTCTGCATGATATGTATGAACATATTTATCTTGAAGTTGTGATGCACAAGGAAAGGTATTTGGATTCATTGTAGATTTCTTCACTATCTATAAAACTGGTGCCTAAAACCGTCCCTTTCTTATAAATCTGCAGCACAATGCTCACTAATGGCCACTCTGCCTGAACAGAAAAACGCAGATGCAAAAGATGTGTGGGCTTTGTTTTACAAATGGAAAAGAAGACCACAATCAGAAAATCAATCCTGTACAAACACTCTTTTTTTGTTTTTATTTATTTTTTTACACAATCATGTAATTAAACACAGACACACTTAAAAAATTAAACTTACACAGAACAAATAAGCATACACACTTAATACATAAATGAATAGAAATAAAACCCATGATAATATCCTTAATACATAGATACTTGTTGCCGTCCACAAGTCGGAGGCTAACAACGGATGTTGTACCTTAGTAGATAGGTGAGATGATCTACTATAGATCGGCGGTAGTCCGCACTGATCCATAGCCTTGATACTGAGATCAGGTTTTTTTTTTTTTAGCTATCTTACAGAAGGCTTAGCGAAAGGGAGCCGCAGTCTCTGTAACTGAAGCTCTCAAGCTTTTCGATTATCTGATAAATTTTCACGATAAACTAATTTTTCATAAAATTAGAAAAAATTGTCTTTATGAAAAAGCAAGACATCTCCTACCCAGGGAATGCTTTCAAATTATCAAGAACATATGTGAAGAGGGTAATTATTTATATTTCAAACAGATACTACAAAAGTATCTGAAAGCCTTGTTTTTTTCAAAATAATTATCTAAACTCTGAAGAACTTTTTTTTTATCCTAACTCTGAACCCTAGGATATGCACACCATTGAATGGGGTTTGTATGGAAGACTTGTGTTTCAAACAGAAGACACAGGATTAATTGATCAACTCTCTATGATTATCAAAACTATGATCTATCATACAATAAAAAATTGGCGTTTTTGCCTTGGTTTGGTTTTTGAAATCTATTCTTCCCTTGGTTAGTGTGAAAGAGAAAGATTCATATATTGGACCACCCAATATTGACGAAGATGTTTCTTTAGAAACAATCCAAGACAGTCACGGTACACAAGTCTGGACTGCTGCTTTATTACAATTACGAAGAAAAACTCAATAAATTCTCTTTCATTATACTACCAAAGCAACTGATGGGAGAGGATTATTCTGTACTAATTTTGATGCTGAATATATGTTAAGTCCTCAAAAAGAAGTTGAAACCAATCAATTTCTGGACAATATACAACAAGTATTAACATTGGATGGACCACTGGAATTACTTAAGGAGGTTGAGCATACAATTGCAATACAAGAAGCGATGGATACTGATTTAATCAATCTCGGTGACCATACTTCCATAGGCAGTTATTTCTGTAATTCAGCATAATATTGATAATATGATGGAAAAATGATAAAATCTCTATTTCCATGCTACCCTAAGTTATGCGGGTGGTAAAATTATAGATCTAACCATGCCAAAACTGGTGCAATGACGTCATGTCCTTTCTATTGTGAGTTCCTTGGCACCGACTACGCCGGTGGTTGTGTTTAGGTTGGATGCTACAAATTAGACAATATGTCCTTAATAAGTTGTTGAAGAAAGCCTCCAAAGGGTTTCCAAACTGTGACAAGAGTACAGAGATATGACCAAAATCGATTTTGGTGATTCTGATTTGCTAAAATAAAATGAAAGAATAACAACTTAAACTTGACTTTTACCTTACGTCGGCCTTTTCTATCCAACAAAAAAATAAATTGGCAACGGGTTTTTTTTTTTATCTATCTGCTTTAAAATCATTGATGATTTCAATTGAAAAAGAAAGATGGTCTCTCTCTCTCTCTCTCTCTCTCTCTCTCTCTCTCTCTCTCTTATGATGATCAAATTCTTGTCTCTTTCATCAATAATCAATAGGATATCTGCTCAAAATAAAAAAATAAAATAAAATAAAATTTAGCTACTCGTTAAGATTACGATGACTTGTTGATTGATTTGATGTATAGTCAAAACCTTGACAGCTTTGGTCGATTCTTCCAATCCTTGAACGCTTCAATCTTCAAATCATAAAAACCCAACCAACAATCACTATGAGTGAATACTTACATAACATATGATTGATCACAGTCAATCAATCCTTCATTAAAAATTCAGCAAGTTAGGGGATGAAACCACCCCTCTAAGTAATCGTGGACCCTTTGAGAAGAACCTGTAACAACCCTAGTTGGAGAAGAGAGGTTGTTACTGATAAGGAAGAGATGAGCTTTGATCGATTTCTCCTTTAGAGATCAAGGCTTTGATACCATGTAGAGAGAGAGAGAGCAAAGGGAGTCCCAATCAATGAGGTTGGGACTGCCCTCCTTCATTCATTAAATATAGTAGCTATTACATATGTCCTACCAGGATTAGGAGAGAAAAAATCGAAAACTAAACTAACTGCTAACTCCTTAAAGGACTAGAATACCCTATGGGAGGAGTCTCACGACTTGCGCTAGTCTTAAGAAACAGGGATGTTAAGTTGTAAACCTGCAAGTTCCCCTATTAGGCAGAATCACAAGCTAGGAGAGGATTGTGGTCCTTCCCTTGTTGTAGGGAAATACCAGAGGCTATTGGAGAAGCTGATCTATCGGTCTTTGACTTGCCTAGACATTATTTATGCAGTATGAGTGGCGAGCTAGTTTATGCATGCTCCCAAGAATGGGCACTTGGATGCTGTATATTGCATCCTCAGATATTTGAAGTCCTCTCCAAGGAAAGGACTATTGTACGCCAGGAGCAACCACTTGAGAAGAGAAAGCTACACAAATGCTGATTGGGCTAGATCCATCTCTAACAGATGGTCTCCATTAGGCTATTACACATTTGTGGGTAGCAATTTGGTCACATGGAGGAACAAAAAAGAGCCTGTTGTGGCTAGGTCAAGTGCAGAGGCAGAATTTAGGGCAATGGCTCATGGAGTTTGTGAACTTATATGGTTGAGATAGTTGGTTCAAGAGCTGGGCTTTGACACTGAAGGGCCTATGAGACTCTACTGTGATAACAAGGCAGCTATAAGCATTGCTCATAATCCGGTGCAACATGACAGGACAAAGCACATTGAAGTGGACTGACACTTCATCAAGAAGAAGATGGATTTTCAGGTTACATTTGCACTCCTTTTGTTAGGACAAATGATCAATTAATAGACATCTTCACCGAAGGGCTCATCTGTCACCAGTTTAGTACACTTGTATGCAAGTTGGGAATGCATGATATTTATTCTCGAGCTTGAAGGGGAGTGTTAAAATTTATGTAATAAGGTTACTTTAGAAACAGGTTTGTTATATTCTTGTCTGTTATTTTATTTTCTGTTTTTCTCTTTTACCTCCCTGGGGAGGTGTATGTAATTCCTTATATTGTTAGTGAAGTAATATAAATGTGGTAGAGAATATTTTATCTAAACAAAACATTCTACCATCTCTCTTGTTCTCCCTTCTCCTTCAACCTTCTCTCATCTCATCTCACCTCTCCCTTCTCTTGTTCTTTTGCTCTCTTACATTCCCTACATTTTATCTCATATATTCCAACAATTACAATTGATGAGTGCCTCTTTATAGGCTTACATTGCTGAATTCAAAAAAGGAAACTTAGGAAACTAAAGCTGGAAATAAACTTTTTAACCTGAACTCTAACTTGCAAACTAAGAAAGAATAAGTTGGAGATAACAAGTGAACATAAAAGTAAACTAGCCTAAGTTATAAAAATGGCAACTAAATCCTAGGATAACGAAATAATTCAATGGTTGCTTGGGTTCCAATCTTGGAGCTCCTTTCTCCCTACAGTTGCGGACAGCTGTATGGGGCTTCTAGAAGATCTTCATGGGACAAAACTTGGCTGAGAAAAGATACTGTCAATGGAGGAGAATACCTTGCCGTGGAGGGATCCAAGAATAGAAACAAAATATTGGGACTTGGAGTGCTGGACAGCTGGATCAATGGTGCCAAATAGGGGAGCTTCTAGAAGCTCTATCGGGGGCTGATTGGGGCTGCATAGGAACTGGTTCAATGACCCCAAGAGGGCTGGAAACCTGGCTGAATAGCTAGCCCAGAATAGGCCAGATCTAGACTGGTTCTTTGAGTGGCTGAGTCCATCTACGTCAACTCTCCCCCTCTTACAAAAAATCTGCCCTCAAATTTTATAAATTATTAGGAAGATACTCACGTGGTGCACTCCCATCATCAACCCATAGAAAACTTCAGGCAGCTCCTTGAGCACATGGATGTAGTTGTAAAGGCACAGTTGATGTTCTTCAAGGTACTTTAAGGAGATGACGAATTCCATGGGTTCAACTTCCGTCTTAAGATGTGTCCATAGGGTCGTCTTCTACTTTATCTTCTTCAAGCTTGGGCTCTTCAAGGTCCTGTTCAGTACTTGCATCGTCATCAATGTTGGCAATTGCGTCTAAAGTGTAGACACCACGCTCATTTGTCTCACCTTCTTTTCCAGCACCATCCTCATTGCCTTCGGTGGTGGTATGGGCATCTCAATCATCATGGGGTTGTGGTTCACATACTTGCATCTTTGGATTGGCTTCAAGTGCTGCAATGATGGAGTTGGTGTTCTGTCGATAGGGTCAGAAGTATCCATAGCCTCTACAATGGAAGCACTTGATTTCTCCTTCTTCATTAGTCATAGGTGCTTTACCCTTTTCCATGGTGGCTGGTGGAACTTTGTTGGGAACATTGGTTGTCCTGTTGTTAGCCACATTGACCCTAGAATCAACAACTGGTGGGAAGGGACATCGAGGGGCTGACTTGAGCAAGTCCTCCGCCTCCAAAGCTTTATCAATGCATGCAATGAAGGATGTAAGTTCAACCACACCAATTTTGTCTCAGAGGTCATGTCTTAGGCCTAATTTGAATCGAGACATTATCAACTCCTCATCCTCATTATAGGCACTTGTACGTGATAACAAATCATTAAACTTATCAATATATTCCTCCACGGTCTTTACCTTGTCGAAGAGTGTTTAGAAATCATAGAGACGTCGATAAGTTGCTAGAAGGTATCACCTTAAACTCCTCCCAAGTACAGGGCTCCCTTCGTCTCTGGATAAGCTTATTCTCCTCAGCTTCCACCAATCCTTAGCAGCTCCCGTGAGTTTGGTGCTGGCAAGTTGAATCTTCCTCTCCTCTGACATTTGGAACCATCTGAAGTAGTCGTCTAATGTGTTCAGCCAGTAATGGAAGAAAAGAGGATCAGTCATCACAAGTCATAAAAGTCTCAGATTCTGCTCTAATTCAAGAATTGTCTCAGATTTTGTTTCAGCCATCATAACAGTCTGATTTTCTGAGATTCAGCTCATATAATGGCCTTCATTATTCGTTGGTAATCTCTGTCCTTATTTCTGTTTGAGGCATGAGATCTGGTGTTAGATAATTTTCTCAGATTTACCCTATATTGTGGCCTGCGGCTAGGGTATATTGTTCTGATTTGCTGTACCTTTGTGAGGGATTATTTACCTACTGTTTTGGAGTTACATAATGATCCTGCCTGGGTTTAGCATAATGATCCTGCCTGGGTTTAGGTCTTTTGACTTGGCCTTACAGTAAGAAAATTCAGAAAATAGCAACAAGAGTTGGTCTCTTTTGATCTTACAATTACACTCATCGGTCAGCTTAGATATCTCCGAATGACTTATACCCTTAAAGATATCTGACTTCAATCTTGGACCAGGATGATTTCTTCTTCCACCTTTAGCAGCATCCATCTCACATCTCTATGAAGACAATTCCCAATCTAGGAGTCAATGCAAACCCATGTGAGCCTGAATGTCTTGTTGTTTAACATAGAATGAGAATTCTCTTAGCAGCATAAAGTTCCGATCTCTTCTCCAAATAAGGGGAACTGAACTCGATTAATCGCTTTGGCTTTCTAGTCCCGATCTAGAAATAGAAACTAAGGAAGGACAGTGCAGAAACAATCTAATAGGTGAGATCCAAACTGCAACAGAATTAGGAGGTCAGAATAGCAGTTCAGTCTAAGGCACAGGGATTTCTGAAAACAAACTGATAACTGTATTCAAAGAACCAATGGGAGTGATGACCAATAAAATAGAAAACCTCTACGTATGCTCGGAGGAATCCCTTACAACTTATGTCTTTCTTCAAAATAGAAACTAACCACTTAATCTTGTATGCACCTTAAATCCCTAGTATTTGGGCTTTATAGAAGTGGCCTATTACAATAGAAAACCCCAAAATATTCAGCGCATAACCCATATAACCCATTGGGGATTTGAAATTAAGTCTAACTTGACCCAATCTTGAAGCATAGGTTCAGTTTGACCCAAGAAACTGAACCAAACCCAAAACCATAGTTGTCACGGTGTCAAATCGATCCAAGGCGGTGGAGGGGTGGCTAATCAATTTGGCGATGAATCGCCGGTTATGGCGTTGCCATGGTGGTCAAATCGCCCATGTGCCATTTTTTATTTTTCCTATTTTTTAAAGTTATTTAGCATGTTACAGGCCAACAATATATACCCTATAACATATAAAACCAATATTAGGTAATATCAAATCATCAAAAATCAACATAGCCCTATCAAAATCACCCTGCATTTTATAAAAAAATCGACCGCCTAGTGAATCAGGCTTGACCTGGCATCCATGGCGGTGCCATAGCGACACCTATCAGCCAATGGCGACCGCCATTTGTGAGTCATGTAAATCGTAGCACTGCCATGAACTTCTTTTTCCTCCAGGACGCCAAATCTCCGCCTTAGCGACGCCATGACAGCTATGCCCAAAACAATAGGCCCATCTTCTCTTCTTGCTGAATTCTCAGGTCCCCTAATGCTTAAATTTTCCAGTTCTTAGCCTCTCAAATGCAAGTTTGTTCTCAATGGAATACAAGGAGTGCTAATGAGGTGGCTGATGATTTGACAAAACAAGGGATTGTGGTTTTGAGGATGATTTTCCTCTTTGAATTGGCATTCTTTTCAGTTATAGGGCTTAGAGCTTTCCATGTGTTCTGGCTTTTGGTCATTTGTGCTGAAGTTGTTGTTGTCTCTTTATTTACTGTATAATTTCTATATCAATAATTGTTTTCTTACTCCTTAAAAGAAAAAAAAAATATTATGGACTTGTCCATGTCATAACTCTCACTCTGGGTAAATTTAGCACATCCAATTTTCCCACGTGGAGGTACAAAACTTTGGAAATTTAATTTCAGCAATTTTGAGGCAACTTGAGTTTAAAGCATTAAAAATACAAGCATAATAGTCCTAACATGGTGGACCTTACAATGTAGGCAAGACCCAACTTCGCATGAGATTAAACAAAGGGAAGGGGGGAGGGGGCTTTCCGTCCAATGGTTGTTTTGACCAGAGTAGCCCTCTATGGGGCTGGAAAAAGTGACTGTCAAGGCATGGCTTCAATGATGGAGCCGCGTATGTGGGTTGACGGTGGTTTAGTTCTCATAATGCCTCGGATTTTTTTTTTTTTTTTTTGGGTGAATGAAAATAGGAAAAAAATAACAATTAATGCCTCAGATTTTAAATTTCAATACATATCATTTTGATACCATTGGATTAAAAATTCTATGTATTACAATCTCTTCGAAATGCTTAAAAAATCAAGTTCATTAGAGAAAAATAACTCATCTCCTGCTATATATTTGTAGAGGAATTGAACAGCTTATCCTGAATATTTATTTTTTGACCTTATAAATCTATCTTGATGTTGAAGTGGCTATATTTAGTTATGAATCACAATTGTTGTGTATCTTTCCTATATTCCTATGAATTTTGGATTTCGTATTTGACAGATCTATCTTCTCCATGGCAGCACTTATTTCTCTTGGGTTTGGTACCATCCATACCTTCTCAATGGTCATAGCATTCAATGGATATGCAGAAGGCAATAAAACAGATCAAATATTTGTTCCTGTCATTCATCTAATTGCTGGAATTGTGGTAAATGTCTGCAACTTAATTATATTTAGTGGCCATTCTTATGTCTATGACGCTTTGAAATCTTCTTGTCCTCATGTTTGTCATCGGTGTACACGAACGCTGGTCTAGTTCCAGATATATTTTGATAAATTTCATCCTTAATTAAGCTTGACAAAATGATTGCAAACATTTGATAAATGTTCATTCACCCGAACTGTTCGATTGGAAATTACAGGAAAAATTCATTAATTGGTATTGTGATTATTCAATTATTTCATATTTTATTTATTTATTTTATATCAAGCTCAAAAGGTCTACTTCTGGAGTGAATTTATTTGTGATGAACTAGAGATTAAGAATGTTACTAGTTTTTATTCCATTGAGTATTAATTGTACTATGGAGGAGGATAGTTTTTTGGACAATTTTGTAGTGCATGCATGTTTTCTCTCCATGACCAACCACTGTAAGTCAGTTTATCTCCATTTTGTTTCCTTTAAGCTATACAAAATGGATTTTATGCCAAGGTGTTCAAGGAGTTCGACTAAGTGAGGCATATCGAAGGTGAGGATGGTAGAGTGTTGGTAAGGATGAGGACATTGTGAAGAGATGGGATGAATATATATTGTGACCTATGGAGATATTTCAAATAAAAATGACCCAGAAAATTGCACTATTCAACAAGATACCACACGTCATAGATATATTCAAAAGGTTAGTGTGGTAGAAGTTAAAGAAGCATTAAGAAAGATGAAAGCTGGAAAGATACGAGGTCCAGTTGAGATTCCAATTGAAGTGTGGAAAACCCTGGGGGTTTGTGGGGTTTATTAGTTAACCAATTTGTTTAATAGGATTTTGAACACAAGGAAGATGCCAGATGAATGGAGGAGAAGCATTGTAGTACCGGTCTACAAAAATATGGTGATATCCAAAGCTACAATAACTATAGAAGCATAAAGCTTCTGAGCCACTGATGTTGCAGCGCTACGATGGATCAACCCAAACCCGGTCCATAACCCATACCCAAAATCAAATTCAATTTGGGATCAAAGTTACTGATTTGAGTTCAAAGATATTGGAATATTCTAGTATTTTATTTTATTTTATTTGTAATATTTTATTTTAGGTAGTTTCCAGGAAGGTAGTTTCCTATTTGAGTCCTTATTTGCTTCTAATTCTGTTAGTCTAGATTTTAGTAGATTTGAATTTTATTTTATTCTTTGACTTTGATTAGGAAGTTTTTAATTTTAGTTATTATAGATTAAGCATGTAACCCAAGTCAGAGATAATGAAGAATGAATTGATTTTGGGAACCCCCTGCGAGGCTGTCTTCCTTCCCCCCCTCCTTTGAGATCTTTTCTTTTCCCCTTCCCTCTCTTACTTCTTGTCCAGCGTGACACCCCCATCCCCCTTTCTTATTATCCCCTGCGACTGTCTTTCTTTCTCTATCTTTCTTTCTCTTTATTTCTTCTTCTCCTCCTTGTGTTAACTTCTGCCGAACCAGCAGATCTGAGAGAGATTTGTCCAATCTCCCCAAGTCTCAACCCTCTTTATCTAAGACCTTGGGCTATGGACACTTCTACGTGGCAAGGTAAACTCTCTAACCCCAGTCCAAAAGCCTTCCTGTGATGTGGAATAACACCTGCAACAGAACTGAACGTGCAACTACCGCTGCTCCTAAAGTCCAAAAGCTTGTAATCCTAATCTTGCCTGATTCCTTTGAGCTATGCTAGTAGGGTCGACCCAGGTGGCCTAGGCTACCACAAATCTGGAGATTTACGGCTCTTTGAGGCAGATTCCAAGGGCTGCTGTTCAAGTTCTTCTTGGTGTTCAAAACGTGACCTTCCATGTCTGTCATGAGGTTGAAGGCAACCTTATAAAGTGGGGTTTGTTTTAACTTCATTTTAATATCTCGTTGATACCGCTCTCTTTATTCTAATTCTATTTAATCCTTTAAGCTTCCTATTCCCATAATACCCCCCCTCCTACCTTATACGTTGCCTAACACTTTTTCTTCTTTAGTATTTTGTCTTTTGTGGCAGTCCTTTATTTCATGCCATATTAATACCCTTCCTTTACCTTTATATTTACACACTGCCACTAAGTATTTAGCATTCCAAGATTACCCCATTACCTTTCATACGTTACACTCCTTTTCTAAAGTCTTTCTTTTGTTTTGCCTCCCATATTAATGACCCTCTCTTTCTTCTTTTTTTACAACCTGCCATTGAGTTACCACTGTTTCTAGTCTTTAGCTCCTAAGTACTTAAGTGGGCCCACAATCATCCTTGTTGGATCTTTTTGGGGCCCACCGGCCCCGCATTAGCCATACTACAAAACTTTGAGAGGAGGTTATTGTGGCCCGCCTAAGAAGAGAGACTCGTATTTCGGTGAACCAATTTGGCTTTATGTTAGGTGGATCCACGACATAAGCTATTTACCTATTGAGGAGGCTTATAGAAAGGTATAGAGATATCAAGAAGCATCTCCATATGGTCTTTATTGACCTGGAAAAAACCTATGACAGAGTCTTTATTGACCTGGAAAAAACCTATGACAGAGTCCCTAGAGACTTAATTTAGCATGTTCTAGTGAAGAATGTGGTGTCAAGTAAATATGTGGAGATAATTAAAGATATGTATAAGGGGCATTGTGACTAGTGTGACATTTGTGGAGGGTTAGGGCAAGGAATTCCCAATTACGATTGGGTTACATCAGGGATCAGCCTTAAACCCTTCTTCTATTTGTGCTCATTATGGATGAGCTAACCAAGAACATTTAAGATGAGGTCCCGTGGTGTATGCTCTTCGCTGATGATATCTTCTTGGTGGATGAGACAAAGACATGGATTAACGCTAAGTTAGAACTATGGAAATCAACCTTGGAAGAAAGAGGCTTCAAGATTAGTAAAATGAAGACGGAGTATATGATTTTTAATTTTAGTCACACTATAATGAATAATGACATGGTGAAAATTGTGGGAAGAGAGATACTGCAAAGTGACTCTTTTAGATATTTGGGAACGATTATAAATAAATACAGTGACACAGTGGATGATGTTTCACAGAGAATTAAAGTGGGATGGGTGAAGTGGAGAGGTGCAACAATCGGAATACTATGTGACCAACGTATCCCGTTAAAGCTCAAAAGAAAGTTCTATAGGACTGTTGTACGACCAGATATGATGTATGAGGCAGAATTTTGGGTAGTTAAGAAGTGTCATATTGGGAATCTATGTGTAGCAGAGATGAGGATGTTAAGATGGATGTGTGGAAAAAACTAGAAAGGATAAAGTTAGGAATGATCATATTAAATCTGATATAGGAGTTGCCCCGATCAATGACAAGTTCCGAGAAAGTCATTTGAGATGGTATGGTCATATTCAACGAAGGCCTAGGAACACTCCAACAAGGAGTGACATGGTTCCGATTGAAGGAGCTAAAAGAGAAAATGTGAGAAATGACATGCATAGTTTGGGTCTTGTACCAAGTATGTCTTCGGATTGAGCCTATTGGAGAGCTAGGATCCATCTAGCCGATCCCATTTAGCTGATTGTCCTGACTTGTTGGGTTGTGCCTCTTTCCTCTTACTTTCACCTTTCATTTTCATCTTTCGTTTTCATTTTTCATTTTTCTGTAGTCATCTTTCATTTGTCTTTGTTCATTATTCATTTCTCATTTCTCATTTCTCATCTCATGTCCTATCCCTCTTTTATCATCTATTCCCCCTTTTCTGTTTAGACCTCAGTTTTCAATAGTTTGTTTTGTTTGGATCCATGTAGCCGACCCCATTAAGTTTGGATAAGGCTTAGGTTGTTGTTGTTGTTGTGTTCAAGGAGTTCTTATCCACTCTAGGGGGTTCTAGAGTGTTATAACTTCTACCAATTCTTATTTTTAATATATTGTCTGCTTTTATGGGTTCCTTTATGGCATGCTAATTGGGGTTTTGCTTGAGCTTTTCTACTAAATATAAAGAGAAAGTGTTCTATAAGCATGTGTTTTGATACAACTACAGACAATATCGTGCAAATCCAATTACCTGATCTTATTATTGGTGAAGCCAACCCCTCCGGCCTTCCCCAGTCTGTAAAGTAAGTTACAGACATCGATTTACAGCATGATGGTTTCCAGACCTGACCTTTGTCATTGAGGGATGATACCATATACGGACCATTTTGAAGGGTCTGAGTTCGACGCCACAACATTCTTTTTCCTATAGAACTGCCCAAGGGGACTTTACTCACACACACGAGGGGAGGGGGGAATGCATGTGACAGGAGTTGATCCCTAAGACCACAAATGCTCTACCAGCAGAAGCTGCAACCAGTGCGCTATGCACTGGATTCACATCCCCACAACATTCCATCCCCAATAATATGCGACAAATCCATATCACTATTTATCAGTCTGTTTAACCATGTAAAATAGTTTGCCTGAGCCCACAATTACTGTTATTGACTTCCTCTTCTTCCATTGCAGACACTGATTAATCTTTCATCCAGTGGTTGTGTTGTTGGAATTCCTATCCTCTATTTTGTGGCAGCCTTGACCCTATTGCATTGTAGTAAGATGGTGTGGAGAAGAATCACAAAAAATCGAAGCAGACAAGACTGTTCATGAGGGCCATGGTCATGAAATCCTGTTATACAGTCCTACTTCTTTTATTTGACCTTTGTTGTGCAGCTAATCTAGGCCTGTATCAGTGAGAGTTCCTTTGGAGACTTATGTAAAAATTGTGTTTTGCATAAGAAATATCTTGTGAACTTCATGTATCTAACATACATCTAGTTTTGGGATTCTCTCTCTTTATCTTTCCTTGGAAAGACAGTCTCAGTTGACTATATTTAGTTGTCCATTTAATGTAGTCCTTTTCTATCATGCCTCTGCTGTTCATTGTTGATCTAATCGTCAAAGTTTATCAAAAGTTCTCTGTAGTAATTTGCCGTTCATTTTCATTTCGTGAAGTACAATTGACCATTAAGAACGAGTTTAAATTAGAGCTTCCCAATGTGTTCAATATGACTGGGTTTTGTTGTTAACTGAATGGACTTCTTCTGATTTGGCTGTGGCTGGAGGTTTCTTGTATCTTGGTTTCCTTCATGTTTCTTATCCAATATGCAGAACATTTGCCCTCCTTTATAGAATAGAAGAAAACAAAAATCTTTGGTTACAATATGCAGATCATTTACCCTCAAGTTGCAAGGGGTGGTCGAGAAGTGTCCGTAAGTAGGAAAATGACCGGGACTGTGGGAGCAATGAGAGAGAAGAAAGCGTTGACTCTTTAGTTGCTTTGGTTTCTGTTGTGCCTGTACTTGGAATACTTTCCATCATGTTCATCTCGTTTAGCCACGTGGGCTGATAGGCCAACCTGTCAAATTTAGTGGCCTTCCTTAATATTAAGGCATATCGTTTATAGGTATTGGGTTAACTGTCAGTGTTGAGCTCTCTTATAATTCTCAAAAAAATTTAACTTCTATCATGATTCATTAGAATGCCATAATTATGTGACAGTTGCAGTTATTATTATTATTATTATTTTTTTTGTAAGATAAATAGTTACAGTTAGACATCATATCAACGAGGATATCGAAGATCATCGAAGACCAGTCCTGAATGGTGGGTTGTAGAAGGTCAACAACTTTACTGTCTATCCTGACCTCTCTGGATCTTGGAATCTTATTATCATTGCTTGCTCAATCCCATATCTGACAGCTAAAACTTCCATTTAATGCATGAAATTTCGTTCCTTCAACAATATACCTGCCATTGTTATTCTTGTAAAATCCATGCAGGTGCCGATTATTTAGTGCCCTTGATGTAAAGCTTCCATTGCATACCAAGATTACTTTCTTCATAGGAGGCCACCATCCAACATCCACTTGCTGGCGGAAGTGAGACAGCTCCTCGTCTCAATTTGGTGACTCGATCACCGACCAAGCTGATCAGTCGAGCGCCTAGACAGTCATGTTTTTATGTTTCTGATCAATCAGACTGGGGGTGTCAAAAAAAACCCTACCAGCTTGAACCCGCTTGAGCCCACCTTGAGCTTGGACAAGGACTAAGCTGAACTATTCAACCCACAGGGCGTGCTTGGGTTGGGATTTTGAAACCCAAGGCCAGCCCAACCCAATCCTATATACACTATGTCTATCTCTTTCTATGTGTGTAAAAATATTGGGAAGAAGAACACTAGCCACTTGTGTTCCCCACGCTTCCACTTCCTGTGTGTCTGGGCGTGGGGAACGTAAGCGGGCAATGTTCTTTCTATATATATATATATATATATCACATCTTGCCATGGTCAATCAGGGCCAACCTGGCCCAGTCCGGCCTAATTAGGGTGAATCAGGGTGGGTTGGGTCGGATTGAACCCGACAGTGTTGTGGACTTGGGCTTGAGTTAAGAGACCATAAGGTTGGGTTGGAGTTTTGAAAAATTGGCTCATTGACACCTCCCTAAAGCAGACTTCTCAGATGCTTTAATGGGCACTGCCCAAGGGATGACCAAATATATAAACAATTACTTGTCTCGATCATTTAGCAAATCTAAACCCTAGTTAGGCCAACACCTCGAAGAGAATAAACAGTTGTGCTATGAAGCAAGGGTGGAGTGCTAAGGGGAAGTGGTTTGGTGGGCTAAACAAGCCTTGGCTAGGCATTCGAGAACTCTTCCCCCCGTTATATGTGAAGACATGCTCACAATTGGGTTGCCAAAAGCTACACTAGAAAGGATGAATTCACTTAAGGGCCTTTTGATTTTGTTTCTAGAAACATGTTTTCCATTTTTCTGTGCTCAGAAACAAAAACAGTCAAAAATCGTTTCATTTTTCTATTTCATTTCACTTGTTTTTCGACATAGAAATAGAAATTTATGCCTATTTTTGTGTCTAGAAACAGGAATGGAGAAACAAGTAAAATTTATTTTTCTGTTTCTAAAAACAAGTGGGAGGGACAAAAATTGTAAAAAACCTAATACTTCACTCAACCTACCCCAACTCCAATCCATTGTTGAAACTTCTCCCTACCCAGAAGGGCCGACTTCAACCTGGTTTTGCGAAGCTCACATTTGTAGACTGTCTTCATCATTCTAAAGCTCATTTCCATGAAGCATACTTGCAACTCCAACATCGTGCTTTCACTCGTGAGCTACATACTTGCAACAGCGTGCCTTCTCGAACCCGAGAGCATCCCCTATCACACTGTTGAAAACGTTTCTAGAAACAGAAAATTCAAACACCTTTTTGCAATTCCAAAAATTGTTTCTTAGCATGGTTTTTCCGTTTCTACTATTTCTAGACACAGAAACAGCAAAAACAAAGTGGGCCCTTAATTATAATGATCGATAAAGGACTACGGCCCCTCTAGACCCTTGAACCCCTCTTCCAACAGGATCAGAACCAAGCCTGCCAGTTTTCCCTTTTGACATCCCTTAGAAGGTAATGGAGGACTCATAGTTAGCAAAACCACATTTAAAATGGCGTTATTTTTTTTTTTTTTTTACTGTTTTAAATATGTTTTTCCATTTATTTCTCAGCAATATAGGAAAAATAAATAAACAATCAACATTTCCTTTTTAAACACATTTAGCATCCCCCCTTCCACCCTTTTTAGTGTTTTCTAAGATATTAGACTTGTTGAACACAATGGCTATTCAATTGACCATATCTTTCTCTTCCCGAGTCCGATCGACTTGATTCTTTTGTCAATGGGAAGCTTACTCGGAGGACTACATTCTCATGATATCATCTTCAAACTCAAGTTCAATGCATGTACCCTAAATTGAGTTACAAACTGATACATCTACTGAAAAATGTTTCTAAAGTGATGACTCTCAAGTCCAAGTAAACATGCATCACTCTGGGAGTGTGTTGACTATGTTGACAACAATGAACAACATCATAGCCGAATCCAATTATTCAACAAGACTTTGGACATGATTTTATTATTATGAATTTGAAATTGATGTTGGATTATATGTCTTGGAAGTTATAATGGGTGTGAATATATATGCATTAATGTTGGATGTTGTTTTGAATATTAGATGCTTGTATTAAGGCAATAATTCATCAATTTATATGATGAGTATATTGTGTTTTTTTTTTTTTTTTTTTTTGTTCCCATGTTTCTAACTATGGAGGACTTTCAGCAATGGGAAGAGAACTTGAAACCCAAGAACAATTCTTGATCCACCACTCGGTGTCTGATTCCATTGGCATCAACTCCAATTGCATTTACTCTGGTCCCATCTCAAGCCACTGACGTTGAATGCCTACTAGTGAAGCAATAGTGAGACCACTCCAAAGAGGTGAAGCTCTCATGTTCCCTTGAATCACTTTCTCTCTTGATGACTTCTTTAACGGGAGCAACATAGAAGGGTGTCAATCGGTTTGATTTGATTTTTTGATTTGGTTTCGATTTAGTTCACGATACAATATGTGATAACCTCAAATTGAGATCGAATCAAATCGGTTCAGTTTTATCTAGTTCCTAATCAGTTTTCTATATTTGGTTTCATTCTCTTGTATGAAGTCTTGGTAATTCGGTTTTGCTTATTCGTTTTGTTCTGTTCATCTTTGATTTGAATAAGATTTGGAATATTTCAAGCTGGCCTTGAAGAAGTTAGACACAAAAGAGGAAAAAAGCAAAAATGCAGAATTGTAGAAAAGAAGTAAGGATAGTCGATAATCAAAAATGGCCAAGGATGAAAAAGTCAAAACTGAATCTTAGAACAGTTTCTTTTTTTTTTTTTTTTTGCTAATAACGGGTATCCAGGCATTCGGCCTAACTAGTCCTGTGGGCCCATACTAACCCTACAACTGCATGGACCTGTCATATCGAGGTTGAATAAGAACCATTCAACTTTCATTGAAAGCAATGAAGAACACTAAACACCTCGTGTGAGTGGCCCCAAGGAGGTAAGAGGAGTTGAACTCAGAACCACACGCTTCCTAAAATAGTTTCTTTCAATTCAGTCTTAAATGGCCAATTTTAGTTTTGATTCTAAATTGACACCTTTAAGTCATAATTGTCCTTTAATAATAGGCCAATTTAAAATCCAATTATTTGCATTGAAATTTTACTATAGTCCATCCAAGTTTTATATGAATGTGAGCGAGTTCTGGGTACAAGCACCACCTGTAAGTGTAATACTCGTGCCCAAATGATTGGGGTAATTTTTACTTTTCACGCCTTGTCAAAGTTTCGATACTACCAACTAATTGAAGAGTTGAATTTTTTTTGCACAATCACATTAATTTGAAGTGGTATACTAGTTTATATTAGTTAATTTTGAATGTTGGTGCATGGTTGCAATAATAATATTTTCCTAAGTATAACTTGTGTATCTGTTGTGACTCTTATATTTCATTTTTGGATTTCTCAGCTTCTAAGTACCTAACCTACTAGTTAAGAAGCTAGTTAGTTGGGGAGGTTTAAGGTTTAAATCCCACGTAGTGCTAGAATGTGAATTCTTTTTTTATTTTAGAGCCTCCTAGGGGAGGATTTTTGGCCAGCCTTGATGAGGTGGTATATTTGTACATAAAAATAAATAAATAAATAGGAAAGGAAGTATAGAGAATAAAGGAAAGAGTGTTACAGTCGTAGTGTTACAGTTGTATGCAAATATGCTCTACTTTAAAATGTTTACAATAGGTGATGCACCAGAGAGTGTTAGCATCGGTGACTACTGGATTACAACAATCTACTATAAAGAGGGACGGGATGACCCCTCGTGCCAGTGCAGATGTTGCCTCTCGAATTGGAAGGGATTTAGACCTATTAAGCCTAGGTGATAAGTGATTGAACACCATTCATTTAACCTTGTTGGCATGGTAGAACCTCGTATGAGAAGTGACTACTTTGTCCTAGTCCACACACCATGTGGGACCTATCTACTTCATTCATACACCTTAGAGCTTAAGGTGGTGGATCCCCATGACCCAACTCGCAGGTAAACTCATTTTGGCAAAACTCATTGTAAAAGCAAAAAAGGCCCTAGTGAGCTTTAACTGTAAATAGAGAGATGAGCTTGTGAGCTCATTTCACAAGCCCTAAAAAACATGGGATAGGGAGGAGAAGAAGAAGAAGGGAGGACAGAGGATCAGACACCCCTGGTTGTTGCTAGTACCTCCAAAGGTAAGGAGCTCTTCCCTATCCTCTCTAATTTGGGTTTGGGTAGGTTAGATTTTAGGGTTTTGCCGGGTTAGAGGGGTACACCTTGACCCCGATGACTTTGGCTAGACGGGGTAGTGTATATTGCACTCCCCCATACCCTTCCCAAGCTCCAAAAGTGTTTCCTAAGCTATGAGAACATTTTTAGCTCAATGTGGATTTAGGGTTTCGATCGAAGAATCGATGTAGCTCAAGATTTGTCAAGTGAAAACATGACTAAATGGACTTAAATGATATGTGGGAAGACCCTCTACAAACCTCACAGAACCAAACATGGCCATTGGACTTGAGGTGTTCAGCTCTGAGGTAAATAACACTTTCTAGGCTGTCACTAGTAGATCAACTATGAATTGGTGCCCATCTATTAATGGATGGTCTGATATGTTTCAACCTCTATTTATGTCACCTGTAGATCCCCATAGGTAGATTAGGCATCTATCGATGACATCTACTGGTGGAATTTCTAAGATGTAAAATTGGTTGTTCTCTGTTTACGTTACCGGTAGGACCCACATATAGATCAGAAATCTACTGGTAGACCTTACTAAACTGTCCATATGGAAGTTTTAGAGATTTTTAAGGGAGCTTCTAAGGGAACCTCTAAGACACTTTTTCGAACCAATTACACTTGTAATTAGAACAAAGACAATCACCTTCAAATGAGTCCTAGTGTGACGTTTTTTGGGCATTCATCTTTGGGAATTTCTCCACCAAGTCATTAGACGAGATGAGTGGTGGTCTGACTTCTTTTTGGAGTATTTTAAATTATAGATTGATGAATGTCATATCATACACACACTTTTAAATTATAATACCATTATGCTTTACTTTCAATCATATCAATTGCTTGTATATAAACTGTTGATGCAAATATGATTGTGTATGGTTGGGATCCGGTGTGGCCAAGGGGAATTCTGATACTGTGATCGGCATATTATTGCAAGAATCACACATTGGGTTTACATGAGAGCTAGGCTTGGACATAGGTTGTAGTGTGATAGATGTATGATTTTGGTACCGTACACGCAATACCAACTGGATGTATGCTAGAGCTAGGCCTAGAAATGGAATGTGGTGTGTCCGATGGAGATTTCAGTATTACAATTACCATACTAATTGTATCATTATTTAAGGCATGCATATTATTTTGGTTAGGAATAATTACCCTATGCCACGATCCCTTGCCACTAGGGGTAAGATGTTGGGTAACCCTCTGTGGTAGGTTCGATGAGACTTTCTGATATGCCACTTTTATGGGACAATTTGATTATTGTCAGAGACGAAACTTAGCCCGATGTAGCTGATGGTAACTCCAGTACTGTGGCTACCATGATGGAGTTATCAAAGGTTTTATTGGTGATCGAAGTACATTTCGACACTGATAGCTGCAGTTAGGGTTTGTATCATTGGGTGACTGGCGGCAATTCTAGGACCATGGATATTGCCTAATGTGTTGTAGTAGCCTTATACCTGACTTAGTTGCTTGCTAGGTAGATAATAATAAAAAATAAACTGTATATGCATCATTGAAAATATGTGTTTGCTTGCATAAACCCCATCCCTTACTGAGCTTAGTGAAACTCACACTACGTTCGTGCTCCTTTTTAGATAATGATACATGTATGATGGTACTTAAGAGCAATGATATATTCTCCTCTACGGCCGAGTATGGTGGTGACCGATGGACACCAGAGGTTGAGGAGCATGATGTTGATTAGGGGTAAAACAAGGCCAGGTTGGGCCGAATTTCTTAAGACCCTAGCCTAACCCTTGGTCCCTAAAATTCAAACCAAGCCCAGCCTAACTCTGTCGGGTTTATGCCTAGGCTCAACCCTGCTAGGCTCGTGCCAATCCACCCAACCCTAAATGACCGTAATTGGGCAAGGTTAGGTAGGATTGGCCCTAATTGGCTTTGCTAAGGTCGGGCTAACCTTGATTGACCCTGTTTTTTCAATTAGAGTCCTATACATTAAAATATAAAAATAAAAAGAAGCACCAATAGATCAAATAATCAATAACACTATTAAAATTATAAAATGTGACACAATAATAGATGTTTAGGACACCTGACCATAAGACTTAATGATCAAAATTTCATTATTTAGAATAAAAGGATAAGATGATAGCCATATATTATATTATGTAAATCATAGTTAAAATCAGGATTGGGTTGGGTAGGGCCGATCTGGGCCTAGGCCTCAACCCAAGGTCAGTGTTTTTTTGGGTGATGTGTTCTTTTGATAAAATAATATTTATGTCATGTAATTAATTTTGGAGATAAATTTATTTAACTATTAAGGTATCTCTTTTAGTCCTCCCTAGTATTTGAGACATGCTTATAGATATTTTTATTCTGTTGAAATTGATTTTAGATTGATTCTTATTATGGATTATGAGGATTAGGTACTACTTCAAAGATCTAGGTAGTCTTGTAGGACAGGGCTAAGTGTCCTAGTCACATCACCAGCATCATATGAGAGGTGGGTGTGATAGCTTGGTATCAGAGCATGATGATCTACCTTAACCCACAATTAGCCAGATTTTAGGCTTATTGGGGAATTAAAACTAAACTTAAAAACTTTAAGTAACCAACAAGAGTCTAATAGTACCAAAAGTAGGAAACTGCCTTAGATAGATGTAAAAACTAGTTTCATTGATGAACAATTGAAGTACATAAACTTTTACATCAATTCACAAAAAGAAATTAATAGGAAGAATATACATCTAACAAAAGAGAAAGCATAACTGGAAAGAAAAGTTGCATAACTAATAAGTAAATATAAAACCTAGAAGACTAGAATATAAATAAAAAAGTGGGGTAATCCTAGGAACTATGGGCATCCTGGTATCACTTCTCCAGAGGTGGTGTTGGTGGCACTGTAACTGGCTTGAAGAATGGGGCCCACTCCCCCATCTATTTCCTGATAAACCCAACCCACCCATCCAATATTTTAAGCATCCATCCATCCTTTGGAGTAGAGTTTTCAGGGTATCTAGGCGACCAACCACATCATTCCACCCATACTCCTATGGCTCGTGAGGTGAGGAAGCTCCATGTGCACCCATCAGAGGCGGTGGGTAGTACATGGGAGGCACCAGTGGAAACTCCATGTGAGGTGGTGGTTGTGTAGAATCCCTATCGAATAGTTGAGGGATCCCCTCTTTCTTTGGCACATTCCTGACATTCACCTCCACATCCATAGGCTCCTAGTGCCCTTCTTCATTCTCTTACTTGGTGATAGCCTCGTCAGGATTCACCTTCATCTTCTTGAGGGAGGCAGAGTAAAAATTTGCCGAATTCAGTCCTACTAATTCCTCCCCCTTGAAGTCCACCTCAAAATATCAAACACCTTGGTTAGGAGTTTCCTGTAGCATAGGTTACCCAGATGGCTGTCCTCTACCATTTTGGACCATGTTCTGCATTAGGATGTAGGGCATGTTGAGCTAATTCCTCACATAGATGTGTATATCACATACATCTGCAAGATGGAAACCTCATCATAGTTCCCACCGATTGGCAGGATGTTCAGTTGGACAATCCTACAGATGATCCTAGGCCTCATGTTCATGTGCCCATCCGGTTCCCTTTTTACAATGAGTGAGGCTCATCTCTTTTTGGACCTCCAAGTTTTTTTTTGAAAGCTTTTTGACTCTGTCCTGGGAGCACATTAAGCTCTCTCCCCCTCGTTGGACAACCTCAGGATTGAGGCCAATTCATCCATGTTAAAGGAGATATCCATCCACTTTACTCTAGAAGTGATGCGATAGTCGTCCCAATTCTTGTTCTCCAACCAAAGATTACAATAGAAGTGCTTCACAAGGTTAGAGAAGCACATGTTCTCAGTGTCAAGATGTGGTACCAACTCACTACCTCAAACCTCTATCGGATTTTAAACCAGGAAAAATCCCTTGAGGTCGGTCACATAATTTCCTAGGTCCACTTTCCTATTGGAAAACAATTCCCAATTCTTTTCCTATTGCTAAGAGTGAAACCACTCGTGGTCATACCTTCCTTTATGTGGATCCCTATGGTGTTATGTGCCACTTGCTTTCCTTATGAAAGATGATTGCAGGAAGACGATATTGGCACAAAAGTCACGAAACCTAGGGTTTAAAATGAAAACGATAGTTAGGGTTTGGAAAAATTGGTCAAAATCCCTAAACCTAGGTCAAATTAAAGAAGAACTCACCTTATACAAATGTACGGTGTGAGTCGCGACCCCAGGGGTGTAGGGTTACGAAAAAATGGCTGGGAAAAGCTTCTTCAGTCATTTTCTTCCTCTCTTAGAAACAAAAACCTAATTTTGGAATGAAGAAAATGACCATCGGGTGCCTCTTTATCGTGGATTTTGTCTCAATGGTTGGATTTTGTTCTCACTAGTTAATCGGTATGACAAAATCCATTGACTTGTGGACATCTACCGGTGAAGAATTTTCATAGAGGAGCTCTCTGTTTGATCACCGGTAGGACCAACTGGTAGATTAGACATCTATCGATGAGCATCTATCAATGGATGAAATTTTGTTGTTGTTGTTAGAACTGTGCTGCCATGCTCTAATACACTTGCGTAGGCCCTTATCTATGAATGCTGCAATTGAATAACATGGGGTTCTCATATTGTTGGTGGTGGCTAATGTTTGGTTCCTTTAACAATAATTATGTCATGTTGGAGCACCCGATCCAATTCGAATCCACCTCCTCCTCCTCCTCCTTTGTCGACACGAGGTAGAAGGCCACCTAATGCTACTCCTGATGCCCCTCTTGTCCTAAGAGTATAGGAAGTTGCCGTCATAATGGGCAACATGATATAGGACATCCAGTAGCAGTAGCATTTTATGGCTAATGTGGATGTACGGATCCAAGTTGCAATATAGGTGAGGAACACACCCCCTGGAGCTCCCACTCCTCCTATGCCACCTTAGGCAACTCTTGTTCAACCCACACAACCTAAACAACCTACACACCAGAGGACCGAAGGATGGTGCCAGTGTGGAGAGATCCGACAAAGCTTATGGAGAAATTCCATAAGTTCCATAAGCATGGCCCCCATACTTCTCAGGCATAGGCCAAGATCTGTACATTCAGCAAAGTGGATCCGAGGCATGTACAAAGCCTTTACAGTTTCGAGCTGCACAAACGAGTAGAAGCTGATGTGCTGGCTACCAGCTTCAAAATGGAGTGGAAGCATGGTGGAGAGCTACTTAGCCCATTCTGATTTCTACACATCCAATCGTACTTGGGAGGACTTCACAGCAGCATTCTTTGGGAATTACTTTCCAGAGGCGAAGGTCAGTGTTGGGAATACCAATAAAAGTTTGAAGATCTTTATTTCTTTAAGCCCAAGCATATGAAAGTGGATAGGGTGAAGGCAAGGAAGTTTGAGAAGGGGCTCAGGCCTAGGAATAGTTATGTGATAGTGGGATTAAGCTACAGACCAATGCTACAACCGTTTAGGTGGCCATGCTGATTGAGGATAAGTAGTGTGACAATTTCACTACACAACAGGGCATGGGAAAGAGACTAATGGTACCATAGGAATACAGAGGACCCAACAAGGCTACTAGGGGGCCTTACTTTAGTCACTATAGAACAATTAAGGAGACCAGAGGCGAACCAAGCCTCCTAGTCTTCCCGGCCTATAGTTGCATCTCAGCCAATTGGGTCCAACACTCATTGCTTCACATCCAACTAGTCGGGGCACATATCCAGGTTTAGCCCTCAGAGTAAGCCCTGTGATGCACCATACATGCTTACCCCCTAGGTCACAACAGTCTCAGTCGGCCAGCTATCTTATGTCGTCACAACAAGGCAACAATCCCAAGGACATGTTTCTGCCATGATGGCAGAGGTGTGGTGGCAGGTACCCTGTCAATTTCATTGTTACTTGCTTATGTATTATTTGACTCTGGAGCATCTCATTCATTTGTATCTCCTGCATTTGCTAGAAAGATGGGGATTCCCCTGAAGAGTTTGACACACATCTTAATAGTTAGTACCCCCACAAGGAGTGTAGTGGGATTAAACTTAGTGTATGAGTCTAGTACATGTCAGTGGTCGAGACATGATAGCACACCTAATTAAACTAGACATAACTAACTTCGATGTGATTCTGATGATGGACAGGATGTTTGCTCCAATGTATTTCTCGATGACTTGACAGAGTTGCCACTAGACCAAGAGACGGTTTATAATAAACTTACTTCCAAGGTCAGCAATAGTGTCAAATGCCTCATACCGTATGGTCCCCTTAGAGTTGAAAAAACTACAAGTACATCTTCAAGACCTTTTGAAGAAGGGTTTCATCATGCCTAGTGTGTCTCTATAGGGAGCACAATATTGTTCATCAAAAAGAAGGATGGAAGTATTATATTGTGTATTAACTATTAGGAGCTCAACAAGCTTACCATCAAGAATCAGTATCCTTTGCCAAGAATTGATGATCTATTTATAAGATGAAAGGTACAAAAGTCTTCTCCAAGATTGACCTTAAATCTGGCTAACATTAGCTCAGAATCAAGGATAGTGATGTAAGCAATAAGGCCTTTAGATCTTGATATGGACACTACAAGTTCTTGGTTATGTCTTTTGAGTTAACCAACGCATGAGCTGCATTTATAGATTTGATGAACATAGTTTTCCAAGAGGTATAATCCAAGAGTGTAGAAAAGCATACGGTGCACCTAAGGCTTATGTTGCAACATCTGAGAGAAAAGCATTTGTATGCAAAGCTCTACAAGTGTAAATTTTGGCTTCCTCAAGTGGCATTCTTAGGACACATAGTCTCAGACAAGGGCATAGAGGTTAACCCAGGAATGGGACACACCAAAGAGTGTTGTATACATCCATAGTTTTTTGGGATTGGCCAAAAACTATAGGAGGTTTATTGAAAACTTCTCACATATTTTAGCCCAGATGACTTGATTGACATGAAATGGGCAAAAAAAATTTAGTGGTCAGATGATTGTGAGAAGAGTTTCTAGAAGTTGTGACTGAGATTGGTGACAACTCCAGTGTTGACCATTCCAACTGGTACAAGTGGTATGGTTGTATATAGTGATACATCCAAGTTGGGATGTGTACTTATGTAGGATGGTAAAGTAGTTGCTTATGCTTCTCGACAACTAAAGGACTATAAGAAGAATTACCCTACACATTACTTGGAGTTAGCAGCCGTGATCTTTTCCATAAAGATCTGGCAGCAATACCTATATGGTGAAAAGAGTGAGATATATAGTGACCACAAGAGCCTGAACTACTTTTTCACTTAGAAAGAGCTTAGTATGAGATAGAAGCAATGGTTAGAGATGTTGAAGGACTATGATTGCACTATCCACTACCATCCAGGGTAGGCTAATGTGGTAGCTGATGCACCTAAGGAAATCAAAAACCCTGTCACTTGCATAACTGGTAGTTAATGAGCGGCTCAAGAGGCTAGGAAGTTGAATCTAGACCTATTGATAGAGGGTGTAACCTTATAATTAGCAACATTGGCAGTACAATCATCTCTTGTGGAGAGGATCATAGAAGCCTAAGCCACTAATGTGTATTTATAGAAGCCAAAAAATAACCTCAAGGAAGGAAATCAGCACGATATGGACTTCACCTTGATTGATGAGGAAATTCTAAAGTTTAGAGGTAGATTGTGTGTACCAAGGGATGATGATCTAAGAGACATTATTTTAAGAGAGGCACACAACTCTCCATACTCGATACATCCCGACAACACCAAGATGTACAAGGACAGTAAGGGATCGTATTGGTGGAAGGGAATAAAAGGTGATGTAGCCACTCCTGTTTCCAGGTGCCTCACTTCTGAGCAAGTTAAGGCAAAGAGATAGTGCTACAACCAGACTTAAGTCTGGTCTAATTTAAAATTCTAATAATAGGTGATGCACCAGAGAGTGTCAGTATTGGTGAGCTGTGGATACCAACAGTCTACTGCATAGTGGGACGGGATGGCCCCGTGTGCTAGTGCAGATGCTGCATGTGTTCCCTAATATGGTAAAATTTAAACTTTTGTAATAGGTCTCATGTAGGATGTCGAAAATACCAGTGGCTTTTAGATCGCAGCAACGTACTGTTTGAAGGGAAGGGATGACCCTACCTGTAAGTGTAGTTTTTTCCTGAACCACTATAGAGGATTCAAACCTTCTAGGCCTGAGCAGTAAGTGACCTAACACTTCCTTGCTTGATCTTACATATTAACGTAGGCCAAGAAAACCTTACAAAAATCCCTATGGAATCCCCTAATGATTTGCAAAACAGGGAAGAAGGCTGGAAAATAGAGAAACTGGGTAGGCCAGGTTGGACAATCTCCTACTGTGACCTCCTTTCGCTAGCCTCTACTGTGCTAAAATGCCTCAAATGCCCGTGTTGTGGCCAACTCCACCCATCCTCCCACACTATATGACACCTTTCCTCTTTACTTGCACATCTTGTGAGTCCAAATTGGGCTTATGTGACCCGACGATCGGCTTAAACTGGTTTGGTTCCAAAATGGTGTATAAGCAAACAAACCTTAAGGCCACTAACTATATAAGGGAGAAATGAGCTCTTAAGCTCATAAACTTATTTCTCACCTAGAAAAAATGTGTGAGAGGGACAGAAAGGAAGAGAAAGGGAAGAAGAAGAAGAAGGAAGAAGGGAAGGAGCTCCCGGCTACTTCGCTTGTTGTTGGTTGCCACCAAAGGTAGGCATAATCTATCTCGAAATAGCAATGCCCCGTCATTGGCTATTGTGAAGTCAGGGTCATTCATTGTCTGCTCTTGAATTTTCAGCATGATCCTTTACAGCTCAGGATCCAAAGATTGTTTTGCCATCACCTCTTATCTGATGGATGGTGTGTACCTGTAAGGCTGACAAGGATATAGTCAACTGCTTAACATCATCTAACTAATGTTCAAGCTCCAATGTTTCTCTCTCATATAGAAGAATTTCATCGATCAATATCGCCTCCTGTATCAATTGTGGACTGACAGCTAAGTACGAAAGTGATACAGTCTGAGCCTTCCAACTTAAAGCGTCAGCCACCATATTAGCCTTACCTGAGTGATACTGAATATCACAATCATAATCCATTATAAGCTTTAGCCATCTTCTCTGCCTCATATTTAAATCTCATTGGATGAAGAAGTACTTAAGGCTTTTGTGATCATTGTATATTTCACACTTCTCCCCATACAAGTAATGACACCAGATCTTCAAAGCAAATATGACTGTTGCCAATTCTAAATTATGAGTGGGGTATTTCTTCTCATGCTCCTTGAGTTGCCTGGATGCATATGCTACCACCTTGCCGTGCTGCATAAGAACACAATCCAACCCTATCTTGAATGCATCAGTATAGACTGCCATCCCACCTGTATCATTTGGAATGGTTAATACAGGAGCTGACACTAATCGTTTCTTCAACTGTTGGAAGCTTTTTTCATATTCTTCTGACCACCCAATCTTTACACCTTTCCTAGTCAACTTCGTCATCGGTGTCAAAATTCGAGAAAAGTTTTCAATAAAGCACCGGTAATAGCCTTCCAAGCCCAAGAAGCTTCTGATATCTATTACATTCTTGGTTGCTTCCCACTCTACTACTGCTTTTCCTTTGTCTGGGTCCACTTCGATCGCATTCTCAAACACCACGTGTCCTAGAAATCCAACTTGCTTGAGCCAAAATTCGCATTTGCTGAATTTGGCATATAACTGCTTCTCTCTTAGTCTCTGTAGTACAATTCTCAGGTGTTTTGCATGTTCTTCTTCCAACTTCGAGTAAATCAAGATGTCATCAATGAAAATGATGACCCACTTATCGAGGACATTGTGAAATACCCGATTCATTAAATCCATAAAAGCAGTCGGTGCATTGGTTAGCCCGAAAGACAGCACTAGGAATTCATAATGATCATATCGAGTTCTAAAAGCTACCTTTGGTATATCACTACTCTTTATCTTGAGCTGGTAATAACCCGATCTAAGATCAATCTTTGAAAACACTCTAGCACCTTGCAGTTTATCAAATAGGTCTTCGATGTGTGGCAACAGATACCGGTTCTTAATAGTTAACTTGTTCAGTTCTCGATAATCGATGCACATATGCAGACTACCATCATTTTTCTTAACAAATAGGACTAGTGCACCCCAAGGTGAGACACTTGGGCATATAAACCCCTTTTTCAATGAATCTTGCAACTATATTTGTAGTTCTTTTAATTAGGTTGGTGCCATCCTATATAGAGCCTTAGACACTGCGGCAGCTCCAGAAATTAAATCAATGGCAAACTTTAGCTCTCTGTCAGGTGGTAGTTGGGTTAGATCATCTGAAAAGACATCAGGAAATTCTTTGACTACCTCCAATTCATCCAACAGAGTAACCTTCTCATCCACATCTAGTACTGATGCAAGGTAGCCCTGACATCATCTTCTAATAACTTCACCGCCTGCAAGGCAGAGATAATAGTCTTTCTAGGTCGCTTTGATCTTTCAACTTGATACATAAGTTCTTCTCCATTATCATCCAACACCTTGACTTGTTTCTCAGCACACATCACATTTTCTCGATGATTCGACAACCAATCCATGTGCAGAATGATGTCAAAATTGTGCATATTGAACTTGATAAGTTGGGCATCCAGTTTCTTTCCATTAATTTCAACTAAACACGACCCACACACTTCTTTCAACTGTGCTGCCATGCCCGTAGGAGTGCTAACCACTAACTTGCATTCTAAGGTCTTAGTTGGCGCATCAAGTTTCTTAGCAAATCTCTTAGACACAAATGAATGCGAAGCTCCAGAATCAAATAAGACATATGCAAGTATACTTGATACAGATAAGACACCTAGCATTGCATTGCATATAAGTATACAGGTTACTCAAAATTTAATCATAAAATCTTTTAATTTAAGTGTACCTAATACTACTTCAGTACTAGCTTTAGCCTCTTCAATGCTTAGGGCATACATCCTTCCCTGAGGCTGGTTTCCCTGAGTCAATGCAGGTCTATGAACAGGGGGTCGAATAGAAGGGGCCGTTGTTGGGTACCAATAATCCTTGGCGAAGTGCCCGTACAAATGACAATTAAAACATCAGCTTGGCAATGTCTGAACTGGAGCAAGAGCTCTCTGTACTGTTCCCGGTGCAGCTGAAGGACAAGGGGGTCTTAGAGCCGTAGGTACCACACTAGTGTTAGGGCAAAACAATGTAATGTCCAGTCCACTAGTCGATCGGGAAGGATAACCTGATGGCTTGTAGGGCTGCCTATAGGTAGGACCATAGGAATATGATCCACGAAAACTCTTACTCAGGCTACCCAAATCAAGATTTGGGTTTGCCCTCTTCCACACTCCCGGTGTAAGGGATGGCTCTCCCTTATGCTTGTCTTCCATTATCTTGGCTTTTTGCACAATCTGTGCATATTCGATTAAGTCCGATACCTCTAGCACTATACCAATGGATGTCCCCGGTCCCTTCAAAAATTTGTAGGCTTTTTCCTCAGCTGTCCTCATATGAAGAGGAGAAAAATAAAATAAGCTTTTAAATTGTTGCTGATACTCCAGAACAGTCTTGCTACCCTGAGTTAGTATCATAAACTCCGCTTCCTTGCGGCCTCTGAAGCTCTTTGGATAGTAATTTGATAAGAACAATTATTTGAATTGTTCCCAAGTAGGCTCTAGGTGAGTTGCCATCCATATAGGCTTGGAAACTTTCCACCAAGAATCAACCTAATTTCTAAGTTGCAACTCTGCATATATAAGCTTCTATGCCTTTGTGCACTCTATAATATCAAATACTTTCTCTAACTCTTGGATCCACCGATCCAGTTCCAACGGGTCATTACCTACCTTGGTGAAGATGGGTGGCATGTACTTCTCAAAAGATTCCACCACCTTTGCCATAGTGGTGCCTAGTGGGTGATAAGGTTGATAGTACGGATAAGGTGGAGGCATCATAAACGGTGAAGTGCCATATGGCGGAATAGGAGGAGTACCTCTCAGTTGATCCTAAGGTGTAACTTCAGGCGGTGTTCCTCTAAGTTGCACTCCACCTCCTGACCCCACTGGAGGGTCCTGTGGAGCAACCCCTCTAGGAGGCTGGCCCTGTGGTGCAGGGTTCAAGTATTGCTACATAGCAGCCATAAAGGTTTATTGTTGTTGAAGCAACTGCTGCTGAAAGGCCCCTTGTGACTGTAGTGTAAAGGTCGCCACATCACCGGGAGTCATGGGGGACCTGGAATTTCGTTCTTGGGTGGGTTACCATGAACATGCTCCTGATCATGCTCCACTTGTGATGGTGGATGTGAGGATTGCCCCACGGGTCGAGGACCAAGGGAAATAGGTGGTCGACCGCAAGAGGTACCACGGGCATGACCACCGGATCTGGTGTGTACCATGGTGTTCCGTACCTGGATTATTCCAAAATATAAGCATTGATTGAGTGCCACGACATTTGATGCGCCACATCACATGACCAAGCACATCCACATTTAATTATCTACACATAGTTCGGTCTCACGACGATGCTCGACTATGCAGCAAAACACCCCTATTGGTGTTTAATTGGGGCCACACTAGGCGTAGAACACAAAAGATTCTAAACACAGGCCATTTTGGCCTTGGTACTCAAACCGACGGGTAAGATCGACTAGCAAGGCTAGTAGGGGCCCGTCGGTCTGCTACCCTCCAGTCTCGTTCGAGACCATTTTTAAATGGGTTTTTTAAAACCCTTTTTTCCCACTTTTCTCTTTCTTCTCCCTAACCCAGAGCAAGGTGATTTGGGGGTCCTATCCAATGCTTCAACTCGCAATTCTACTCAACAAATCGCCGTTTCAACTCCGCTTCATCCCCTTATTCTACAAGTAAGTTCTCTTTCTCCATTTTTCCCTTTGAGAATGATGTTTTCAGTGTTCTTTCGTGGTAGAATCTTAGATCTCCTCTATCAATGGCTTGTGAAATAGTTTGAATAATTTCATTGAGGGATAGTAAATTTTCCTTCATGATTGTCTCACTTTCTTATGTACAAACTCCATTTTCTTCAATTTATAATGTTTGGGGATCCCATCCCTTTTCCTTCCATTTTGTGTAATTATTTCCATCATCATGTTTACTATTTCACATTCAACTGCATTTGGCATTAAGTAGGTTCTCACACCCATCCATTTCTTTCTCACAAAATTTTCATTTTCTTCCAAGTTCATTCTGTTAATTTCATTGCATTTTGGTATTTATCCCTGCACTTCGGGGTTTTATTATCCATGTCATTTCTCATAGGGTTCATCTCACCCCCCCTTTTTAAAATACTATTATCACATTCTTTTCATATCTTTATTCATTTGTACTTACTCACTTCCTTTGTGTTGTCAGGATGTCGTCTAGGAAGAGCAAAGAGGCTGCCTCCTCCTCTAAAAGGAGGAAGACCACTACCTCCTGGGGGAGGAATGCCACCCCTGGTTTCTCTTCATCACAGGCCCAGCCTGTAAGGAACCCCTCTTTTGATCCTATGAACTATGACGAGAGCTTATTCTATAGTACTAAGGTAGCTGTTGCCCGGTCTAAATTTTCCAAGAGGCCGGTCATGATGGAAAAGACCGTAGTGAAAGACGACTTCAGTGCCTATCAGATGGTGGAGAGGTTTATAGCCCTGGTCGGGAACCCATGCTCTACCCTGATAGCCCATGCCACGAGAACCTCTTTTGGTACTCCTATTATAACCTGGAGGCTTCCTTTAGGGATGGACAGTACTCTCTCACCAGTCTGGAGAAGGGAGTAGACATTGTTCTGATGGTGGATTTGTTGGCAGCCATTTTGGGTATATTAGCTGAAGGTGTCATTTTTATAATCGTCCAAAGATCAAGGCTGTGGGTCTAGGTTTGAGCGTTAAGATGCAAGAGGTCATCTTTGAGACCATATGTGAACATAAGGAGCGTCCATTGTCTGAGACTGTCTATAATACAATCGCCCAAGTTTTTGCACGCCTGGCCCAGTTCAATCTACTTCCCAAAGTAGGTCATAGTAACCAGGTAAGCTTCATGACAGCTTACCTTGCATATTGCATCTCTGTGGCCCTGGAAGAGGGTGCTTCCCGCCTTTGCCTCCCCTGTGTCATGATGAAGATGATGGAGTACCATACGGCTCATCCTAATGACTCCAATTTTCCCTATGGGAGGTCACTCACCAAGGTCTTTGAGTACTTCCAAGTGGATTTCGTGGGAGAAGATGGGAAGTATCCTGGGGATAAGTTTACTAGAGAGAATCTGAAGAGGATGGGGTTGCCAGTGCCAATGGTACGTGAGTGAAGAGGATGAGGATTATTTCCCTCATCCTGACAAGGAGGAGATAGATGAGGATGAGATCCTCAAGAAGGAGCCCTTCGAGTCTAGGGCTGCTAATCCACAATTTACATCTCCACCACCTTTAGGTGGGGCTTTTGATTTTCAGAAGTTGATGGATAGTATTGGTGCCCTGAAGGAAGAACAAGATAGGATTTCTGAGAAGGTAGAGGAAAGTGTCGCCCAGGAGCTGACGATACAGCACAGACTGGGGAGAATGGAGACTGATTTCCAAAACCTCACAGAGGACTTGGATAAAGTTTTCAAGGGCATCACCGCTGAGTTCCATCGTGTGCAAAGGGAGGCGGTCTTAATAAACGATTGATTAGAATTTTTAACTACCAATTCCATTACAAGTCACAGCCTAAGCGAGGAAGTTCGTCCATCGCTCCCAAACACGATCAATGAAGTGGCAGATCCTCCTCTACATTTCTTCCTTCCTAGTTGATGATGGTGATTTTGATACCTTGGTAGCTATGTATATTTTGATACACATTTATGGTTTAGAACTTGGATAGTATCTATGTGGTGGTTATGACATTTGGATTGTTTTACTTGTTTAATTTATTCTGTTGTGGTTTGGCAGTGACAGTGTGTGTCATCCCTCTTTTGTAATTATGTTTAAGTCTGTGATTATTAGGTGACTTGTGAAAAATTTTTAAAAATTCAATACGGCGCCGTTATGTTATCAAAATTTTCATTAAATTTAACCTAATGGTTTATGGAATAGCCCCATTGGTCCTCTGTTAATCTATCTAAGTTCTACTCTCATGCATGCTATGGAATGCAAGTATTTAGACTTTTTCATCTTATTATAGAATTTATTCCTTTAAAGCTTTTATGTTTACTCAACCCTGGGGTCCTATTATAAGACTCTATGGGATCTAACTTGTATGTTGTGTGTGGGTAGAGCATCGCGCTCTGATACCACTGATTGTCACACCCCGTTTCATACAGAACCGGACCGGTGACCGAGTTAACACCTGTTAGCCCAAAACCTGCCAGGATCATCTGATACAATAACCACAGCACAATATACACACACACACACACTAAGTCAAGCAAATCATGTATTTCAGTGGAAGTCTTACATGTGCATACCTGTAAATACCCCAATACTCTTGATACTCAAATTGTATTACATAATATATTTACATATGGGCCCGTAGGCATGATATAGATATACAAGAAATACAATTTACACATCTAGAGCACAAAAGGGGTAACATTTCAAAATATAATCAAAAGAATCTGGTCTAGGTATCAGTGTTACTATCCCACAACACAAATCTCGCACGGGCACTCGGCCCTATGTCCAAGATCTTCAAGGACCCACTAGTCCTCGAATGGAAACTCCACGGTGGGTGCCGGCTCTAGCTCTTCGGCCGGATAACCTACAAGATCATCTAAAAATGATGTGCACGTGGGATGAGCTCACTAGCCCAGTAAGTGAAAAGAAAGACCAAACAAATATGTGCAATACAAATGAACCTATATGCGTGTAATTCATTTTATTATCTTAGTCCACCTAGGCAATAATTCTAAGTCATAAGTCATGTACTACTTGCAACCACAGTGCGTGTATACTCCAGGTACGAGCCGTGAACCTCATCCCGTGATATGCCCATAGGATTGCCGAAGAAGGCCAGCCGTAGGTACCAAAAAAGTAAAATTCCGACCCACAGTGACATTAAAATAATTGTCGACCCACGATGACATTAAAGTAAAATGGGCATTGCCCTGCATTAAATTAAAAGCAGTACGATTGGCCCTCTTGATATATCATTGAAGTTATCGACAGTCCTAATGATCAGTCGTGCATACTTCTAGCCGCCACCGTTGGTTCACAACCTCGAGCTTCTCCCCAGTGATATACCCAACACCTAAACCCCTACTGGGAAGGGTCGTAGCACAATGATATGTCATTCCCAACCATATGCTCCTATGTGAGATAGTAAGATTGCATAGTGTCACTGCATCTCATTCCACGGGCCACCAATGCATTCCTGTCTAAGGTGACTACGGCATCTAGTCTATCAAAGTATCATATTCAATAATTTAAAATCATCCATCTCATATCACAAAGCAAGAATAGGCATTTACCAATTAAAGATATCAGCATGTCAAGTCATAAGTGAATTTCATAATGCACACATCAATGCATGCAAATGACACGTGGATGACTAGTCTATAGCAATAATGAAATGATGCCATGGCTAGTCTACAACCAGAATGACATGATGCAATGTTCTCTTCCCACTTACTTAGTTGTGTGCAAAGATCACCCTTGGTACAAGGAAGATCCAGTGCACGATGATGCAAGTTTCGAGTACAACCTATCATAAATGAAGTCAAGTTTAGTATAGCTCCATTTTAGGCTCATAACCAATGAGGTATGATGATCCCAGTGTGTTTAGAATCACTAGAGAAGGTTAACCGACAAATTTGGGCCCAATTGGGACCTGAGAAGTCGGATTGATGGGTCAATCGACGGGCAAGGCATTATACCCAAATCTTGTAAGTCTTCCTCTAAATCCTTCATAAATAACATGTAGAACCTTTATTAAACCTTAGATTCACATTCTCAAGAGATCATAACAAGATCCAAAGGATTGCTACCCAAATCGAAGGGTTTCACTTAGGGTTTCATAAGCATTTAAGGAATATGGACTTTAGTCACCTCAAATCGTAGATCTCGAGATGTGGGTCACTAATCCAATGTCGGATTCAAGAGATCTAACCCCGACGACGCACATCGATCATCTTCTTCCCCATCTTTTTCCTCCTTCCTCTCTCTTCTTTCTTCTTTTTCTCTCTCTTCTTTACTTTTCTCACCCACCGTGTAAAACAATAAATGAGGTGAAAGAAGGTAATAAATGCTATTTATAGTGGGGTCAAAATATCTAATGACCAGAGTGGTAGGTCACACTGGTGGGTCCGATCCACCTATGACCACCCACCAGTGGGATTTTTGACGGGGCTCGGCCCCAACACGTTTTTCACTCTTGGTAATCGATCAACACACATACTTAACATAAATATGGCTACGTACCTTATTGTGCGTACATGGCCCCATGATACGTGCAAGTGCACGGCTTGGGTACGCAGACTTCACTAGGAACTAACTCCAACTCATCTGGCTAACCCGAGTTCAAAGTCACTCTTGCCATCATGTTTTATAAGGTACTCGAATCGGCTTGCTTGGGTTCAGGTCCTGTAAGACCAAACCAAAAAAAACGGGGAACTTAGACTGGGTTTAGAAAGTAGGGCATCACACATTATTTTGAGAGAAGCACACAACTCTCCACTCCATTCACCCAACACCAAGATGTTCAAGGACCTCAAAGGTTCCTACTGGTGGAAAGGAATGAAGAATGAAGTAGCCACTTATGTATCTAGATGCCTCATTGTCAGAAGGTTAAGCTAAGAGGCAGACACCCCATGGGTTACTATAGTCACAACCCATCTTGGACTGGAAATGTGAAGTCATCACCATGGTCTTTGTTACTGGATTATCTTGAACTAATAAGAGTATGGATGCCATTTGGGTGATTGTTGACTGCTTGACCAAAGTAGCTCTTTTTATTCTGATGAAACTCACTCTCCATGGACAAGCTAACCAAATTGTATATTGAGAACACAGTTCGTCTTCATGGTGTACTAATTAGCATTAACTCTAATCGGGATCCCAGATTTACTTCTAAATTCTGAGGTCGTGTACAAAAGGCTATGGGTACACAACTAAACTTCAATACAACATTTCATCCCTAGGCCAATGGGCAATTAGAAAGGACCATTCAGATCTTGGAGGATATGCTCTGGGCCTACATTTTTTATATGAAATACTACTGGGATGAGCACATCTCACTTATTGAGTTCACCTACGACAACAACTATCAAGCTACCAATCGGTATGTCTCTATTTGAGGCACAATATGGTAGGAAGCACTGGACTCCCCTCTCTTAGGACGAGGTTGGTGAGTGGCATATCTTAGGTTCGGATTTGATACAGGCCAGTAGTGAGAAGGTGGGTGAGATCAAAGAGGGAATCAAAGCAGCTCAGTCCAGATAGAAAAGATATGTTGATGTTAGGAGAAGCATCTGGACTTCGATGTTGGAGATAAAGTGTTCCTGCAAATCTCCTCAACCAAAGGGGTGATGTGTTTTGGCAAAAAAGAAAGGTTGAGTCGTAGGTTTATAGTTACATATGAAGTGTTGGCATGGATAGGGTTGGTGGCATATAGGATAGCAACACCGCTAGAATTGGATGGTGTGTATCCACGTATTGATGCTGAGGAAGTACATCCTCAACCCAGCACATGTCCTGACTTATATACCACATGAGCAAGATAGTGATTGGGGTTACATGGAGCATCCAGAGAAGATTATCGATCAGAATGACCACACCCTCCATAATTGTATTTTTTTTCCTTCATCAAGGTACAATGGATGAACCACCCAGAGCAAAAAGCATCTTGGGAGAGAGAGGATGAGATGAAGAAGAAATATTCTAAATTGTTCAACTTTCCAGGTATGCTAAAATTTCGAGGATAGAATTCTTATAAGGTCGGGAAAATGCTACACTCATGCCCTAATTCGGTAAAATTTAAACTTTTGTAATAGGTCTCACATCAGATGTTGAAAGTACCAATGGTTTTTGGATCACGACAACCTACTGTTTGAAGGGAAAGGATGACACTACCTATCAGTGCAGTTCTTTCCTGAACCATTGAAAAGGATTCAAATCTTTCAGGCTTGAGCAGTAATTAACCTAACACCTCCCTGCTTAAACCAAAAAATCGCTAGGAAACCCCTCTGATGATTGGTAAAAGAGGGCAGAAAGCTAAAATATACAACAACTTGGTAGGCCACCAGCAGCACACCACCAGTTCGACAGTCTCCTATCGGTGACCTCCTTCTGGTGGCTTCTACTATGCTAAAATGCCTCAAATGCCCATGTGACCCTCTACGCACATCGTGGACAACTCCACCCATCCTCCCACGCTACATGGAACCTTTCCTCTTGACGTGCACATCTTGTGAGTCTAAGGTGGTGGGTCCACATGACCCAGCCATCGGCTTAAACCGGTTTGGTTCTGAAATGGTGTAGGCAAACAGCCTTTAAGGCCACTAACTATATAATAAGCTCATTTTTTGCCTATACAAAACATGGGAGAGGGAGAGAATGGGAAGGAGAAGGGAAGGAGCTCCCAGCTACTTCAGTTGCTGTCAGTTGCCACCGAAGGTAAGCGTATACCTTCCCCAACCCCATTGCCTTCCCATTTTGGTTTTGGGTAGTTTTTGAAAGGTGGATTCACCAATTTGGAGGGGTACGACTTGAGCCCAGTGACTTCCAGTAGTTGGGGTGGTGTGCATTGCATTCCCCCACATGTTTCCTAAGCTCAAAGTGAGCTACCCAAGCTCCGAAGTCATTTTAACCCAAATAGGAAGTTAAGGTTTTGACCGTTAATTTGGTGTATCTCCTAGATGGCTTAGTAGAAATGTGATTAATTAGGTATAAATGAAAGGTGGAAAGACCCCTACAATCCCCATGGAACAATCCCTGGTAATCGGGCCCGAGAAAGCAAAGCCCCTTGAAGTTGCTAAACTTCTAGGCTGGTCACAATGGCAGTAGCCCATCAGTTGGACAATCTCCATTTAGTGACCTACAGTCAGTGATGTTTTGAGTTCAAGATTGGCCACTATTTAGGCCACTAGCTGGATAGTCTCCAACTGGTGACCTGCAACAGGTGGACTTGTTGAATTGTCAATTTAGACAGCTTTGACACTTTTGGGGGGAAACCATGTGGGACCTCTAAGGATACTTTTGTCACTTATTAAAGGTCATTTACCCTGGCAACTAGGATAGAGACGATCACAATTCAGTGAGGCCTGGCGAGGTCTAAATCCAATATCTAACTTGGGAAATTTCACTCGCTCGATTGACAAACAAGGTGACTAGTGGTTTGACTTTCTTTTGGAGTGTTTTTAACATTCTAAAACTATGTGCATGATATAGCACTCATGTTTGGATAATTCATGTAGACCTCTTGACCAAGGCAACTCACTTCATCCTTATAAAGATCACATTTTTGATGGATAAGCTAGAAATTTATACATTGACAATGTAGTTCATCTCCATAGTGTACCAATTAGCATCATCTCTAATTGAGATCCAAGATTTACATTAACATTATGGGAAAGCATGCAAAAGGTTATGGGTACACAACTAAACTTCAGCACGGCATTCCATCCATAAACTGATGGACTATCAGAAAGGGCTATTCAGACTCTAGAGAATATGCTCAAGGCTTGTGTCCTTGACATAAGTTATAGTTGGGATTAGCACATTTCACTAATTGTGTTCATCTACAACAATAGCTATGAGGCTACTATAGGCATAGCATCGTTTGAGGAACAATATCGTAGAACATGCCAGACACCTCTCTATTGGGATGAAGTTGGTGAGCGACGCATCTTAGGCCTAGAATTGATGCAAGCCACTAGTGTGAAAGTGGTTGTGATTAGAGAATGAATCAAGATGGCTCAGTCCAGGAAAAAGAGCTATGTAGATGTGAGTTGAAAGCACCTGGAGTTTGATGTTGGAGAGAAGATATTCCTTCAGCTTTTTCCAACCAAGGGAGTGATGTGATTTGACAAGAAGGGGAAGTTAAGTCCCTAATTCATTGGGCCGTAAATCCTAGAAAGGATTGGATTGGTGACATATAGATTGGCACTATCCCTAAAATTTTGTGGTGTCCATGATGTATTCCACGTGTCTATGTTGAGGAAATACACCCCAACCAGACAAATATCTTGTCTCACGAACCACATGACCTTGATGATGACTTTGCTTATGTGGAGCAACCTGAAGAGATCCTTGACTGAAACACAGTCTCCGCAACTATACTGTCTCCTTTGTTAAGGTGCAGTGGAGGACTCATACGGAGCAAGAGGAATCTTGAGAGTTTGAAGAAGAGATGTGGAAGTATACCCTCAGTTTTTTTACCTTTCTAGGTACGCAAAATTTCAATGGCGAAATTTCTTATAAGGTGGGAGGAATGTTACACCTGTACCCAATATTGTCTAATTGGAACTTTCTATAATAAGTGATGCACCAGAGAGTGTCAGCACCGATGACTACTAAACTGCAAAAATATACTATAAAGAGGGATGGGATAACCTCTTGTGCCAGGTGCAGATGTTGCTCGAATTAGAAGGGTTTAGACCTCCTGAGCCTTGGTGGTAAGTGACTAAATGCCATTTCACTTGACCTTGTTGGCATGGTAGAACCTTATCATATGACCTTACACAAACCCCTAGGGAACCAACCTAAGTGTAGGCAAAAGGGGATAGATATTTATTAAGTACAATAGCAGAAGCGGGCCACCGGTTGGTCAGTGATCTACTGGTGAACATCAACTGATGGGTCTTATTATCCCAAATCACATTATTTTCCCATGAGGCCCGTTAGACAAGGAGTGACTACTCTACCCTTGTCTGCACACCACATGGGACCTACTACTTCATTCATACACCTTATGAGCTTAAGGTGGTGGATCCCCGTGGTCGAACTTTCAGGTTAACTCATTTTGGAAAAACTCACTGGAAAGCAAAAAGGCCCTAGTGAGCTTTGACTATAAATAGAAAGAGATGGGCTTGTGAGCTCATTTCACAAGCCCTAAAAACATGGGATAGGGATGAGAAAGGATCAGAGACCCCTGGTTGTTGCTAGTACTTCCAGAGGTAAGGAGCTCTTCCCTACCCCTTTTTCCTCTCTATTTTGGGTTTGGGTAGGTTAGATTTCAGGGTTTTGCAAGGTTAAAGGGGTACACCTCGACCCCAATGACTTTGGCTAGATGGGGTAGTGTGCATTGCACTCCCCCATACCCTTCCCAAGCTCCAAAAGTGTTCCCCAAGCTACGGGACCATTTTTCGCTCAAAGTGGGTTTAGGGTTTCGATCGAAGAATTGACATAACTCTTGATTGGCCCAGTGAAAACATTATCAATAGGACTTAAGTGAAAGGTGGGAAGACCACAAACCCCATGGAGCCAAACACAGCCAGCAGACCTGAGTTTGTTTAGCCCTGACTTGAATAGCACTTTCTGGGCTATCACTAGTAGATCCACTGATAGATTAGCCACCAACTGGTGCCCATCTACCGTTGGATGGTCTAATAAATTTTAGCCTCTGTTTCTGTAATGCCCCGACCCTATTAACCTTGGCACAATATTGTTCTCTTTGGCCCATGGGCGTCAAGGATTTAAAACGTGTTGCACCATGTTCAATTAGCCTAGCAACCCCTAAGTGATGTGGGACCGATCTCCCAAACCCCCTATTACTTGTCGTATTCTTGATAGGAACACCTCATCGATCCCCCAGGTAGTTTTGGTACACTATATGTATTCTTGGGTATTATATTCTTCCTCCCTTTGGGTACAACGTCCTCATTGTGGCCCCACACAGTGTTGGGGTCCGCTCTGATACCACCTGTAATGCCCTGACTCCATTAACCTTGGCACAATATTGTCCTCTTTGCCCTTAGGCCTCAAGGATTTAAAACGTGTTGCACCATGTTAAAGAGGCTAGAGGTTATCAACTAGCCCAGAAAAATCCCGCTAAGTGATGTGGACTAAAGTTTGCACACCCTCATCGATCTCCCAAATCCTCAGACACTTTTTGACACCAATTACACTCGTAATTAAGACAGAGACAATCACCTTCTGGTGAGTCTTAGTGGGAAAATTTTTAGGCATTCTTCTTTAGGAATTTCTTCACCAAGTAAGTAGACGAGGTGAGTGATGGTCTGACTTCTTTTTGGATGATGAATTCCATATATATATATGCACTTTAAATTATAATTCCATGTGTACTTTACTTTTAATTATATTAATTGTTTGTATATAAATTGTTGATGGAAATGTGATTGTGTATGGATGGATCCAGTGTGACTGAGGGGAATTTCGGTACCATGATAGTCACATCGTTGTAAGCATCATACATTGGGTGTGTATTAGAGCTAGGCTTGGACATAGTTTGCGGTGTGGCCAATGTATGATTCAGGTACTGTATATGCCATACTAACTACATATATGCTAGAGTTAGGCTTGGACATAGGATGCAGTGTGGCCGATGGTGATTCTGGTATCGTATTTGTCATACCAACAAAGATGTATATTATTGTGGTTAGGAATAATTACCTTATGCTAAGATCCCTTGCCAAATAGGGGGTGACGTGTAGGATAACTCACCGTTGTAAGTTTGATAAGACTTTTTGGGATGCCACTTCCATGGTACGATGTGATTATTGCCGGACGCAGAAACTAGTCCGGTGTGGCCAATGTTAATTTCAGTATCATGGTTATCAAGATGGGATTATCAAGGTTTGCTAAGTTACCGAGGGTACATTCTGAGATCAAAAGGCTCCTAACTGCAACCAGAGTTTGTACCGTTGGGTGAACGGTGGAGATTCTGAGACCAGAGATATTGGCTAATTTTTTGTAGTAGCATTATACCTGACTTAGTTGCTTGCTAGGTAGATAATAATAAAATGAATTGCATCATATATACATCATGGAATATGTGTTTGCTTGAATAAACCCCATCCCTCACTGGGCTTAGAGAAGCTCACACCACGTGCATGTTCCTCTTTAGATGATGTTGCAAGTATAGAGGTACATATGAGTGGTGACACATCCTCCTCTATAACTAAGTATGGCGATGATTGGTGGACACTAGAGGTCGAGGAGCAATATGTCGATTGTGCTTGCGATGTTTGTGCCTATAGTACGTCGTGATTGAGTGTAGTGTTGCCCATTACCATTTAGGGTATTTTTGGATGATGTATTCTTTTGGTACACTAATATTTACATCATGTAATTGATTTTGGAGATAGGCTTGTTTAACTATTATGGTAGCATTTTTAGTCCTCCCCATTACTTGTCACCTGATTTTAAATTGATTATGGATTAAGAGGGGAAGGTACTACTTCAAAGATCTTGGCAGTCTTGTAGGGCAGTGCTAAGCGTCCTAGCCACATCATCGACATTGTATGCGGAGTGGGGTATGACAAAGATGGATGAAGAGAGAGGTTAAGTTGAACAAGGAAAGAGTGAGAAATAAATAGGGAAAGAGGGTTGGACGGTTGGAGTCCCTATCCAAAACCGTGAAAGTGAGGGAGGAGGAACAGAAGAAGAAGAAAACAAAAAGGGAAAAAAGAAGAAAACAAAAGAGAAAAGAAGAAGAAAAGAAATCAAGAATTCCTAATTCTTAGAAAGGTTTTGGGAGGTTTTCGAGGTAAGATTTTCTAATCTATAATTTATTTTTATTTTTTTTATATGTTACTTGAGGTATACCATGGTTTAGAATTTTTTATTTATCGTTTATCAAATAGCATATTTTTTATGTACTATACATGCTTTGAAGCATGATTACTTTTACTACGGAAAGAGTGTATGGATGTTATTTATTGAAAACATGATGAGACTTTTGATGTGTTATGGATTTGTTATGGACTATGTAACCATTAGACTTCTAACAGGGGGTTAGGTGTTAGGGTGAATTGTTGAGCCCAAGAGTGAAGCAAAAGCATGATGTTTAAGGACATGATTTAGTTCTGTGAACCAAGAGCTTGACGCTCGCAATTCCACTATGGTTGGGTATGAGGACTGAGGGGTGAGGCAATGGCATAATGTTTGAGGAACATGGTTTCCTCTCCATAGGAGCCCGTTATTCGATCTGAGAGCCAAGAGTCTGAGTCCGAGCCCAATGGTTATGTGTTATGATTTGCTATGTGATATGATTTTTTACAGTGCCACACTATAGAACTTACTAGAACTATTTGATTGGAACTCAGTCTATGGATATTTGAACTCATGGCATGTTTTGATATAACTTATATTATTTTCAGATATATATATGATATGTTTGCATCTATACGCTATGGCTTAGTTTCCTTCATTCACTATGCTTTCCCAGGCTTATCCCATTTATCAATTCTCCAGATGTAATGAATCAAGAAACTTTGCTAGTAAAGAGATTGCACTATGCACGTTGATGGAGATACTTCCCAGATTGAATATATTAACTTTATACGAATTTTATTTACTAGGAATAGTTGTAATAGCCATGGAATTGTGATATTACTTAGAATTAAAGCGGACTTGAAAAAGGTTTAAAAGCTTAAGAAGCAAATCACTATGGTTCGGAACCATATTTGAGAAACAAACAAGACGGTCCATATAGGATGGTCCATAAGATTTAGATAGACAAAAAACTTGACAAACCAGCAACATTGTGCCTGCAATTTCCTGTCTTAAAAGTTTTAAAAGCTTAATAAGTGAATACAGGATGGTCCTATATACATCTTTTCTCCTACGTTCTTTAGCAAAAAAAAAAAAAAAAAAAAAAAAAAAAAGGAAAAAGCACCCTTTTATTTTTTATTTTTTTTTGTTATTTCTCCTGTTAATATTACTTTTTTATTTATCTGAAAAGAGTTTTATTGAACAGGTGCACCCTGGGCCATCTTTATTATCAAGCATTGAACAAGTGCATATTCCTGTCCAGGAATCTAATATGCCCATCACTTCCATTATCAAACATTGAACAAGTGCATATTCCTGTCCAGAAATCTAATATGCCCCTCACTTTTCCATTTGGAAGCTGCTTCGGAAATTAAATAGAAAATCTAGACCATATTCCTGTTCAGGATTCTGGATTTACTAGTTTATAACAGGAATTCTATATTCTTACCAGCTATTTTTACCTACTGTTGATGCTGGCTCTTTCTGCCTGCTTTTTGTAGTTTGTTGTTCTTCCGCTACAGTTTTACAAGATATTGGAATGTTCTTGTCTGTCTTTTTACACCTTCTTCATCCTGCTGCTGCAATCTAAGCATAGTTGGTTTACTCTGTTATGCAAACACTTTCTTTCTTTCATCTGCTAATTAGATACAATCATGCACGTTAATTTCTCCAATCATGCATTTTAATTTCTCCAATCCTGTTGCTACTAGTTCACCATCAATACATCTCAAAAAGCATCCAAACCTGTTTCTGTTGCTTCTAAATTTTAACCAACATCAACCATTATTTAATGTATAGGTGGGAATTATATCCTGCATCAAATTTTCACATTTTGGAGGTCCTTTTCTGAGTGGTATTTGTTTGGTCCCTTGCAATCTAATGTGCTCAAATGCAGCTCAAAACATAACAACGATACAATTGAACAAATATATAAGAGAGCACACTTTTGAGTAACATCAAACTCAAATTTACTAAAATCCTTCAGTGTACAGTTTTATTGTGACTAAAAATAATGGAAAAAATTGAGAAAATTTACAGATTGCATGGCAAACAAATTTAGAAGCTCACCAACCAGCCTACTATTCTGATTCCCAATATTATTATTATACTAAATTGTGAAAACAAATAAAGCTATGACATTTTTACAAGTGTGCTTTATATAGCTCTGAATAAGGGCATTTTTCGGAGAATTACTAGTATTTGCCCAGTTTTGTTGTCAAACACTAGAGAAAGAACTTCCAAATTTCTCTGTCAGCTAGCTCTGCGACTACATGGGCCCCAAAGATTCCTTCCTCATCTACTAGACTTCTCAGGTGGCGTGCTCCACCATGAAAACGAACATAATTCTTCTTCGTGGCCAAGTAAACTACTCCATAGGGAGGTCTTAAGCACTGGTTGTTCAAATAGAGGAAAAGGGAGAAAAGCAACACAATTAGAGAAGGGAAGCAATAAGTAAATTATAAAAGGAAAAGAATTTTCAACCCCCCAGCCTGTTCCCTCCCCAATTTTTGGAGAAAAATGGGAGAGGAAGGCCTATAACCAACAATGGATGCCACTAAAAAATAAAGCAATCAGATGAGCATAAGCATTGGACTAAAATTCCAGGAAAAAAAAAAGAATGATTTATGATCAAGAACAATGTGTTGTGTAAAAAGGGCAACCCAGTGCACTAGGCTCCCGCTACTGCAGCATTGTGTAACATATTCATATATCCAGACCCAATTATTCAACACAACATAAATGAAAGGGAAAATAGAAACCAGGATACTAACCTTTTTCATGAGCGTGTACAACTGCTTCAAGGAGGTCAATGAGTATGGTATCTCAGTCATCAAGATAACATCATACCCACCATCTCCTTGGCCTGACTCACTTGCTCTCTCCCAAGCTCTGCTTCCTGAGAGCTTCCTTGATCTTCTAGAGGATGATTCATGACCAATGATGCTACCATCCTGACTGCTACAGCCATCCATGAAATCCTCCTCAGAGAAACTCGTACTCATTCCAGTTGTCAATTCAGACCCTTCCTTTCTCACAACTGACAGGACTGAGTGCAGCTCTTTCCAATCCCCAGCATAAAAATGGACCTCAGGAGCCAATGCTTGCCTTGATGGTGTCAGGGGGCTTTCAGGTTGTCGGCTCTGCCTGTCCCGAGCCTGCTCCAGATTGGCAACCACATTTGGAATTGTTGTGCACCTTATAGTCTCCGCACTGAGATCCTGAAAATGCACAGTACCTGCACCCTGTAATTCAAACAGAGAAATGTTAAGACGTAATTCGATAATTGAATGTAACCTTGAAACAAAATCTACTTCTTATTAGGTAGGTTTCTTCCCCTTGTTCTCAAAGAAGTGAAAATGATCGCTCCCCTTTACATTAGCTAAGCTGAGAACAGGTATTAAAAACACATGCCCAAGGTAATGACCATAGTTGTCACGGCATCGCCAAGGCGTCCCAGCGTTTTGGAGAGGGCAAATCGGTGGACCGATTAGTGTCACCTTCATTAATCGACCGCCAAGGGTCGTATGGCGTCGCCAAATCGTCCCCGGCGAAGATTTATGACGTTGTACACATAAATCGATCGCCATTTTTTTTTTTTTTTGAAGTTATTATTGTTAATTACTAAATTGATCCTCTTTCTAACAATGTTATTGGCAGTTGTAATTGAAATGTACAAATTAATGCTACATGGGATAAAAGTGTAAATTAATAAGTTGTACCAATGAAAAAGAAAAAGAAAAAAAAAGTCTAAATTAAGACCAAAGAGACAAGTCGCGACTCCGACTCTCTTCAATCCTCCAACCCTAAGTCTCAAAGTGAAGACCGAAGACTTACCCTTCAACCCTTCAACCCTTATTTTGCTCCGGCGATAGCTGTTCCTGCTCCGACATTGCTGTTCCCGTGCTCCGGCGAAGATAGGTATGTTCAACTCTTCTTTTCTTCTATTCTTCTATTCTTCTATTCTTCTAACCTTCATCTTCCTTGTCTTTGGTTTTCAGTCTATCGACTCTTCTTCTCTTCTTCTAACCTTCTTCTTCCTTGCCACTGGCTTCTTCTCTTCTTCTCTTCTTCTCCTCTTCTAACTTTCTTCTTCCTTGACCCTACAGAGTCTGGTTTGTTTGACTCTTCAGAGTCTTCACCTCTCATTTTTTCTTCCCCATTTTCTACTACTAAATCAGTAATCAGTCTCTTCTCTTCTTCTAATCTTCTTCCTCTTCCTTAGTTCACTCACATAGAACATAAATCTTTCTCTGTTCTGATCTTATTTTGCTCCGGCGATAGCTGTTCCTGCTCCGGCGTTGCTGCTTCTGTGCTCCAGCGAAGATAGGTATGTTCGACTCTTCTTCTCTTCTTCTAAACTTCTTCTTCCTTGTCTCTGGTTTTGAGTCTATGAACTCTTCTTCTCTTCTTCTAACCTTCTTCTTCTTTGCCTCTGGCTTCTTCTCTTCTTCTCTTCTTCTCCTCTTCTAACCTTCTTCTTCCTTGACCCTACAGAGTCTGGTTTGTTCGACTCTTCAGAGTCTTCACCTCTTTTTTTTCCCCCTTTTTTCTACTACTAATCAGTAATCAGTCTCTTCTCTTCTTCTAATCTTCTTCTTCCTCTTCCTTAGTTCACTCACACAGAACAGAAATCTTTCTCTGTTCTGATTTCCTTGGTTTTTTTTTTTTTTTTTTTTGGTAATGTTGTATACTTGTATTGTCTTTTTCATTGATGCAAATTTTCTAGCAGTCATGATTGTCAGATTGTGGTCTTCAATTACCAGATTTTCCATGATTAAGAACCATGTTCTGTATTGTGGATTTTATTAATATTAAGCAAGGTAAGTCTATGTGCTAGGGGAAAAAGCCATTGTAATCTATGATATATGTTGGTTCATATAAATTTCTAGTTCTATTCTGTTGCAACATATTTTAACAATGTTTCCAGTGAATCTATGATATATGTTGGTTCATATAAATGTTTTTACAAATTTATAATAATGTCTTGTTGGCCTGTGTGCATCTTTTTTCCCCCACTTGTCAATTCAATGTGGTCTTGTGCAATTATTGATGTAGGATGGAAGGAATCATTTTTTGTTATTTCTCAGCAATGTCTTTTATCTTTTGATTTGGATGGATTAAAATACTTGTCTATTGTCTACATTCTAGTGACTATTTTTTCTTAGAAAATTGGGGAAATAAAAAAGTAATATACTAAATAACTTTAGAAAATAGGAAAAATAAAAAATGACACATGGGCGATTTGACCGCCATGGCAACGCCATAATGGGCGATTCATCGCCAAATCTATTAGCCACCCCTCCACCGCCTTGGATCGATTTGACGCCGTGACAACTATGGTAATGACAAGGTGATGGAGATTCTTCACCAAACTGGGTTTGTTTTATTAGGAATAAGTCTAGGGCTAGGTTGTATATGTTGGGTTGTATATGTGTTGGGCGTTCAGTCCGTGTGGTTTTGAGTGTAATGGATCACTTTTATGGGTCTAAACTAGGAATATTAATGTTGCATATGGGATTAACTGATTTGTTTCCTTTTACATTAGTTTCCGCTTTAGTTGGTTTCAATTTTAGTTATATTTGTTTTCTTAGGAGTTAAGTCATTAGTTGTTAATTTCTTTTCTGAAAGTTTAATTTTTTTAATTTTTAGAAACTATTTTATCAGGCGAATATTTGGTTTCCTTTTTTGGAACCTACTGTTAGGATGTAATTCCCATGGAGATTTGACTTGTGTCTGATCAAGGCTGATGGAACTGGTGTTTGATCCAGTTGACTCTCTGCGGTGAAAAGCCCGAGAGGTCCTCTTCATTACTTAATCTTCTCCTCCTCTCAACTACATAATGTTTTACTGCTGCTGTAAATTTTTACAGATATTTTAATCTAGCTTCTTCCTCTGTTCTGCCCTGTTTTCCCATTAGTTCCTATTGGTTCTTTGCTGCCTGAGACACTTCCAGCCATCACTTTCGGCTGAATTTGGATCGAACCTCCCTCCCATCTAGTACTCCACTCGACCCAATTCGCAGGTCATTCTGACCTGTAGTCTGTGAGATAATAAAAATCACCCTATTATTCCTGTCATGTAGTGATTTTTACCCAGTTTACAGACCTGAAACCAGAATCGATAGAGCAATTCTGTTCTCTCTTGTTTCTATGGATTTTATTGATGATCTATGACCTCTTATGACTTAGCCGACCTCATTAAGTTGGTAAGGCTTAGTTTGTTGTTATGACCTCTTATGACTAAGTTTCAGTATCTGATTTAGTCTCCGCATCTTGTTTGTAACCTAACCGCTTAAACTCCAACTTCTGAAATTGAAATCCTGATCTACAGATCAGTTTTCTCTCTAATCTGATTTGTTATGCTGCTGAGTTTTGGTTGTTCTTTGATTAAGTATCCTGTAGATTGGGACTTGTTTGCTTTGTCAACCTAGTTCTACATTACAAAGCACCACACAGTTGCACTCATATTTTTTGTTTAATACCTAAATTAGATCAAAGTAGAGGAGATAACCAAATGATATGCCAAAACAGCCAGCAGACACACCTTTAAGCATGCAAAAATCCCTGGAAGCCCATAGCCACATCCAAGCTGCAACAATTGCAAAGTAGAAGGTTAATTTTCAACTTCTAAGGCAGTAAAAGAGAATAGATAGATAGTGAATGCAAGGACGGTTGTTTATGGAAAAAATTCAGAAGACGTACCGGAAAAGTGTCTATATAACCGAAATAGACTCGTGCTTGGTGTAACCATGGTTGGGTACACTGAGCCTGTAACCATTTTTTTCTTTGAGGAAATTTCCCTGGTTGTTCATAAAATGGGGAATAGGTTTTCGGCAGCAACGTTTCCTATGAATGTGGTAGTTACAATCACCCTCATCTTCAATTCTGCAAGCCACATGGCATGCATGGTCTAGCAGAGAGAACAAGCCCAAATCTCTGCTCCTATAATGATCAGCAGTGAGTTCAATCTCATCGACCACAGAAACCCTATCTTCTTCATCTAGTTCAAGTCTCAAATGGCAATTTCTCGATCAGAAAGCCCGTACACACCACCCCCCCTTCCAACGGTGGCTGCAGTGCACAGGCCATCATTGATCGCAGTGAGGACTTCTCGATGAAATAAATCATGGTTATGGCAATCGTTACTAGGATTAAAGTTGATTGCAAATGCATGAAATCTCGGCTTGTAGGGTTGAGACTCTGCTACAAGTGCTGCTAAAATCCAAATTTCAACATCAACTCATTCATTAAATGCCATTCCAATAACCTTTTCTAGTGTACACAGAGAAGCCCTTTGCTTATTAGCCCATCACCCCCCTCTATGGAACACATTTTCCCTCTTCATTGAAGATGGCAGAGAAGATGAATTAATTCTTCCTATAAGGAGTTAGATAGGTGAAAGACGGCACGAGCGATAAGGAAAAGGAAGGGGGCCCGGGGTGGAGGAGAAGGTTGGTATGTGAATTTACAACTCTCCCAAAATGGTGAGAGGAAGTCAGAAATTCAGTGGGTCTGCTGGGAAAACAATGGAGGGAGATGTGATGTAGAATCAAGGCTGAACTGAGTTGACCCTTGCGGCAATCTTGACCGAGATGAACCGAGTCCGGTTGGATTTTTGATTTTAGCAGAATCTTTAAGGATTTATTTTATTTGGGAAAGATTTAATTATTTTATTTTGAAGGATATTTTTGCAATCTTTCATTTTGGTAGTTGTTATACAAGTAGGGAATTACCGATTCGAATTTTGTCTAGTTTCTAATTTTATTAGTCTAACTTTCAGGAGAGATTAGGAGATTTTACTTCTATTTCAGTTTAGTTTTTAATTAGGAAGTTTTAATTTCAGTTTGGTATAAAAAGGCACGTAACCCAACTTGTGAAGAATGACGTTTTGAAGAATGAATTGAATGAATGGTTATTGTGCCAGGTAGGTACTATTGCAATGGTCGTGTGACCTTTTTCTTCTCCACCCCTCATGCGATCTCTATTTCTCTCCTCTCTTTATCCCTTCTATTCCTCTTCTCTCTTCCCCATCGATCTGCTATAGCTATTTCTCTTTTATTTTCCTGTTTTCGTTAACCGATATTACTACTGTGTTCTGGGCGGTATTTCCAGCTCTTGTTTTGTCATCGATCTATACTGTTACTCTTTGGATCAGTTGCAGGTTGTGAGAGGACAATCATGTGGTAGAATTGACTCCACCTACACAGATTCAGTCAAGATCTGATCTCCATTGGAAGTTTCTAACCAGAATTTCAAGACCTGGTTCTGTTCTTGCGCCAGATCTGAGTTGCAGGTGTTTTTTTATCTTCGTTGCTTGCTGATTAATGGGTTTTTCTGTCCGAATCACGAGGCTAGCAGGTGTTCAAACCTTGCCCAAGAGTGGGGGCTGAATCGATGCACCTAGGATGAGATCTCACCACCGCCAGCTCTCTCTTTAACCGCTGGTTTCTGTTTATCGTGGAGAAGAAGAAGATAAGTCCTTAAAATTACATAAAGACCCCTAGCTGGACTTTATTTCAGGTTATACCCATTGTTAGTTAAAACGGGAACGGCAAAAAAGCAGAGACGTACGGTACGTGTTTTAAACAGATAAAAACGATGAACGGTACGGTCAAAAAAAGGTCAAAAAAACAGGAAACGTCAAACGGACGGAAACGAACGGTACGAGTATTAAACGTGTAGTTTTCAAAAAAACGAAACCAAAAAAAGGGCAATATATCATCATGTAATTTGAGAGATTATTGTCTGTATATCTGCATCTAATGTTCTAAACTACATCAACATCAAACATTCATGCATATATCATCCAAAATATAGCATCCAATGTAAATTCCAAATTAAAACTTAATACACCATATTAAAAAAGACATGTCCAAAATATATAAAAAAAAAAAAATCCATCCATCCATATCATCCAAGATGTCTAAAGAACTCAATATCATTATAACAGGTCCAAAGATCAATGACAAAAAAAAAAAGATCAATGAGGAGACATTAAACTATATGAAGTAGATCCTCCATCAGCTCCAGTGTCAGATGGTTCAGGTTCCTCGTACGTTTGCTAAAGCCTCTCCATTTCAAGCTCAAAGTCTACTATAGGTAAGTCACCAAGATTGTCTAAATCAATAGGCCATTGTAGGGGGGCTGGGGGGAGGGGGGGGGGGGGGGGGGGGGGGGGGGGGGGGCGGGGGGGGGGGGGGTGGGGGTATTTTATGTAGTTGCTTTATTAGTTCTCCTCATCATAGAGTTTCTCTGATGTTACACAATCTTTGCAGTCTTCTGGGGCTATTATTTGCTTTTCTTTGTTTTGGCTGCATCCCAAGCACTCCATTACACTACAAGAGAGGACTACGAGGCTGATCTCAGGTTTCAATGCATATTTGAAGCACTAAATCAACTACTAACAAATTTGCCAACAATCCCTACAAATCAACATAAGTAAACAAATATAAGAATGCTATATTTAATTAAAAAAAATACAATAATAAACTAATTAACTAAGTCACTTACTTGGATGATTAGTTTTCATCATTGTCTGCCATGTTATATTGAACAACAATGGACTTTTCATGCGATAATCAATGACTTCTTGCATGAATTGCTCACGATCTTCTAAAGGAACCATGATGTCCATTATAAAATCTTGTGCATTCATAAATTTAGTTCCATCAATATCAAGTCGACCACCAAACATAATAGAAGGATTCAAAAGTGCACCAAAGAGATGAACATAATGAATAATGTTCTTCTCTAACCTAAATTGAAACAAATCCATTATGGCTAAATACTTCCCTCCATCCTTCTCCACAAATTTTCTCAATGTTTCTTTTGCCCTTTCTGTTGCTTCATATAAGTAACCTGCAGTAGAACCATCTGAATCAACAAGGTGAAGAATACGAATAAGTGGCTCCATGAAAGCAACAACTTCCTTTGCCCCCTCCCAAAATGTCTCTGATTGAATTATTCCAACAGTTCTCACTGCCATTTTAGCTCTATTGAATTGAAAGGCTCTCCACTCAGATGATGCAACAAAAAGCCTCAACTCATTCTCAACAACAATAAGAGACTGCAGCATAAAAAAATAAGTATCAAACCTTGTCTTGCAAGGCTACTTGATATCTCTATTGTTGGTGAATTTTCTCATCAATGCTACAATACCTGTGTGCCTGTGAATATAATCCACTACAAGTTTTCCATCTTCTATAACTTCCCTCACCCATTTAACTTTTTTGTGAATATCTTTCAAAAGCAGATTAATCCCATGAGCAGCACAATTTGTTCTATATATATGACGCCATTTTCCAGACAACATATCACCACAAGAACAAAAGTTAGAACCATTATCTGAAATAAATTGCACAACATTCTTTGGTCCAACTTTTTCAATGACATCAGAAATTTCATTGAAAAGAAATGTGGAAGTTAATCTATTTATACCGCACTCAATACATTTCAAAAACACAGCACCCCCAGGAGAGTAAGCAATCACATTAACCCATGACCTCTTCTTTATGTCAGTCCAAGAATCAGACATAATTGTGCAACATGTGATATCCCATGTTGCCTTTATACTGCTAACATATTGCATGATTTCTGCTTTTTTTCTAGGAATCAAACTGGTCCGAAGATTGCTATAACTAGATACAACATAACTTGTACCATAAGCACATGCACCCCTTAGCATGTCAATAAAAGAATTTGTCTGAATAACATTGAAGAAAATGTTATTATTGACAAAAAAATCAGTTACCAACATATCCAATGATTTCTTGTCTTGCTTAGCAGCCATCTCTAGCATTGTGGGTTGATGTGCAACCCTAACATGAGGCATAGACGGTGTGCTACTTGTGGAATCCATTCCACTTTCAAGAGAATCACTCATTCTTTTCTTAGCAGATCTACTCAAATTAAATTCTGCCAAGGCATCAGCTTGAATGTGCTGAGGAACTTGGGTGCAAATTTGAACATCATGTCCAGGTTGACAAGCTAAATGAGCCTTCACTCGTGAAACACTCCCGAAATAATTAAGTCCACAATAGTTACATGTGAAACGGCCCAAACCACGTTGCTCTACATGTTCCCAAAATTTATCCTTAGGTCTCACCATTTTGCTTAAGCTCAGGTAGCTTAACTTTGAAATACCTACATAATATAATAAAACATCCTTTCCAATCTCAACAAATAGAATAATTAACGTATAACGAATGAACGATGAGTAAATTCCTTTCAAAAAAATTTAATCATAGATTAGTAAATGAAAAAAAAAAGGGATGTAAAATGCCAAATCGGATTAGTAATCAGAAAAACAGAATTATAATACCCAATCAATCAGAAAACAGAATTATATCTTACTCACTGCAACAGTCGATCATGAGGTATTTGAGAGAGGACAATTGCCCTAGATAAGGCAAGACCATGCAATTATGACAATGACTGAGTATAATAGCCTCTAAATTAGAGAAGGAACGGTGGCCTACCCAACTTGGAAATCTTGTACCACCATAACTGACAATTCTTAGCATTTCAATATTGGTGTGGGGTTGCAGTTGGTCAAGTACATTCTCCTCAACTTTTTCATTTCGTGAATTAGGAAATCTATCTTTGCTTTCGTAATCACTCTAGCACAACTGTAACTCACGAAGGTGTGGCTTATTCTTTAAATTGGCTTCAATGGCATCTGGCCTGGTATTGCCAACATTTTCCAAATTTGAAATTCTTAGGGGCCCCCGGAGTTGGGAGTTACTCCATGGTTGATTGAAATTGCAGACTGAAAGTAACTTGGAAAAAGAAGCCATGGCGAAAGTGACCCTTGCGCCCAGACCCTTTCGATGCTATATTACAGAACAAGAGGAAGAAGAAGAGTAGAGACAGAGAGAAAGGCTCACAACAAGGGCTTGAAGAGCGTACCTCAGGTCCTCAACAGCAACCCTCTCAAACCACGGCTCCTGAGGACAGCAACTCGTCTCAGCAGCTGTTGCTCACTGGTTTTGATGCCGCTTCTGACGACGGCCAAAACCTTCACGCCGATCTCAGCAGCTGTTGCTCACTCGTTTTGATGCCACTCTGAAGTCTGAACTCTGAACCGTCGTCAATCCACTGTGGCCAACATTCGTGAGCCGCCTTCAGGTAATGGCTCCGTTAGCTCGGTTTTCCCCAGATTGGAAAATCGACTCACGAAAGAAGGGAGAGATGGAGTCACGGACTCACCGTGAGAGATGGATTCACGGACTCACCGGAGCACCGGACTATGGCTACGATTCACGGATTCACCGGAGCACAATTTCAGAACTCAGAAAGAAGCGATCCTAGAGAAGATTCAGGCCAATCAACTCCAGAGTCCAGACTCTCTCATTTGCCGAAGAAAGGAATCAAAGGATCCTTCAAAAGCTCCGTGAGAAAGAAGCAGAGATGGAACTTGGAAGAAATTAACAGGAAGAAAACGAAGGGAAGGGATTTGGGGAAGAAAACGAAGGGAAGGGATTTGGGGAAGAAATGAATCTTAAAACGTTTTCTTCGGTTTTGGGTTTTTTTTTTTTTTAATAGTATGATAAAATTCCCGGTTTGCCCTTATAAAACGTATACGCATTTTAAACGTGCGTTTAAAACGTGTTTAAAACGGTTTAGACAGCCGTACCCATTTTTTCCTGCATTGTAGGGAAGCATACGGTAATACGCGTTTTAAACGGCAAAAAAACGCGAATGCGTTTTAAACACGTTTAAAACGCGAATGCGTTTTAAACACTTTTAAAACGCGTTTTAACTAACAGTGGGAAGGACTCGCCACTTCACTTGAGGCGCGACTAGGGGCTCTACTCAATACCTGGTCAAGCTCAAAGCTTGGTATATGGCTCATCACATCACTCAGGAATGGACAAAAATTGCCACTCGGGATCCTCCCGACCAGTTATTACCTCGATCAAGCTACTTCTAGATCTCCTTTTCGAGATTCTCCCTGTTAGATTTTATATCTATTTTATTATATTTAAGTATCAAAATGGGGTCTATTTTTTATGTGTTTTGATTATCTTGTTATGGTGTGGGACCTTTGGGGTCAAGGTAGTGGAAAATGATCAATAACACCCTATGGGAGTCCTAAAGTCCATTCATGGCCATTACCAAGAGTGGAGAGGTGGGCGATTGGGATTAATTTCATAAGTGAAATTAATTCTTAATTCATGCCATAGGTTATTACCAAATGGAGGTAAATGGTCAATGTTATTATATGGGTGCCCTAAGTCCATTCATGGTCACTACCATGAATGGTGAGGTGAGCTTGAAAATGGTCAATAACACTCTATGGAAACCCTAAATTCCATTCATGATCATTACCAAGAGTGGAGAGGTGGGCAAAGAGAATTGTTTGGGATTAATTCAATTTATTGAATTAATTCCCAATTCATGTCCATATGACATTATTCTCCAATTAACTTGCCATTAGTTGGAGGTTATTCTAGATGAATCCAAGAGGGTGCAAGGGTTGGTTTTGTGTCTGTATAAACCTAACCAAATACCTTACAGAGACACATATTCACACATTGACATTCCATCCATTTTTACTTGTTGTAACCATACAAATCTTTCTCTTCTTTCCATTTTTTCTCTAAGTCTTGTGTAAGGTTAGAGGGGCCTGCTATGCTGTAGCTTTTTGCTCCTAGAAGGGACTAGAAGAATTGCCTCATCTTTTAGTGAAATGTTATTCTATCTTGGAGATAGAAGGAACAGAATAACTCTTGGCAGTAGAGGATATCAATTTCCTTAAAGGCAGTACTATAAGTGTGACTCAACCTCAATTTTTTTCAGTTGCTGTGGTGGTAATTCAACATCTATTTCAAGTTTTTTCTCACCTCATTTTAGCTAAGGATTAACACTACAACAACATAGTTTCTATTATAAAAGTTTTGTATTGTAATTTGTATTTTGTAAGAAATTATAATACAATTACCCAACAAGTTTAAGGTAATTGATCATTGTAAGATCCCATGGCTGATCTTGAAAATGCAAGCCTCAACAGAGGTGATGACTCCAACAACAATGATGGTTCATCAATCACTATCATAGGTGATGCTTCAAACAACAATGTCATTGGTGGAACTATCAACGTAAGAGATCTTTTAAATATTAATGTTGAAGGAACAATCAACAACCAAGGAGGCGGGGTTCATGTTAGCCACAATGGTAAGGGGGATTCCTCATTTACCCACCATTGATTCAATTTCCACCAGTATTATCCCGTCGGTAACTGATCTTATCCCAGATTTGGGTAAAATGATGATTGTCACTGAATTTGATAAAAATAAGCAGTTTGGAGGTCAAAATTTTAAACGGTAAAAGCAAATGATGTTGTTTGCATTAGCCCAAATTAGGGTGGTATTTTCCTTAACTGAACCCATGCCCGAAAAAAGCAATGATCCTGTAAAGGAGGGCAAAAGGGTGGCTTGGATTCAAGCAATTTACCAATACAAAAATCGGATATTGAATGCATTATTCAATGACTTATACTATATATATAGTTCATTGGAATATGTGTTTTCGATTTGGAATGCTTTAGTAAATAAGTAATCTCTTAAGGATGCTGGCTCAAAGAAGTACTTTGTGGCTAACTTTCTAAATTTTACGATGAAAGATCGTGATACCATTTCGAGCCAAATTTATCAATTTCAAGTTTTGGTTGGAAAGCTAGCAAAGGAAAAAATGGTTCTACCAGAAGAATTTGTGATCGGTGCCTTGATTTAAAAGTTTTCATCTTCTTGAGATGCTTTCAAGTTGTTAATGAAACATAAGAAGGCGGAGTTGACCTTGGATCAGTTGCTTGTAAGGATCAAAATTGAGGAAAATAACTAGAACAAGGACAAGGGAGAAAAATACCTTGGGGAGAAACGCTTAAAAGCAAACTTGGTAGAAACCAACAAATAGGACAAGAAGAAGAACCGTTAAAACTTTGATGAGACTTCTTTTAAGAAGAAGAAACTCACTTATTATGTGTACGATAAGCCAGGGCACTTCAAGAAAGATTACCGATTTAAGAAGAAAAAAATCTGAAAAGTTAAACCTAGTTGAAGACAATGTCTTTGTAGCTATGGTCACAGAAACAAATTTGGTTGAAAAATCAAAGGATTGGACACATTTGTGGTGATCTGAAAATATTTTCCTCTTATTCCATGAGTATGGGAGACAAAAAGGTATTAATGAGAAATTTCCAAAGTGCTCCTATTATGGGAAAAGGAACAGTAATATTGAAGCTCACTTCAGGAAAGACTATGGTTCTCACCAATGTCCTCCATGTGCCGGACATTAGGCACAATTTAATTTCAGTTCCTTTGCTTAAAAAAGTAGGAAATAAACTAGCTTTTGAGAGTGATAAGGCGGTTGTCACTAGGAATAATGTATTTATGGGGAAGAGATACCTTAGTAAGGGGTTATTTGTATTAAGCGTTGAAAATGTTGTAATTGAGAAAGCTAGTACTTCTTCTGCTTACATTGTTGTCCCTACTGATTCTTTTGATTTGTGGCATGGTAAGTTGGGTCATAGTAGTGTGAAGTATATCACCAAACTATGCAAGCTAGACATGATCACCAATAAGGTGGAACTCCCTATGAACAAGTCTACAACTTGTATAGAGGCAAAGTTAACAAAAAATCCTCATAAAACTGTGGATAGAAAGAGTGATCTTTTGAAAATGATCTATAGTGACTTGAGTGACTATAAGTCATATGGGTCTAGGAGAGGAAACACCAATGTCATAACTTTCGTAGATGACCACTCCAAGTATACCATGATTTATTTACTCAAATCAAAGAATGAGGCCAGAAAAACATTTATATTTTACAAAACAGAAGTTGAAAACTAACTTGAAAAGAAAGTTAATGGACTTAGAACTGATAGAGAGACTGAATCTTTTAACCTTAAAAAGTTCTATAAGAAAAATAAAATTATCCATGAGACAACTGCTCCATACCAACAGGAATCTAATGGGATTGCCAAAACGAAAAATAGATCTCTTAAGGAGATGATGAACTCTATGTTATTGAGTTCAAATGTACCACCACTTGATATATGGGTGGAAGCCATGCTAACAGCATATTATCTATCAAATAGAATCCCACATAACAAGACTGGTATGATTCCATTTGAGAAATGGTTTAGAAGGAAATCAAGTCTAAAACACTTACGGATTTCGGGCTATTTGGCTATGGTATTATTATTAGATACCAAGAAAAGAAAATTAAGACAAAAAACATGTGATTGTGTATTTTTGGGGTATGCTACAAATAATACAGCATACCGGTTCATGGTGATTAAAGCCATGGATGATGTTATTGAAACAAATAGTATCATAGAATCAAGGGATATTGAGTTTTTTAAAAACATATTTTCTTTTAAGTCCAACTTACCTACAAGTAAGGATAGTCAATTGACTTATGAGAAAATGAAGTCAAATGAAAGGGTTACCAATCAAGAATTGAGTAATGGTGATGGAAGTCAACCAAGGATGAGCAAGCGATTCAAAAGACCCAAATATTCGAATCATGAGTGACTTATCTATTTAGTAGACAAGGATCCTGTTACATACAAAGAGGCAATTACATCATCGGATGCCATCTTTTAGAAGGAGGCAATCAAGAGTGCATTAGATTCAATCTTGAAGAATAATACTTGGGAATTGATAAATTTACCAATTGGTTCCAAAACTTTGAAAACCAAGTAGATATTTCGAAAGAAACTAAAGGTGATGGGTCACTTGATTGTTTCAAGGCCAGACTTATAGTCTGGGGGTTTAGGCAAAAGCCTAACATTGATTATTTTGACACATTTACCCCAATCTGTAGAATTACCACAGTAAGGGTTATGTTAGCAATGACGTCAATACATAATTTGATCATCCATCAAATGGATGTGCAAACAACATTTCTAAATAGAGACTTAGAGGAAAAAATTGCAACCAAAAGGTTGTGTTGTAAATGGATAAGAACAAAAAGTTTGTAAGCTTCGAAAATCTTTACATGGATTGAAGCAGGCGCCAAAGCAATGGCATAAAAAATTAGATAAAATTCTAATTTTAAATGGTTTTGTTGTGAACGACGCTGAAAGATGCTTATATAGCAGGTTTTATGGTAGTAAGAGCGTATTCATACTGCTATATGTAGATGATATGCTGATAATGGGAACAAATTTGAAAATAATAAATCAAGCTAAGAAACTTTTCATGTATAGTTTTGACACAAAGGACTTAGGAGAGGTTGATATGATTCTTGGGATCAAGATCATCAAGCAAGAGAATAACATTTTATTATCCCAAGCCCATTATGTAAAAATCATACTTAAAAAGTATGGGCACCATGAAGTTTCAGCGGTTAAAACACCTTTTAATAAGTGATGTCATTTGAAAAGAAAGTTGGGTGAACTAGTGAATAAAAAAAAGTATGCTCAAATTATTGGTTTAGTCACATATTTAATGAATTGTACGTGATTTGATATTACCCTTGCTGTAGGATAGCTGAATCAACATACTCACAATCTAAGTAAAGAGTATTGGAGCACGGTTGATAGGTTGTTGAGATACCTAAAAGGTACTATAAACTATAGTTTGCACTATAATGGTAAACCAACGATATTGGAAGGGTATTGTGATGCAAATTGGATCTCAGATACAAACGAGTTCTTAGCTACTAATGGGTATGTATTTATACTAGTAGGCGGTGCCATCTCATGGAATTTCACAAAACAATCTTGTGGGACAGTTCCTACCATGGAAGCTGAGTTCATAGCCTTAAAAAAGGCGGGAACAGAAGCCGAATGGCTTAGAAACTTAATTACGGATATTCCATTGTGGGAAAAATCAATAACATCGATATAATACATTGTGATATTCAAGCGGCTATATATCTAGTCAAGAACAAGATATAAAATGGTAAAATGAGGCATATACGCCTAAGTTATAATTTTGTGAGACAGTACATAGATGAATGAATGATAACTATCGATTATGTGAAGTCAGAAAGTGACCAAGCTAACAGGTTCACAAAGCCTATGTCTGTCAAGAACATGTGTAGTGCATCTACAGGAATGGGATTGATGCCTAATCCTTAGGTCATGTGATGGTCACCCTACCTATGTGAAGAGGCTTAATGCCTGAATTAAACTCAAGGGGTATAAACGAAGTCATAGGATGACCAGTTTAATACTACTACTTATATAAGTATTCATTCCAAGATGTAGATGGTGATAGTAGTACCATCACAAGGAGAAAAGTTGAGAGGTAAAGCTCTTAATTAGTCCAATTTCAAGAAATGTGGGGGTGTATTAATTGTGTTGCATATCGGGGACTAGCCTAAGTGAATGTAAGAGGTGTAGCCAGCACCGATGATAACTTATAGGCAAGTTTTCTAAGCATTCATGAGTCCACGATAAGGGATATGGCCGGTTCAAAATTTCAAAGTGATTATATGATGGGTAGCTCAAAAAGTCGACTTATAGGATGTGGTTGATGGGTCGGTCAGCTACACCAATAAGGAAAGATTCAAGGAGTCTGACTCTACTCGTACTCTATAGCACACCTCATTAAACCTACTGTAGGTTCAAGTCCAAAAGACACTTACAATGATTCGTCCTATAGTGTCTAATACAATCACAACACGTGTCCTTCGTATCGTTTGAAACTTGTGGAGGATTGTTAGATTTTATATCTATTTTATTATATTTAAGTTTCAAAATGAGATATTTCTTTTATATGTTTTGATCGTCTTGTTATGGTGTGGGACCATTGGGGTCAAGATAGTGAAAAATGATCAATAACACCTTATAGGAGCCCTAAAGTCCATTCATGGACATTACCATGAGTGGAGAGGCGGGTAAAGAGAATTGATTGGGATTAATTTCATAAATGAAATTATTTTCATAAATGAAATTAATTCTTAATTCATGACATAGCTTATTGCCAAATGGAGGTAAATGGTCAATAACACATATGGGAGCCCTAAATTCCATTCATAGCCATTACCAAGAGTGGAGAGGTTGGCAAAGAGAATTGATTGAGATTAATTCAATTTATTGAATTAATTCCCAATTCATGTCCATATAACATTATTCTCCAATTAACTTGCCATTAGTTGGAGGTTACTCTAGATGAATCCAAGAGGGTGCAAGGGTTGATTTTGGGTCTATATAAATCCAACCAAATACCTTGCAGAGACACATTCACACATTAACATTCTATCCATTTTTACTTGTTGTAATCATATAAGTCTTTCTCTTCCTTCTATTTTTCTCTAAATCTTGTGTAAGGTTAGAGGGGGGCTGTTGTGCTGTAGCTTTTTGCTCCTAGAAGGGACTAGAAGAACTGCCTCATCTTCTAGTAGAAGGTTGTTTTATCTTGGAGGTAGAAAGTACAGAACAACTCTTGACAGTAGAGGCCATCAATTACCTTAAAGTCAGCATTATAAGTGTGACTCAACATCAATTCTGTTCGAAGCTTCTTCAGTTGCTATGGTGGTGATTCAACATCAATTTCAAGTTTTTTCCTCATCTCATTTCAGCTAAGGATCAACACTACAAAAGCGTAGTTTCTACTGCAAAAGCTTTGTTTTGCAATTTGTAGTTTGTAAGAAATTGTAATACAATTACCCAACACCCTCGCTACAAAATCTTATCGCTTGAAGGCCACGAAAGAAATCTCTAAGATTTTTTTTGATATATGACTTCTAAGAGATTTCCTATTATGACTGAAACACCTACCAAATCAGGACTCTCCCTAACCAACTGCCTCCTTCCATCTATTAACTTTAAATACTAAGGTAAGAGTAAAAAAAGAAAAAATGGTTGAACAACTTTACACTTGAATTCCTATTCCTGGTGTATCTGTTGCCAAGAAAGATCTAATTAAATTAGCGAAGAGTCCCCTACCAGAATAGCCCGACACTCTTCCTTGTCTGTTTTATTGTGTAGGTTGTCTGAAGTGCTTGATACGATTTATGGACAGAACAACTACAAAGCCCTTCCACCCCTTCTTAAAAAAATACTGCACAATTAATTTCATAAAAGAAAGAAAAAAAAAA
>NC_056565.1:14636673-14646673 GCF_013358625.1 Macadamia integrifolia
GTTAATGGCCAAATGAGTCACGCCATATATAAAAAGGAAAAAGAAAATCAAATAAAACTCCAAAACTATTGACTACTACTCCTCATCTGTTTTCTATAACTAATTTGGATTAGATAGTCAGCATTATCTGATTGGTCCGGGATTTGTTTTTCTTCTCTTTTTGAGTCAATAGACTTCTTCCAAGCATGCTAACGCATGCTGATTAGCATGTGTATTAGATACATATGGTAGGTGAAATGAAAATCCTTATCTGAAAATAATATAAAAAATAAGTAAATAAATAAGAGAAAAAATATTTTATGTTTGAGAGTTGGGCATCAATTAGGATAGGCATGGTGGTCATTTTGCCTCCATCTGTGTTTGCGTGAAGAGCACACTTTCGAATAGAAAACACGTCCCTCATAAATAAGAAAAAAAATTCAAAAATACGGGCTGCGTTTGCTAGTAATTCAGTTCTTGAAACGACATTTTGTGTCAAAAATAGAATTTTTATTTTTATGTTTAAATACCGTTAAAAAAAAATAGAAAAACACCAAATTGACACCAAAACTTTTTATTCATTTTTTTCTTCCTGAAACGGAAAAACTTCAAAAATATTTTTCTGAATGACTATCAAACGCGGCCTCACTTTGCATGATTTGTAAGAAAATTCGGAAACAATTGTGTATCAAAAAGAAATATAGGGTTTTAGTTCCCTTGATCAGTACCTATCTACCAAGATGGGATCAGCCAGGAATCGGCTGATCAGGCCAATATGATATTGATTCCTCGAATGATGTGTGGCCCTACCAATGAACAAAAATAAATTAATTTTCGATTTTCAGAAAAGGGTCAAGCGGTAGGTCGGGTGGTTAGTTATTGTTTCAAAATGACGGCAAGTTCGGTAGTGGGAGATGAATGAGTGAGTGGGGCCATGGCCCAACCAATTTAGACGTGTTGACCGTAAGGTGCTTTGAACCAGTAAACATGACATAAATGGCAAGTAGCAAGTGGGAAGTGGCAAAGCAAAGCCAAAAATGTTTTCAGCCACTGAACGCATACGTATGTGACGCATGAGAAAAGTGGAAGATAACAGAGAATCTCCCATGGCCACGATAGCCTCGACCTTCTTTATTAATTCTTTCACTTATTAAAAAAACAATCCTATGTTGGGGAAATAGAAACTAAAACAAGCACCTAGGCAATGAGGCTCTGACGACCCTTTATCTTCACCTTCTTGAAAATATATTAATAATTGTTTAAGTATTGTAATAAGTGTGGTTTAGTGGCTCCTTGTTTGATTCTTTGTCAATTATGTCCGTTTATGATCCATATGTGGCCCTTCCGTGGGTCTTGTGGTTCTTGCCTGGCCTAGTGGCCCTTAAAAGGGTTCTCAAAAAGGAATCGTGACCTGCACCAATACAAGGATCAATGGAGTGCATGCGGAAGCATAAATAGCGGTAGAATTTCTATTTTACATGATGGGAGATTATTTTGCTTCCTCATGTGTCTGAGTGTAAGAGCCACACTACATTTAAGGATTCCTTCCCCCCCCTCCCAAAAAAAACCAATGTTCAAAGGAAAAAAATCTCTTATCGCAAAAAAAGAAAAAGGAAAAAAGGATATATTCATTCCGGGCATTGAATAGAAAACAAAATTGAGACAAGATTGATAAAAGGAAAGGAAACCATTGAAGAACCGACCGAAACCAACCCACTAATATGTAGAAACGTAACCCTAAAACGATGCAAAAGATAATGGAAAAACAAGAACAAACAATGCACATAGATTTACGAGGTTCGACAAGATTGCTTACGTCCTCGATAAGAAGAGATCGTACTTCACTATCAATGGAAAATAGGATTACGACGTTCGTCCTCACACCTCTCAGTATTGCTTACTTTACAAAGAAAGAAACCCTCGCTACAAATATATAGCAAAAAATCCTAATCTGAAAGTATAAAATTGTCATCAAATAAAAAATTCGAGCCCCCTTACACCTTCGCTATGCAAGGGGGCCAACCCCCACGACTCACTAACCGACTAGCGGAACCACTGTCCTGCCTGTCGAGGCTTCTACACCAGTGCCTCCTATATTAAACTGTGATGAAATACATGATATCGTATACCAACACTAATACACCTTAGATTTCCTTTATTCAAATAAAGAGAAGAGTCGATCCCATGACTTCCAAGGAGAGAGAGAGAGAGAGAGAGAGAGAGAGAGAGAGAGAGAGAGAGAGGCAAGAGTGCCACCTAGTGCACTAGCAACTGTCTTCAAGATGCCACCCTTGGCCTGGTGTAAGATCTTCCCCAGTTGTATTAATGATAGAGATTAGAGAACCAGCTCAAATCCCACCCACCTCCTAAGTGGAGATTAGATTTGACCAATTTTTGGATTGAGAATTTCCCTCGTTCCAAACAACCCTCAATTGATTAATAAAGTTTCCCCCATAAAAAAAATAATTAATGAGGGGGTGTATTAATCTATCATTAAAAAATGAAACAATGAATGCATTAGATTCTTTAATCAATGAATGAATCTTATAAATAAAGCATTATGTCATATTAATCCACACTGCACAAGCTATTCACATTCCTACCGTGTAGCTGAAGACTCTCTCTCTCTCTCTCTCTCTCTCTACCCCACCTCTTTTTTGAGTAACTGATAAAGAGAAATTTTCAAACTTCAAAGTACAGTCAAACCCCACACGCTACTTTCCTTTTCTAATAAATTTTTTTATTTCTATTTTTCTTAAATAGAGGTCTTAAAACCTAACCCGAACAAATCAAATCGAATCAAATCAAAGTTTTATCAGGTTGATATCGGTTTTGGGGTATGATGATCTTGAAACTGAACCAGATTGGAAAATGAATGAATCTTAAACGATTCAAAATCTAAATCAAACCAAAACCAAATCAATAAAAAGCTGAAATCAACGCCAGTTGTTTGCATAATTTTGTATGATAAACAAACCCATAATAGACCAAAACAATCAGATTATATCAATACAAATAAACCAAAATCAAATTGAAACCAAACCAATAAAATATCAAAATCAGCCCAAAACTCATAAAAATGCTAGTTGTTGACATAATTTTGTATAATAAATCGAACCAAAACCAACCCAATAGCAAATCAATACGAGAAACCCAAATGAACTCTAACAGAACATTAACCAAAATTTCCTTATTGTTTGATTTCCGTTTCATCATTCTCGCACTAAAACTACCTCAATCTAGATCAAAACCAAACCAAACCAACCAATTAACACCCCTGGTACTCTCCCTGGCTTCTTTCTTCTTTCATCTCTTCAGCCAAAAAACCAACAAAAAAACCCTTTGCAAGTGGACCCCACATTAAGATGTTTAAAAAACCAGAGATACCGAGTCAGCCACTCACTGTGTTGAAAAAAGACCGGTTACTAAAAAAATTCTGAAAATAGATCAGTTACTAAATTCAGTCAAAATCGGAGGAAAAGAATTAACTTACTAATAAAACGACCCGCCTCTGTAGCGACCAGTCGACCACGTCTTTCCTCTCTCTTTCTTTAGATCTTTCCTTCCAAGCAAATTCCAAAAGAGTATAACCTCTTATAAAAAACCACCTTTTTCCTTCTCTCTTCTCCACTACTCCCCCATAACCAAGAGAGCTTCTTCGATTTTGATGATTTTGATCTTCTGTTCGAATCATCATCAATCGAAGATTAATCCAAACCAACGATCATGTCTTCGAATCAGAAACCAAGACCCATCGTGATCCGTCAAGTTTGGGCTGAGAATCTCGAGTCTGAGTTCGAATTGATCCGAGACGTGATCGATGAGTTTCCATTCATCTCGATGGATACAGAGTTTCCCGGCGTCGTCTACCGTCCGGCCGAGCCTTACTACGCGCGTCGTCGACCCTCGGATCACTACCTCATCCTCAAGACAAACGTGGACGCCTTGAATTTGATACAAGTCGGTCTCACCTTCTCCGATTCCGACGGGAATTTACCGGATCTCGGCACCGGAAACCGGTATATCTGGGAATTCAACTTCAAGGACTTCGATGTGACTCGGGATGAACATGCTCCGGACTCGATCGAGCTTTTGAGACAGCAAGGTGTGGATTTTGAGAAGAACAGAGAAAACGGGATCGACTCTTCGAAATTCTCTGAGTTCGCTATGTCTTCTGGACTCGTTTGTAATGACTCGGTGAGTTGGGTTACCTTTCACAGTGCTTACGATTTTGGGTACCTGGTTAAGATCTTGACGAATCGGTGTTTACCGGATGAGATCGGGGAGTTTCTGAGTGTGCTTAGGGTATTCTTTGGAACTAGGGTTTACGATGTGAAACATCTGATGAGATTCTGCAATAGCTTGTATGGGGGGTTGGACCGGGTCGCTAAGGCTCTTGATGTGGACCGGGTGGTTGGGAAGTGCCACCAAGCCGGTTCAGATAGTCTGCTGACGTGGCATGCTTTCCAAAAAATGATTGAGATGTATTTTGGAGATGATGCACCTGAGAAGCATGCTGGTGTTCTCTATGGTTTAGAGGTTGTTTTCTGATAATATTAAAAAAAAAAGACAAAAAGATTTATTATATATTGCTTGTATAGGGTTCAGGCTAATTTTGTTGGAAATAGAATAGAATTCTTCCTATTTCTGCATTGGTCTTAAATTGGTTGCTTCTATTTCTCTGGTTACAAATTCGATTTCGTAACGGTTCTGGATTCAGTCAACTGCAAATCCTTTGTGAGAAAAATTATAACATAGATTTATTTATATATATATATATATATATATTAAAATCTAGCAAAAATTCAAAAAAAAAAAAAAATCTAAAAAAATATTTATATCCATGGATTATAGGGACAAGCAGACTGAGACGGAAACAAAAGGAAATAGGGGTATACCCAAAGGTTTTGTCCTTGGCGAAAGCTGTTTCTCAAGTGTTATCATTAAATCATAATTGAGCAATCTTACTATTACATTTTGATTTTATTTTTCCTATTTTTGTGTCTAGAAGTAGTAGAAACAGTTTTTTTTTATTTCTTTGCTAAGAAACAATTTTTCGAAACGCAAAAAGGTGTTTGCTTTTTCTGTTTCCCAACACGTTTTCAACAATGTAGTCGAGTTTAAAACATGAGTGAAGGCACGACATTGTAGGAATACAACTCACGAGTGAAGGCATGACGTTGGAGTTGCATGTATGCTTCATGGATATGAGCTTCAAAAAGATGAAGGCAATTCAAAATTGTGAGCTTCGTACAACCAAGTTGAAATCTAGTTGCATGTATGCTTCATGGAAATGAGCTTCAGAAAGATGAAGGCACTCCGAAACTATGAGCTTCGTACAACCAAGTTGGAATCGTCGCATTTGAATAGTGAGAAGTTTCAACAATGGGTTGGGGGGTTAGGTAGGTCGAGTGAAGTATCGGGATTTTCACAATTTTTATTACTCCCACTTGTTTCTAGAAACAGAAAACCAAGTCTAACTTGTTTCTCCATTCCTGTTTCTAGACATAGAAATAGGCATAAATTTTTATTTCTATTTTCAAAAACAAGTGAAACGAAATAGAAAAATCAAATGATTTTTTGGGTGTTTTTCCGTTTCTGAACACAGAAAAACGGAAAAACCGTTTCTAGAAACAAAATCAAACGGGCCCTAAGTAAGCTCCAATTGAAACTTGCTAGGTAAACAGTTTTGTCTACCAAAAATTACGTTGCGTTTGATAACGTTCTATTGGAACATTTTTGGAGTATGGAATGGAAAAACGGATTATGAAATGAAAAAAACGGAATAAAGAGTTTGGTGCATCATAAACGAGTTTCCATTTTTTTTTGAACAAAAAGTGAAAAAATAACGATAGAAATTGGAATTGATGGAACGACAAATAACTGTTCCATCTTCCCAATTTCGTTCCAAAAAAAAAAAGGATTTGAGAGATTTTAGGGAAATCATTCTCGATGAACTTGTCTTCACCCTAGCTCTTCATTTTTCACAATTTCGCATACAGAGAGGAGAGAATACCTACGTTTTAAAACCGTTCTAGAAACAGATTCACCAAACATTCTTTTTTAGTTAAAAAACAGCATTTTGATTCAGAAATGAAAATTTTCGTTTTTGACACAAAACGTCAAAAAACGCAGCCTTAAATCTTGTTACAACTTTCTCATTTTACTAGTAAACAAATGTAGACCATGTAATGGATATATGATTTGTGCAGCCTAGGCTGACCAACAAACTCTGATAAAAAAATCAATTAAATAGTGAGCAATACGTTTGAGATAAACCACCAAGTTTAAAGTGGCAATTATATCTAAAGAGACCTATGGGCGGATATTATCAAAATCATGGCCTACCCCAGCCTCTTGAATATGGATCCACCCCGACCCTTCCATATGGAACATGCATGTGGCTTATCGATTCCCGAAAGCAACTGGGAAGGTGGGGAGTATTTTTAAGATCCAAACTGATACATGAACCCCATTTTGCTTGTACTAGTATCTAACCATTAGGACTGGGCTGAGGCACCATTGAACCCACCCTTGCCATTCCTAAATCTATCCAACCATCTAAATGATCAGATCACCTAATCCATTTGGCAGAAAAACAGTCGGCTTGTATAGAAGGATTAGCATATGGGGCACATGGCAACCCTTTTTCCAATAAAGTAATACACAGAAAAAATATCAGATTTTGTTTAACTTTTTATTCATTTCTAACCAGATGGACCCTAAATGTTGCAAAGAGTAAGGAGAAAAATGGGGGAAATATACATGACATTATTATGTTGTGGATCAATTGTAATAACACTTGATACAACTTTTTAATTGTACAAGAGATGCCTCCCTTTTGTTGAGATAAAGGGGAATCATAGACATCAAGAAATAAGTCAAAAGAGGGAGTCATAAACTTTAGGAAACAAGGGAACAGAGCTCCAGGGCCACGATCTGGTGTTGGCATTTACAACCAATTTATGCAAATCCCTTGAGCCGCTCCGGATCTCAGCAAGACCCCATCTATTGTTCACCTGGCCATGCACAGGAGAACTAATTTTTGGACATCAAATCCATTGGTGATGTAATTACTTTCCCTTATCCTGTTCATCAGGAAAAGAAAAAAGAGATGCTCCCCTCTAAGATGTTGTGTAGGAGCAACAGGATCTATAAAGATCTACACAACATCATTCAGTTACAATCACATTGAAGTGTACCAATCACCCAAATCTCATCTAGAACTAGAAGCAATTAAAAAAATGTTCATATAATAATAAAAAGGGACAAGCTCAGTGGTGTTAAGCATCGATTCTATCAAAATAGCCTGTGATGTCAATATTGTGCAACAATCATGCAAGACTGTCCACTCAATGCCAGAAAGGAGATGCATAATCTGCTTTTCTTTTTAACACACCCCTAAAAATCAACAACGTGGATTCAATTTGTGCTAGTACCATATATTGATATCTCTTGCACATGTTCCTAACTGCAAATTATCCACAAGATTAGGAGAAAATCTACCACAGACGACAGAAGTGTTGTACCTAGTTTGCAGCATGAAAATGCTTGCTGACAGAAGCATAGCTGGGGACACGATCAACTGCAGATGCAATGTACAAAAGGAACATCAGTGAGCTGAGCATTCAATGCATCAATCAAATTTGAATCTGAAACCCCCCACCACCCCCCAAAAAAGAAAAAAATCAAAGTTGAAGAAATCTATGGCTCCCACAAGTAGATGCAACAAACGGCAAATTGGCATACTCACAAGCCAAAAATAGACAGCTCACGAAACTAACAATGCCTTAGATTAGTTTAGCCAAGAATGTTTTTGTTGCAACAGATGACATTCCTGTTCTCGTGATATTTATTGTGTTGGATGGGGGTAGGCATATCATAAGATATTTGAACTCTAATTTAGTTTTTGTTTATTTAACAAAATATCAATCTAATTATGTAACATCTTAAAAACAAAAAGATCAAAACAGATAAGACTATTTTAAATGAGCTCTCGGTTCCTCTATGGAACACATAAGAAGGTTCCCTCCACAGCCAAACATTTGCCACGTGACAGGTCAGACGGAATTTGCATGGCAAAATAGAGCTTTGAAAAATCCAGAACTATAGGAAAGTGCACAGTAGTGGTCAAAGTACCATTAGGCATGCATGCCAATACGTCGGGGGTATTTGATTGAATTAGGCTTTAAAATTTGATACATGGTTAATTCAGACCATTTCCTTTGATGGAATAGCCACATCATCTTCCATGTGGCACAATCAGCTTGGGCTGCGTGGGAAGCTCCTCCATGCACCACATGATAGGATTTTTTGCCATTTTTAAATATAGAAGCCCTAAGGAAAATTACATTGCAAAACATTCTTATGACAGTGATGACCTCCTGCTCCTCATTTTACATTTTTGTAATGAGAAGACTAAATTTCAAATCACTTATGATAGTTTTAGGCTGGAAGAACATGAGTTACTAGAACTAACTTAACATCTCAAGAACTTGAACAAAGCAATAGCAGATTATTTACAAATGTTGGTCCAGCAGAATCCATTCTGACCAAGCTGTAAGACAATTTCCTCAATTTTATTCCATTATGAACAGAATTAAGCCTGTCAGAATACTGTGAATATAATATATTTACTGAACAAAAATGGCAAATAGAACTATTATGTTGTAAAAAGTGACTAAATTGATTGTGTTGTTGGTAATGGGCAACAACTGCTATAGATGACTGCTTGTCCAGTTACTCACCAAAAGCTGCTAATATGGTGGATACAAATTTGTTAGGTGTGTTTGTGTTCTAACATTTGTAGACTCCTTATGGACCCACTATGAACCTTAGATATCCTCTGTATCATTTAACCTCAAACAAAAAGACAGTGAAAGAGACAGTTACCATCTCCCCATGAGCCCATTGTTAGCGGTGAAGACAGAATTTTATGCACTAATCTACCAAGATCACTGAGAGTGAGTTCATCCACAGCTATCAAAAAATGCTCCACTGGTTTCCTGAGAAACATTTCCAGGAAGGATAAAAATACTGAAACCCATTACATGGAAAATGAATAAGCAGGACACAAACATGATCAAAGTACACTTCAGCTTTTACTGAAAAGAACAATGTACTGTATATCTCAGATGAATCAAGTCATTAAGAGCAACATGAGAGGTAATTATATTGGTTCCCTGGTGCTTATTTTGTATGTGCAGCCAATAGCATAAGGATAATCTGCTTAAGGATCATCAGCATAGAAAGATGATCACTGAACAGAATGAATTCTTAGGCCAAGTGATCTTCACAGAAGATAAAGAAGGCCCACCCTACCTCTTCCTGCCCAAATGGATGCACGCATGTGCTTGCGCGTAACAGTGATTAACAAAGGCACCATGAAACCTATTGGCAAGGATTAAAGTATCGGTATCGGTCGGTCAAAATTAAGATACGTATCGGAGGGTATCGTATCGTATCGGAGATACGCTAAAGATACGCACATAAATGGATAGGGAACACATTTTTATACACTTTTGCATAAAAAAAACAGTTAAAAAAAGTTATATATAACATGTAGAATGCATAAATACTTAAGTGGAGGGTATCGTATTGATAGACAAATATATTGAGTTGAAAATGTTCAAAATGATGAGAGTCTGGTATTGATAGACAAATATATTTTTTTGAGAAAAATCAAAATTTTCCATGGAAGTTGTAGAACACTTGTTTTTACATAACATATAAAAAATCTAAACATTTTTAATCATTGAGCATGAGTAGATCTAAGAAATTTGAAATAAATTGAAACCCTCATTTTCTCTTGAAAAAGTTTGTAAATCCTTATAAATCCAATGATTTCATGTAATAATGATGCACAAAATGTGATTCTAAGTATGATGAACTAGGGGTGTCAATTCGTGGCCCAAACCGACTAAACCGATCGGGACCGACCGTTTATAGACCGGTCCAGCCCGGACCGTTTATTAAACGTGTCGGGCTTGAGCCCGGCCGGTTTATAAACGGTCGGTCTTGG
>NC_056565.1:14651097-14657367 GCF_013358625.1 Macadamia integrifolia
CCCCCCCCCCCCCCCCAAAAAAAAAAATTCATATGGTGGAGATGAGTTTCTTTCAAGGTTTAAAGTATCATTTTGTATCCTCTTGCATCATAAGGTATGCATTAGTATGGCATGAGACATCAACTGAATATCAATATTTCCCCAAATGTCATCATGTATCCAATGCTTATCCTTATATAATAGCATAAATTGTAATAAAGCTGCAACTTGACTCCCAAGATCCCATTTTGAACTGCATAAATTGTAATAAATGCATAAATTAGTATGGCATTAGTTTTACATTTTTTCTTTCTTTCCTGACAAAATTAATTTTATGCAGTCTTCTATTAGTAGACAGTCAATATATCCATGGCAAATCCATAGTTCTGTGGATCTTTAATCAGCTTATAATGACAGTTCAACATATTTTTCTGGAGATATTGGGAAAACTAAAAGCCCATAAAATTAAAACAGTAATAATCATCTCATTTCGATACATATAAGCATCACTTGTTTTATGTTTGTAATTTAGTCAATACTCAAGATTGGGGTCATCTGTGTGTGAAAACTGTTATGTTCTTGCTACCGGGGTATAATTGTCATACCCTGTGGTAGTATGCTTTGTTGTTTATTCTTTAAGTTGCTTTTAGTTACCTCATGCTGTACAAGGGCATACTTGTCTACAACATCTCACTGAGCTGAAATATTGGCAGAGAGGACTCATATAGCCATTTGTATGCGCAAGATAAGATAACAACTAACATGATGAATGAACAAAAGCCTTCTCAAGAAAAATATTGAGAGCCTCAGTAGGTCTACTACTCACAGAGTCGAGAATGCATCCCTTTCCCCGGGCCACCACTAGAGAATGAACCACCACCACCCATAAGAGCCTGTCACAGAACCAGTGCTAAGAACCCTCAAAGCCCGACAGAAAACATCAAGAGAAATAAACAAACAAAAAAGAATGTTTCAACGGTGACAAAAGAGAGCGAAAAAAAAAAAATTGGTCTAAGAATATAGAGGACCTGCAACACAGTTAAAGCTGTTGCATCTTTATCCTGATGCCAACCTCCTGGAACTTCAAAAGCCAAAGACACATGCGTTTTCTGCAGCAAGAAACCATCAAACAATTAGCGGTTAAGAAACAAAGCAAAGAATAATAAATTCATCACCAGGTAAATGTAAGCATAAATAGAGAGCAGCATGAATCCAAGATTACCTCAGAGTTTACTCTATGCCTGAAGTCCCCACCAACATAATCTGTTTTTGGAACTACTTTTGGATAACCACTCCTTAAGTCATTTAACAGAGGTTCTGCAATAGCCAAAAGTTGTTCATGATCCACCCCATATGCTGCCAAAACCATGCGCTCAGCAGTGTAATTCTCCTATTTATTTGGCACTTACATCAGTAAATTTTGTGGGAAGCTCAATAAGATATGCCCTAGCTGTAACTTCAAAAATTTTTTAAACTAGCATTCAAATATATGTCAATCTCATATGTTAGTAAATTCTGGGAAGCTCAACAAGCTGTGCATTAGTTGTAACTTCACAAATTTTGTACACTTGCATTCAAATATAACCGCTAAAATGAAGGCCAAACAGAACTAACATAGTAGAACTTTTGAATAGCAGATCTGTCTGTTTCCTTGAACACTAACTCAGGAGACATCAATGGATTTGCCAATGCACCTGAGTAACCAGTCAGATGAAGAGATTCCAAGAGAAATTGTTGAGGGTTGCTTGACATTGCTTCAATTTCTGCTTTGCCTTTAGCCACCTGCATCATCAAAATACCACAACAGCTTAGAACAAAATTAGAGATGAACATAAACAATAATAGAAATAGCACATTTCTGTTATAGTAGTCAACAAAATGCAAAATGCAAAATGCAAAGAAAAAAAAGCATAAAGATTGGCTGAGGGCCACAACACAGTGTCAGAGAATGACACCCAGCGATGATGTCATTACCCAGTTCTACATGGTTTCAGGTCACCCATAAGTTTTTCCTAGTAAAAGGATCGCCATAAATAATGGCCTATCAAAACTATCCATACCTGCTCTTTGAGTTCACTGTCGAGAAACAGAGGGTTTCTAATGCAGTCGACTAGTAATTCAACTGCCTCTGGCAGGAAGGTCTTTATTGTGTCATAAGAGTAAGCCATCTGCTCCCTAGAGGCAGATGCACCAACATTCGCTCCAGTTGCCTCAATGTCATGCATAATGCGACAATGATTGCGATTTTTTGTGCTTTTGAAAGACATTCTTTCCAGTAGATGAGTAACACCTTGAGATTTCTCGCCCTCATATATGGACCCAGAGTCAACAAATAGTCCCACACAAGCAGCAGGACCCTGTCATCAAATAAATTTACGAGTTAAAGCACAGAATGATCAAAATTTTTAGCTTTGAGTTATAAAGTGTCTATCTCTTGCGTAAGGAGTTTAGTCCCACATCGCTCGTGAGACTAAACTCCTTACGCATGAGATAGACACTCACACACTCCCCCGGTCCGCCCGGCTCTGATACCAGATCTGGGTTTAGCCATTTTCTTTTTCCCTCAAAACCGGCTTATCAGGAGAAGGCGCCCGGGGACTTAAGTATAGACTGCGGATGGGATCCACGAGCGATGTGGGACTAAACTCCTTACGCAGGAGATAGACACTCACACACTCTCATAGCTGGGTTTAGCCCTTTTCTTTCTCCCTCAAAACCGGCTTAACAGGAGAAGGCGCACAGGGACTTAAGTAAGTATAGACCGCGGATGGGATCCACGAGCGATGTGGGACTAAACTCCTTACGCAGGAGATAGACACTCACACAATTCAGATCTGGGTTTAGCCCTTTTCTTTCTCCCTCAAAACCGGCTTATCAGGAGAAGGCGCCCAGGGACTTAAGTATAGACCACGGACGGGATCCACGAGCGATGTGAGACTAAACTCCTTACGCAGGAGATAGACACTCACATACTCTCCTCTAGTCCGCCTGGCTCTGATACCAGATCTGGGTTTAGCCCTTTTCTTTCTCCCTCAAAACCGGCTTATCAAGAGAAGGTGCCTAGGGACTTAAGTATAGACCGCGGACAGGATCCACGAGCGATGTGGGACTAAACTCCTTACGCAGGAGATAGACACTCTTCCAAATGGCTAGTTAAAAATTTTCAAGTAAATTGTTTTCAACAAGCAGCAACATATTTATGAAAACAATGAAAAAGTTATTTGCATACCGGAGAATCCTCAGATGCAATCTTCAGACCATTTGAAAGTTTCGTGATCCTAGTAGGGAATCTCTCCAAATAGTGTGGAAGACAGGGAGGAAGTCTTATTCCAGGCAAAGAGTTAACAAGCGGAGGAAACTGATTTGCATAGCTACCCTTGAACCACAATGATGAGTAGCCAGGCACAACTTTTTGAGGTTGATTGCATGGGGCCCAGACAGCTATCCATCTCTTGTGAAAAATACTATTTTCACAAAGCTATAAAGAGGATATTGTCCAAAGAAAGAGTTAGCTTTAACATGATACAAACTGTTATATGTTAAACTGTCACAGGTTTAATCAAGACAGCTAAACACAATGTTACACATGACAAGAAGGAGAGAATAGAGAGAAAATGGGGTGCTAAATGAATTATTATTGTTCAATTGTTTGCAATCTGCATCGTAAAAGCAAAGAATTTATCCATACAAGCACTCTCAATGATTATGAGCTCTTAACAAGCTCATTCTAATCCCTGAAAATTTTGCAATGGCAGAAAGGTACACACATTGATTTTAGACATGTTACAACATAACAAGAACCTAAAGAGCTTAACATGTCATTGTTTTTTCCCTATTGCAGTCAAAATTTCTACACATTGGCTAGATTCATCATTTCTGAAATTCATAAACCTGTTTCTGTATTGTGCTCTCATGTGTGAAAAGATCCATAAGCAAGAATAACATTTTACTTTAATTAACAGATGTAAGGGCATGCATGACATTAGATTCTCCATGGTCATCTAATGCAGGACACATTTATGTGCATCTTAATTACACTGGACATGAGAAGAAGTAAGAAAAACAATGATCACCCTCCAAATGTGCTGTGGTAGTGGTGCAACCAATGATACTCGGGCAAGAAAGAGCAAAGCATCCTCTTTGAAACCGCTGGGGTCCTCCAAACATTCCCTCATTGCAATGACTCAAGACATAAAGAACCATCAGGAGCCTCTTCATTGTCCAGTTCAAGTTTTTTTTTTTTGGGCTAAAAAGAGTGAACGCTCCAGTGGAAGTTGAAGAAGACAGTATCGACCAAAAATGGGGTACCCAGTGCACGAGGCTCCCACCACTGTGGGGACAGACTATGGAGGGTCATAATGTATGCAGCCTTACCCCTCTTCACAGAGAGGCTGTTTCCTGACTTGAACCCCTGACCACTAGGTTGCAATGGAGCAACATACCTCTTTTTGTGCTTTTTTTTTTCCTCCCCAATTCATTTCCATCAAAGCATTCAGTGGCCTCCGCTAAAAATGTGACAACACCTCAGAAAACTCTCCTCCAACTTACCACCCATCAGAGCCGCCCTAAATATTATTACATTTTCTTATTTTCTCGTTTTTTTTTTTTATTTTGCCACTCATTCATCTCTTGTATGGTTCATCCACGGTACTTCCTCGATATCTAAAACTCCATTTTTACAACTTTGTGTAGATGTATTCTACATTTAACTGTACTGTACTTCCTAAAACATTGAAGCTGAAGCACATACATGGTATGATTGAAACAAAGATAAATTCTTAAATTCGGAACTGTGTTTGAGTGTTTCTTTGGTACTGAAAGGAAATCACCAAAGCACAAAGAGAAAAAGAACTCAAATACAAAGAAGAAATAAGTCAAAAATCACCAGTTCCCCCAATCAAATTATAGTACGAACATAACACGAATGATTATCGGGTAGGCAAAGAATTTAAGAAAATAGGAATCAAAGATATCACCTTGCGAAGGAGGACTCGATTCGAAGCTCGGAACATTCTTCAGAAATCACAAACCCTTATTACTTTCGCGGATTCCGTTGCACCCTCTTCACAACACCTCAAACCATGAGGCCAGGGAAGCTCCTTACCAAAAAAAAACAAAAGAACCATGAGGGAAGCTGTGAAGCATGAAAAGGAGGGAAAATAACATTTTAGTTGGATAAAATTGTCAAAACATAGGGGAGACTTCTGTAATTTTGTGAAGGGTAAAAATTTGTTTTTTTGGAAAAGAAGGGTAAGAATTGTGATAATACACTTCTCAGAGAATGTTTCTGAATAATTTTAGATGAAAGGTCCTTTATGAAATTACCAAAACACTCTGTTTGTCTAATTTAAATTACAAAAACATACTATTGTTGTCAATACATGAACACTGCCAAAATGAAATTACCAAAAACACATTTTGCTCCTATGGAAATTATCTAAACACTCCAAGTCTTTTTTTTTTTTGTTTTTTTGGTAGAATAAACACACCAAGGCACTGTTTGATAATGTTTATGCTGTTTCTGTGTCTAGAAACAGTAAAAAATGGCTTTTCACGTTTCCAAAAACAAAATCGGATTTTTTGGTGTTTGACAAACCTGTTTCTTGAAACATTTTTGTAGACATAATGTTACTAAAAAACCCAATAATATCACTGGATGCCCAAAAGGGAGAGAGAGTTCGGTTGATTATTTTTAGGTTTAAATAGTTGAGAGATTTATCGGACACAACAACCATTTTTTTCCTCTCAAATTCATTTATAGAAACGACGAAACAAGTTGGACTTGTTTCGTCAAAGTCGTTTCTAGAATTGTAAATAGGCATAAATTTTGATTTATGTTTCTAGAAACGGGTGAAACGGAATAACTTTATCAAACGTTTTTTAGGTTGTTTCTCCATTTTTTTGAACAAAAAAGCGCAGAAACGAAACGTTGTCAAACGGTGCCCAAGTTTAAAGAAGAAAAAACACATTTTTCTTGGTATCATTTTTTTCTTTCATAAAAATGGTTTTAATTGCATTTGGTATCATTTATAGAGCTTGTTTCTATTTAAAAAATATATATTAATAAAATAAAAAAATAAAAATCGGGCTAAAAGACATTTATGATTTTTCGCTAAATATCGTTTCCAACTCCTTTTGCGCTACACTTTCTGGGCGTGTATTATAACTATTTTTTTAAGGTTAAATGTTAAAATCTAACTCAATGTTGATTTCCCATGATTGAATAGTTGTTTGTCTAAATGAAATCGTATACCAAGAGAAGATCGCCTTGCATGGTTTTTTCATTTTTTT
>NC_056565.1:14657387-14661045 GCF_013358625.1 Macadamia integrifolia
TTTTTGGGGGTGGGGTTGTGGGGGTGGGTGGGGGTGTGGGGGGATCACCACATGGAAATTACTAGGGAACATCTTGTTCTACTTTTGAGTGAGGTGTGTTTTAGCCCCCGCGTCCTAATAATAAAGGAGCACTCTACAATTTTACCCAAGTCCAGGCATGGTTTAAACCATGGTTCTAACTATTGGTATAGAATAGTTCGTATCAGGTAATTCATATTGGTTTGATATATCTTCGATCTTGATATCTGATTGATACCGTATCAATTGAACAATACAGGCTAAAGATTTAAAAAAAAAAAAAAAAAATCTGTCCAATATCAATCCATTCCTACATTTAATTCCATAAATTCAGCAATTTATTTCTGAAAATTAAATGGATACTTGTGATTTCACATGAAAAGATATGTCATATTTAGATTCTCTCATGACCTCTTAGAACTCTTGCTACCACCAACCAAATGGCAAAAGTTGTCCTTGTCTCAAATCTTAGAGATGCATCTAACTTGCAATGTTAAATGATGAAGTGAAGCGATTCCTTATTTTTTATATGGAAGTGCAGTCGCTTATCTCATGTTCTCAATGATTACAATATTTTATTACTCATGAGACAAGTCATCTGGTAGGATATAAGAAATAACCCTATTCAATTATTGGTGCAATGATGTTAATATTTTGGTTCAATTAATTTTAATTTTGGCGCAATACTGTATTTTTTGGTCTATGGCATGAAGGTTTTAATACACATTATACATACCATGTTAATGAAGCTAGAGATAAATCATTTTGAAATGTTTTAACCTAATAAATAATGATTATCCTGCAACACAAAAATAAAATAAACGAGTATACTTTCACCCATTATGAAAGAGAGGTCCTCAATCCACGTGATCTGATCCTTCATCTGAACAAAGAAAAGATATTTTGGATCTTCATAATAGGGGCAAAATTTATGAGTCATTCATAACACTAAATCCCCATGAGTGACCTTAAAACTTTTTCCAAAATGAAAAGATTCTTCTTCCCCAGCTCACATGGTTTATAGAGAACTAAAAATCATTATATTAAAGCCATAATAAGCCATGCTCACAATTTCGCTTACAAGTTGTGGGAATTGGAAACACTTAAAGAAAAGTAGAGTTGCATGTTGCACCCCCAACCAAATGGCCAAGTCAAGAAAGTCTAATATGTTTGGGACTTAAAACATGTTCCTTCCACATCATTACTTCCGTTTGAGAGACCACAAGAGCAAATAATATTCTTCTTGTCCTTCTTATGATTCTCATGGTCTCATCTTCTGAAAACACATTATGTAGCTACAAAAACCCAATAAGAAAATACAACATGATATATTGATATTCAACTCCATATATCTAGCATGTGAGTTGCACTTTAATTATTATTATTGGCTCAGAGTTGCATCCATAGTGAAACCAAAGTTTATTCATAAGGTCACATCATAATTAGTGAAAAGAGAATCATGGGTGAAAGAAAATTTAATTCTTATGAATTTGTATACTAATAATATAAATAAATTTTTTAATTAAAAAGATTCCTACGACGCCATCATATATGATTTTCTTCACACACTCTTCTCTCTGACATTCTCTTTCCATTGTCCCTTACTGATGAACCAATTCCCCGCATCCCCATTGGTGTGGGGTGGGCGATTCCTCCCACATTGGTGGCGTGAGATTCCTTTTCATTTTTTTATTTACTATGAATTTTGTAGAAAATACATGTACTTTGGAATGCTTAAATCTCATTCTCTCCTTTAGAGTGCATAGTGCATATTTTGCATAGTTCCTACTTTTTAGAATCTCTCTCTATTTTATTTTTTAAAATTAATATAGAATTTAGTAATTAAATCCTCAAAATTTGAGTCTCTTGTTTTGTAAATGCTGAGATCTCGACTTCTTGCTAGCTGACTTTAAGTGGATAGTTTCACCATCCATCGATCTGAAAAATATGGAGAGTGCACCATTATTTTTTTTGGAGGGGGGGGGGGTTAAATGATATTTAGGGTAGTTGATGTTTGGAGGAAATTCACATAAGATACCCAATGTTCGAAATTTCATGTTTTGGGTGTCTCAAGTTTCACTAATGTTACATTTTAAGTACTTCACATTTCAACAATATTACATTTGAGGGTCATCATTTTTGCATAATTTCAATTTTACCCCTCCCTACCCACTCCCTCTTCCCTCTTCCCTCTTCCCTCTCTTACATTCCCGCTCTCACCATCCTCCTTCAAATCCACACCTGTCCATAATCCTCCTCTCCCTCACAAGTCGCAATCCTCACCCTTCCCTCTCCCTTGCCCCAGTACCCTATGGTCCTATGGCAATCCCCACCCCACCCCACCCCACCACCCCCACCCCTACCCCTATAGGAACTCCCTCCGTGCCACCTGTCACTCTCCTCCACTCCCCACCAAACTCAACAAAAGCACCTTCCACCACGGCACCACCATTACATCCCAACTCTCTCAAAAGCTACCCCACCATTCTTCGCGGTCCACCACTAGTTCTTGTCAAAATCTCGCATTCCCCAAAAACTCAAGAAAGGAATGGGGGAAATGGGAGAGTGCAAGGGATGTAGCAAGTGGGGCGCAGTGAGGGGGAGACAAGGAAGGGACATCTGGGTTGATTATTGAGGTCTCATTTTCAGAAACAATGCCTTTAACTCTAACCAAGTCCTTCTCTAGGCAATTAGAAACGTTAAGGAAGTGGCCTCACAATTCAATGTGAAGATGGCAAAACCACCACGCTTACTCTCTTAGGTCCCTCCTCCTCCTCCCAATGGCTACTTGAAATTTAATGTTGACGGTGCGAGCAAAGGGAACCCAGGTCCGGTAGGGATTGGTGGAGTTTGCAGGGATCATAACAATGCTTTCATTTGTTGTTTCTTTAGCAGTGTTGGGATCAATCACGCTATCACTGCGGAAGCTCTAGCGATACGATTTGCTCTCAGTGTTGCTGCTAATCTAAATGCACCGTCTATTATTATCGAGAGCGACAATCTCCTCGTTATTAATTTCCTCAAAGGTCTGGACCCAAGCTGCCCTTGAAGGATTCGACTTATTATGGAGGACTGCCTCATTCTCGCCAGAAATTTCCAATTCGTCTGATATCAGCATTGGTATAGGGAGGTGAACTCTGTTGCAGACACACTTGCTTCTAAGGCGGCCTTCTCTTAATAGGAACTTGCTGTTTTGTCTTCTCCTCCTCCTTTTATCTCCAATCTCCTGTATGCTGATTGCTCTGGTTGTGTCTTGTTAAGTTTGTCTTGAATTCTTGACCTGTTTTAAAGATTGACCCGATCCGACATATTTTGGTGGCGACCCGAATGAAAAATTTTCTAAGATCTGTGATGAGTTGACCCACGTTTTTTAAGTATATATAATGTACTGTTGCTTGTTGAGAAAGTCAATGTATTCTAGGGTTTTCACGCAGTTAGGGTTTCAGTGTGAGTTTTTCCTCACCGCTGCTAGAGTGTAAATCTCTCTTCTGCATAGTGAATCATCTTCTTCTTCGCCCGATGACGTAGCACACCACTCTGGTGTGTGAACCTCGTTAAATCTCTGTGTCGTACGGATCTATTGTCTCTTTATTATTCGTGTTTCTTGGTGTTTGTTCTAACATGTCTTTTTACGTTAATA
>NC_056565.1:14661065-14681076 GCF_013358625.1 Macadamia integrifolia
AAAAAAAAAAAAAAAAAAAAAGAGGAAGGGACATGGAATTAGTTGGAATGAGTGAGGATTGTTGTGTGAGGAAGGATTGTAGGGGAGGAGAGAGCGTGACTGGTGGGGGTAGATTCGGGAAGTAGGTGTGGGAGAGGAAGAGAGACCATGACCGATAGAATCTTAGAACTCAGAAGAGGGGAGTAATATTTTTCAAAATATGTGGGGAATTTCACTAGGAATTCAATGCTACTATTAAATTATTTAGCTTACGATATCATTTTTTTATTATTATTTTATGATAATTGTTTAGTAGGTTTTCACGCACATATTCTCATGGTAATCATGTTTTCTCATGACAGATATAACAATTCCACAAAACAGTTGTAGATTAACAACTGCAATTATGAATGAAACTTTACCCAAAAAAAAAAAAAAATTATAAAAGGCCAATGTACCATGTGCATCAGCGTGGGTGTACGGTATTAGATGCTCTTAAAAACAGAATAATGGAGGAAAATATGCATTGGAGATACACCATCCAAACATGCTTATTTCTTTAATGTGGCATTTGGTAGGACCAAAAAGTATGATTAGCTAAGCATAGGCCTCCACATCAACAGATTCCAATACATCACTATCTCTCCATTGCGAGGAAAATGCAAATTAGTATATTAAAATACTGAATAATTCAAGACATTTAAGTTCTTATAAGAAAGAAATCATGGCTGACTTCTGAACAAACAGCAGCAAAGATATATATATATATATATATATGTGAGATTCTTTAGACATGATTAACAAACAGCTTATAAGAGAGCCTCTAGCTTATTCCTTTTGTGCTTCTTTAGTTTCAATTAATTAACCCTTAAATTGATTAAAATGAAAAAAATGTCTTCTTCTACTAATTAGAGTTTGCATGGCATTTAGATTAAGCATATGAATTTGAAACCGAAACCATTTACCGAAACCAAATCAAACCGTTTACATCAAAACTGCAAAACCGTTTAGTAAATGATTCGGTTATGGTTTCAAGTTTGAGACTGATTAGTTAAATGGGTCGGGTCGATTTTAATCGTTTTACCTGTTGGTTTCAAACCGAATTGACACGGTGAAAACCAAACCATTTAAACTGACCCGATTAACTTGTATAACGATTAAATATTTGGTTGTTTTAACAAAACATAATGGTTTAATTTAAGGAAAAATTAAGGACCATAGAGGCTGTCCAACAGTCTATTCAATAATTTACTCCTATTACGTAGTTAAATCCTTACTTGTTCAATGCTTCATTTAATTTGATACAAGATTAAAGCATTTATCAACAAAATAAAATTTTAGTAAGTATGCGAATAAACTAGTAAACCTATTGCTAACCGTTTAAAAACCGTATGGAATAAACCACGATTAAAACCATTTAAAACCATGAAATCGACACTGTTTAAAAATCGTGGAACCAAAACTGTTTATTAAATGGTTGCGGTTTCAGAAAGTGTAACCGTTTAGTAAATGGTGCAATTTTGGTTTCAGCCAAATAAATGTGCATCGAATCAAATAACACCGTATACACCGAAACCGAAACAATTAACACCCTTAATTTAGATTTTGCCATGAAGTGAAGAACATGCCTTGTAGCACCAAATTTTGTATTCCATGATTATCGGTCATTCACACCCATGGTTTGAGGAATTGGAATCGGATTAGGATTAAGTTAATTATTTGATTTTAGCAACTCTCTTTTGAATCACCCATTATTCATGTCTGATCTTCATTTTTTACAATTAATGTACTTACTTCTTTATCAGGATCATTAAGTCTATAAAATAAAAAGATTCCAAAAAATTTATAGATTTTGAGAAAATCTTTGTATCGTCGTTCCCATTCTTTAGATTCCAAAACCTAGGGTTCTCATTGACTCCGGCCAATCCAATGTCTAGGGTTGTAGTTGATTTGGATCAGAATCAATGAAGGCCGATCCCATATCTGATTTGAATTGTTAATTGATGGAGGCCAACTCATGTTCAATTTCGGTTCTTAGACCTAGGGCTCATAACTTTCTTTCATTTTGATGTCAATTACCACATTTTTTACATTGATTGGTTAACAATGGGTGTCAAATTTACCAGGTGCCATTTTTTAAGTTTTTTTTTGTTTCTAAGGGATGGTCGCTATAAGTGACACTTTCTTATGTGCCCAATAATGCCCACTAGTAGGAGATGTAATTAAGCACCCAAAGGAGACATCAATAAGAGGTGGGGGCGGTGCAAGCCATGCACCGGTGTATCTAGGACATGTAACATTCTTTCGATTGTGCTGATGTAGGACAGAAAAAATTGGTTTTCAAAATTATTTAAAAGTAATTTATAATTATGTCATCATCAAAGATTACCGTGCATGCATATCTTTTTATTTTACAAATGAAATGATAGGATTTATCCTTACTAAAAAAGTTATGTGAAGAGTATAAAAAAATAGGGAAAAGTATGCGCATGTTGCTGGGGTACCAACTTCTATTACTCTCTCTCCCTTCCCTTTGAAAATGACCCCATGCCCCTTGCATCCTAGGTCCCCATTGGTTGAGACGCTACTCCAGGATAATCAATGGCATGCTGAAGCCTCTTCTGAAAGATTTTTTTTTTCTTAATAAAATTATTTGACATCATAAGGATTGTCAATAAAAAAAAATCCATTTTTCAAATACTTATTTTTTAAGGGCAAATTGATATCTACATAAAATATAGTGAATTATTAATTCTAAATGTGATAGAAAGCTCCCGGGAGAAACTCCCGTCAATAACAAGCTGAGTATTTATAAGATTTTCAGTCCAAAGAAAGATTCTAAATGTGATTGCATAAAGAAAACGAAACAAAAACCACTAGGAAAAGGCGATGAATAGGAAGAGTTCTGAATTCAACGCCTAAGCCAGTTGACCTGGGACCAATTCCGAGGATTCAGTTTGATAGCCATATATGCATCCTATGCACCCTATACATAGCTTCCAGTAGTAATAGAGCCATTACCCTGTGGTTGAGGAACCTGAACTCTGCACGCATGAGGGACATGCAGCCGTTAAAGCAGTCGAAGGAGCAAAAACAGAGGCAAGGATTGGATTCCACCCAAACCAACTGTTTCATATCCTTTGGCCCCCTACCTCGTAACTATGGCAAATTAAGAAGGCTCCTCCAGAATCTTTAGTGGCAACAAGGTCTGGTTATATATGGTCCTGAATTGGACCAAGTATGCAAATTGCCAAGGAGATCGATCTAAATTTATCCATTCTCAACCCGACTTGATCATTCAAAACTCAAACTCAAGTCATGGAGAACAATTTCAGATAATTTGCGCTATTGGAATCTATTGGTTGCAGGTTCAATACTTTGGAAATAGATTTTCCTGCTTTGCAAGGGATAAGGCCACGTTCATTTACGCCTCCTAGACCTTGTTGTAATGGTAGCCTTGTGCACTGAAATAAGGACTATTTTGAGAGGGTTTATGTCAAGTTCTAGTAGATAAATCTGAAAGGATAAAAAACGTTAATTGCTATGTCCTCTCACAGGGTTCTGTGAAATGACCCCATGCTCTCTCATTAGAGGATGTAGGGAACACGACCAGTTACAATTCCACTCTCAGAGTATTCCCTCAAAACAAAAAGATATCAGAATCATTCCCCGGGAGTGTAATCAAACAACATTTAAGCTACTAGGTATTTGTAAATCAAACCAAACCATTAGAAAAAAAAAAGAAGGAGGGTATTCCTGTTTGGAAGTTATTCCTACCAAACACTCACCATTTATTGTAGGCTTACAAAACAACGGAAAAGAGAATGAAAAAAGCAAGAGACCTAATAAATAAGGACACTACCCTCTCTCCTGTCTCCATCTTTAACCCAACCCCACTCTTTAACATTCATGCGAGGAGGTGCGTGACAAACCAAACGGTCCCTCCTGATTAATACTTCACGAGCTTCATTTCCTAAAATTTCAAATTTCTCAACTCGTTTTCAAATTTAATGGTCTTAAAACTATTCTTGTGTCCTTCCTTCTTCTTTCTCTCACCCACCAGCTATGGCCCAATGGTTAGAACTGTAAGATCAGGCTGAAGCAGCCATTAAGAGACAAGAGGCAAGCCAGTAGGTCCAGTACCCATAAGATACAAACAAAAAGTTAATTTTCATAAATTTAAAAAGATAAAATACAAAAACTTAAAAAAAAAAAAAAATCACTAACTTCATTAAGACAACAGATTTAGGTTTTGTATATGACAAAGAATGCATTTTAAAAATTGGTTTTAAAATTAACCGGAGTTACGCATATGGATTTGTGCATAGTAACGGATCAGGTACTGGCTATCATAAATCGATACGATACCAATATGGATTTGCCAAGATTGAATAGTTTTGCCCTGTTTTTTTGTTTTAGGTAGGTTGTTAAGGAGAGTTGAATTCATGACCTCTTAATTGTGAGGTGTTGGTCATTGTCAACTGAGCCACTCATTGAGGTTTTCTACCTTGATTATCCTAAAAAAATCAAGGTTTTGAATAGTTCTACCCCTAATTCATATTGTTCCAAAAATATGAGATTCACAAGATATTAGGATCAATGGCTTACAATACTGATACCATGGTTTTGATGCACGGTATCAAATTGGGTATCAATCACTTTCAAAACCGATATGATACTAACACACACCAACACAGAACGACTCGTATCAGACAAATTTACCCATGTATTTCCTAAAATTTAATTTTTTTTTAATTCTACCTCTAGTCCATACCGTTTCATTGATACAATATCAGAACCAGAGGCTAGCAAGTAGCAATAGTGAATTGAATACCGATACCTCAAATCATGATTGATATGGATCGCTCGTATTCGATGTGTAAAAATCGTTTGTAATCGCTGCACTGATGCAGTGAGCATCGGATAGCTGGAAGCCCCTAAGGGTGCGTGCCCAGATGTTTTCAACCGTTTGATATTCGATGTTTACTGTACCTCACCGGTCACAGGAGAGGATGTGGACTCCCCATGCCTCAAACAATGGTTAAGCAAGAGGCAATATTTTAAAAAATGGTTTTAAAAGTAACAGTAAGAATTAGTACTAAATTATTCAAATGGGCTATTAAATAAAATTGAATTCTAGAATCCTGCAATTTAAATTACACAAACAAGAGACCCCACCATCCCCTTCTCTCTCTAAAATCCTGTCCTGCAGCGACTCTGACCCCCATTAATGCCACAACAAAACTCAAATCCAAGGAAGAAAAGTAAACCACCATTCGTCTCAATAAGGCCTCAGAGTTAGAGAGCCTAACGGGCCAAAAACGATGAAGCTCTTGCCCTCTCTTTTCAAGACCAGCAGAGACACAAAGTCTCCTTCTCTTTCTTCTTCATGGCCATGGCCATCTTGTAAGCAACAGCCCAAGACCTTCTCTTTCAGAGCCGACGACAACATATTCAAGACGGTTAACTCAGTCTTCATAGATGCCGGCGATGTGGTCACAACGCCAGAATCCTCATGGTTCACTAACTCGTCCGAGTCAGCTAGCTTCTCAACAGTTTCAGAGGTTGTCTCAGGAGGGGGATCTGTAGAGACAATGATTCGTGGGTTACGATCTGAAAGGCTATTTTTCGAGCCAGGAGATTCAAATTCGATATTAGAAGAAGCTAAGGCTGGTGGGTTTCCATTCAAAGAGAGCTTAGTGTTGGCCATGGAATCAAAAGACCCATATGTGGATTTCAGAACATCAATGGAAGAGATGGTGGAGGCTCATGGGTTGAAAGATTGGGAGTGTTTGGAAGAGTTGCTTTGTTGGTATTTGAGGGTGAATGGTAAGAAGACTCATGGTTTTATTGTTGGAGCTTTTGTTGATTTGCTTGTTGGGTTAGCTGAAACTGATGATGGTTCTTCTTCTTCTTCTTCTTCTTCTAGACCTTCTTATCCTTCTTCATCTTCATTAAAAATTGGTGAGATTGAGGAGGAAGATAAAGATCCTCCTCCTTCAATTTCAGAGATTTGATTTAGATTATCTCTGAATCATTTTTTGTGTATATTATTTAGGAAGGTAGTCAAATCTCTCTCTCTCTCTCTCTCACCTGACTCTTGTGAGAAAAAAAAAAGGGTTGTCATTTAAGATGAAAATGAGATATGATGGTTGATTTTTTTCTTCAACTCTGCAACAATTGAATGGCCATTACTGTTACTTTAGTTGATGATAAGTAGTTTATAGTCATTTGTGACTTGTGGGTTTCAGCTTATTAGGGTAAATTTTATATGATATATGCAAGGTAGATTAGGATTATGGGGTGATATGTATATGTAACATTGTAACTCAATTGGGTTTATAGAATGATAAATGGTCATTTTTAACATAAATTTGAATGTTTGAAAATAGTAATAGATAAGACAGTCATGGATCACTTGGTAGGGTCAATTCTGGACCTTATGGTGGTGAATCTCTCCCTCTCTTAAGTCACTATCTCTTTCCCTTACTAAGTAAAACAAAACATTCCAGCTATGGCAGAAAAAAAAAAAAATTTAATAAGCATAAAGAGTACAAGGATGGAATACTAACTCTTTTTCTTATTATAGAGTTCCTAGGCCGAGTAGTTGGAAAAAAAAAATTTGGTAATGATGTTTGTGTATGGTACAACCAACCTTTGGTGCATTCAAAGCAAGCTCCTTTTTGAAACTTACAAATATATGAAACTTACAAATATAGATAAAGTTAAGGGGTCTTTCATTCAGAGCTTGATCTTGAAAGGCAACTGCAAAGACCCTAGCCTGGTTGGTCCATTTTGTTAGGTTGAAAATCTCCTGATATTATCTTTAAAAGTTAGCTAATAAGGAGAGGGTGCTAAAGTTATAAGGCAACATTTGACAACGTTCGTTGTTCCATTTCACTCGTTTTTAAAAACATAAATAAAAATTTATGCCTATTTACAATTCTAGAAATGACTTTGACAAAATAAGTCCGACTTTGTTTTGATACCATTTATTGTGATTTAAGTAGAATTTACCCCTTAAAAGTTAATCGTGAAGAAAAGGTGCTCACGTCTTTTTAAGCCTTCACATCAAGTTATTCATGTCCGATGTGGGATCATTGCATTTGTGTAAAACGTAACATTTTCCACTATAAATATATACAATTAGTAAAATCAACCAATGAATTGAATAGGATTGGCTTGAACCTTAGGAATTAGCCGATTTTTTTAACTTTGGAATTAGACAGAATGATCGATTTGACAAAAATGGGGGATCCAATTTTGATTCATAGAACCATGAATTTAATGAAGGGGTTTGATGTATGATATATGCATTAGCCTCAAAGCATTGTATTAGTTAGTAAAAATCAGATTACAACTAGAAATCGACCATGGCATGTGTTAACCTTAATTAATTCATTATCTGATAATTTAAAAAACAAATCTTCTTAGTTTTGATTTCATGGGTTATTAATAATAATTAAATTGATTGATATTAATGTATGTGGCTGCATGGAATAAGCAACATGGCCATCAGATCATGGCATGAGTTATGATTCACTGATTATATATGTGGGATCTTCTATTAATGGTTTAAATCAGCCCCTCAAAGCTAATAACCAATCAATCTATTGCCACAAACTTGGCTTAGCATGAACCAGAAATTAATTCAGATTTATGTAATATATTACAAAAATAAAACCTCACAAACATAAAGAAATAATTTATTAATTTAATTGTCAACGGTCTTCCTTTAAGAGCTCAGAGCTCGGTGCCTTCTTGGCTTCAATATCCGAGCACGATTCTTGTCTGTGAGGGGTGAAGCTTCTAAACCTTGTGCCATTGTCCATATATAACTAATCTCCCCCTTAAGCAATGCAGTATACAATAATTTATTATTACTTGGGATTTGCGATAATGTGATTTTAATAAATTATAATTGCGTCATTAAGGGTTGGGATTAGTGCTAGGCTGCTTGTATATTACAAAGGCCCGGAATCCCTTGCGGTTTTCCTTTCCATCAACAATTCCAAAGCCTTGTAATTAATGAGGTTAACAAGGTAAAATTTTCATCACAATCAATAAAATCAATAAGATTAAAAAGGTAATTAATTGTACATTTTTCAAATCTTCTCATGGATTGAGTTTTGAGAGGGTGGGCCTTGACACAATGGTAAGTTGCCACACTGAAAACTAGTGATCGTCGGTTCAAGTTGAAAAATAGTCTCTCCGCAAATTGGAGACAAGGTATGTACGTTATGACCCTTCCTAGATCCAATAGTGGCGGGAGCCTTATGGACTAATAATACCCTCTTATGTAGGGATGTAAATGGATAGTAAATCCAAATTCGAATTCGCATTCTTATTCATTTAGGGATATCTGTATCTGGTTAAAGGGTATCCAGATTAAAATCCGAATTATCCAAAAAATATCTGATCCGATTAAATAATCAAATAATGATTTTGAGGGTTCTTGAAGTTTAAACAAGTTTTAGAGAATGAGGGAAAGAGTTAAAACAACTTAGAAAGATGGATTAAGAGCAAATTATATTCATTAGGGGGGGAGAAAGGTCCGAATTACACGAGTCGGAGAGTTAACGAATAGTTGAAAATCTGAATTCGATTTGCATCCATATTCTTTTAGGGGTATTCATATCCGGATCCAAACACATCTGATCCAAATTTGATCTGTATCCGATCCGTAGTCCTATGAGTGATGTTCCTCTCCCCTACAGGTAACCAGCTCACATCATTTCTTTTTTTTTTTTTGGTAGGAAACCGATTTATTTATTGAAGCGTGAAAAAACGCATGGAGTCCAAATTACATAGATCGGACAGCCAGGGAGTGGAACTGGGCTAAAGTCTCTTGCGCTCGCAAGTCACGCCCTTCCGGGCCAGGGATTCAGCAATGTTGTTAATCTCCCTGGAAATTAGTGGAAATAATAGTCCACAAAAAAGGATTTAAGGTACTTAATATCCGCAAGAATATTGGTAACTTCAGTGGGGGGCGATGATTGATCTGAAGAAATATAAGACACCAGATCATAGTTCTCATTCTTAACTCGTAAGCGATCAATATCTTCGGAAATGCAGTGGAGGAGGCCATCTCGAATAGCTAGCGCTTCGCCAAGTAAGACCGAGGTAAAGGTGGTTGAGGTGGACACAACTAGGATAGGAGATCCATTACAATCTCTAAGAATGAAACCAATATCTCCTTTGTTGCCCATAGTCGCTACATCTATGTTGAGTTGGAATGTTGCATCTTGAGGGGGGGACCAAGAAAAGGGAGTAGTTGTTGGAGGATGGATGGAGGAGGGGGTTGGAGGGAAGGGGTGAAGGGCACTTTGTATTTCAGCAAAGAGGTGCTCAGAATTACGGATCACATCAGTAGGGGAAAAGATGGTCTGGCTGAACATAGAATCATTCCGAGCCCTCCACAAATTCCAGCAGTAGACCTATGCCAAAGCGCTTAGCTTACGGTCATGCTTCGAATCAGAGCGGGAGAGGGTGCCCCAATGCTATATGAACAAGGAAAGATGGGGATCTGGAGGTGGGATATAGGAAAGAAAGGAGCCAAACCAGATAGCTTTAGCAAATGGGCAGTCGAGGAGGATGTGATCAAAGTTTTCAGATTGTATACCGCAGCGCTGACAAGTAGAGTCAATGGGCACATTCCGGCAAAGCAAGGCTACATTTGAGGCTAAACCATTAGCACAGGCCCACCATAGGAGACTTCTGATTTTTGGAAGGGGAGGACATGACCAGATACATTTCCATACTTCCTTGGGGATGTGCCGCGCCGACACATTGGAGGAGGAAGAAGCAACAAAGTCTGCAGGGCCATCAGCTTTGTTACCCAAGAGGTGGTACGCTGGTTTAGTAGAGAAGACTCCGTTCTTGCTTGCGCCCCAAACCTGAGCATTTGGTCTTGGAAACAGTCCCAATTTGATTTTGTAATCATAGTAACATCCAATGGGTGAAAGTAGAATTAGAGAAAATCAAGCTTCTAGCAGCGGTTCTCTTGGTCTGTCAAATCGCCCACTTTTAAGCCCATAGGCAGTTGAGAAATGGGAGCGCGAATTTTATAGGTTGGATTAGTTGGGATCCACCCATCCGAAGCAACAAGAATATTCTCATCAGAATCAATATTCTGTAGAAACTCAACCCTAAAACGATGCAGAAGATAATGGAAAAACAAAACAAACAATACACAGATTTTACGAGGTTCGGCAAGGTTACCTACGTCCCCGGTGAGATGAGATCCTGCTTCACTATCAATGGAGAATAGGGTTACATCGTTCTTCCTCACACCTCTCCGTATTGCTTGCATTACAGAGAAGGAAACCCTCGCTACAAATATATAGCGATAAAACCCTAATCCGGATTAAACTACAATTGCCCTAAAATAAAAAATTCGAGCGGGGAGCTGCGCCCCATTACACCCCCTGCTAGATTGCCGTCCTGCTTGTCTAGGTGCTGCACCAATACTCCCTGGATTTAAACTGCGATGAAATACAAGACATCATACTCCAACATATTCCAGAGTAGGCCAGCTTGAAGAACCTTCTTTCCTTCTATAATTCCCTGCCACGCCCAAAAAGGGTTAGAACCCAATTTAGCTTGAAGGAAATCAAGATTGGGAAAGTACACTTGCTTCATGAAAATGGCCCAGGCCGAAGAGAGATGTTTCCATAGATGCCATGCCAGCTTGCTGAGCAATGCCTTATTGTGAAGTTGTGTATCTCCAAAACCAAGCCCCCCTTTCTCTTTTGATTGGCGAAGGCGCTTCCACGATATCCAGCATATTTTGTTATGACCATCCTTCTCCCCCCAGTAAAAGTGGGTAGCCACACTCCTAATCTTGGAGTGGTGCGATGCTGGCAATTGAAAGTGGGATGAAGCAAAGGTGTTCATGGAGAGGGCGTCCGATTTGAGAACTTCACAGCCAGCATATGAGAGGAGGTTCCAACCGCTCAAGCAATTAGCAATCTTGTCATTAATCACGTTGAAGAGTTGCGCCTTTGACATTCCGAACTCGGTAGGGAGTCAGAGTAGGGCATTTTCATAATTCTTGAGAACCACAGTTTGAATTTGGGGGCCGTGTTCGGACTGAAAGTGAGGGAGGATTTTTTACAATTGATGAGTTGCCCACTTGCTTGGCGATATAAATTCAAGCAGCCTTTAAGATTTTGGATCTCTTGCAAGGTGGCCTCGGCAAATGATAGGCTATCATTGGCCAACAATAGATGAGTAAGAGGGGCTGATTGGTTCCTCACTTTCATACCTTTAATAATTCCCAAAGATTCAGCATGGCTGAGGACGGAGCTAAGGGCCTATGAGCACAAGACAAATAGAGTGGGGGAGAGGGGATCACCCTGCCTCATGCCTCTAGTAGGAGAGACAGAACCACGCACCGTGGCGTTAATGAGGAGGTTATAAGATACTGAGGTAATGCAAGACATGATTAGTGAAGTTCACTTATTACAGAACCCCTGCTGTAGGAGGACTCTCTCGATGAAAACCCACTCGAGGTGGTCGTATGCCTTAGCCATGTCAAGCTTAAGGGCCACAAACTTCTTCTTACTTTTCTTTTTCCTCTTAATATAATGAAATGCCTCATGCGCTGTAGAATATTATCTAAAATTAATAGGTCAGGGATAAAGGCAGATTGTGTCGTCGAAATGATGGAATCGAGGAAGTGCATAAGGCATGATGCGATAAGCTTAGGGCCCGTTTGATAACATTTCTTTCGTTTCTATTTCAAGAAATGGCAGAAACATAAATTTCCTTTTCTAGAAACAAAAACGGAATTGAAGGTGTTTGATAAGTCATGTTTTTAGAAGTCGATAATGTAGAAACGCAACCCTAAAACGATGCAAAAGATAATGGAAAAACAAAACAAACAATGCACACAGATTTTACGAGGTTCGGCAAGGTTGTCTACGTCCCCAGTGAGATGAGATCCTGCTTCACTATCAATGGAGAATAGGGTTACAGCGCTCGTCCTCACACCTCTCAGTATTGCTTGCATTACAGAGAAAGAAACCCTCGCTACAAATATATAGCGGAAAAACCCTAATCCGAATTAAACTACAATTGCCACCCTAATCCGGATTAAATTACAATTGCTCTCAAATAAAAAATTCGAGCGGGGGGCTGCGCCCCGCTACACCCCCTGCTATGCAGGGGGCCTCCTGCCCCCCTTGCAACCCCCACGGCCCGCTAACCGGCTAGTGGGACCGCCGTCCTGGCTGTCTAGGTACTGCACCAATACTCCCTGGATTAAACTGCGACGGAATATAAGACATCATACACCAACAGATAATGACCAATGAAAAAATGGCCACAAGTAGTTTCCAGAAACGGAGAAACAAGTTCAACTTGTTTCGCCTGAGTCGTTTCTTGAACCATAAATAAGTAGAAATTACTATATCTGTTTTTGAAAATAAGTGAAATGAAACAGTTTTATCAAACGCTTTTTGTTCTGTTTCTGCTGTTTTTGGAAACAGAAACGACAGAAACGCGTTTCTTGAAACGTTATCAAACGAGCCTTTAGTGATCACTTTAGTGAGGACATTACATAAACTAATTGGCCTGAAGTGATCCACCGTTTCTAGCTAATCAACTTTAGAGATAAGGCATATCAACGTAGCATTAGGAGCAGAAGGCAAGTGATCATCTCAAAACACCTCTTGAGCAAAGGAAAGTATATCAGAGCTCACAGTGTCCCAGTAGCGTTGGAAGAATGCTGGGGGAGACTGTCTGGGCTGGGCGATTTCAGCGGATACATAGCAAAGAGTGCAGCTTTGACCTCCTCTACCTCAGAAATTTGGCATAACTCTTCATTCATCTGATCTGAAACCATTGGACGAATAGTTTGGAGGATAAATTGGAGAGATTCATCATCAATTGGTACAGAAGAAAAAATGGAACCAAATTTGCTCACTATCTCCCTGAAAATTTTCGATTCCGAACTAGACCAATTCCCATTAGCAAGTTGGAGTTTCAGGATCTTGTTGCGGTTACGACGCTGCATCGTCGCCGTAAGGAAGAATTTGGTATTTTTACCCCCACTAAATAACCATAGGATTCTAGATTTTTGCTGCCAGAGGAGCTCCTCCCTTTGAAGTTCTAATTTCAGCAACTTCGAGACCTCTGAGGCTCGGTTTTGAGAAGTGACTGAGATACCATCTTGGAGGTGCTCAAGTTCGTGGAGACAATTCTCTATTTTCCTGTGGACATTTCCAAATACTTTCTTGTTCCAAGTGGTGAAGTTCTCCTAACAGTTGGCAGTTTTTTGAAGCAATTTGGTAGATTCTGACCCAAAAGAAGGGATATTCCAAGCTTGGGTGGCAACCTTCTTGCAATCCGGATGGGTGAACCACATGGATTTGAACTAAAAAGGACGGGTGCTAGATGATCGACCACCTTCAATGTCCACAATCAAAGGGAAGTGATCTGACCCAATAATAGACTGAACGGTGATTGCGGTCTCAGAGAAAGAGGTTCGCCAGGCCTGGTTCGCGAGTGCCATGTCCAACTGGATTCTGATATTTACGCAGCTTTTTTTATGTAATTGTAGAAACACAACCTTAAAACGATGCAGAAGATAATGGAAAAACAAAACAAACAATGCACACGGATTTTACGAGGTTCGACAAGGTTGTCTACGTCCCCGGTAAGATGAAATCCTGCTTCACTATCAATGGAGAATAGGGTTACAACACTCGTCCTCACACCTCTCAGTATTGCTTGCATTACAGAGAAAGAAACCCTCGTTACAAATATATAGCGAAAAGACCCTAATCCGGATTAAACTACAATTGCCACCCTAATCCGGATTAAACTACAATTGCCACCCTAATCCGGATTAAACTACAATTGCCCTCAAATAAAAAATTTAAGCGGGGGGCTGCGCCCCCCTTGCAACCCCCACGGTCAGCTAACCGGCTAGCAAGACCGACGTCCTGCCTGTCTAGGTGCTGCACCAATACTCCATGGATTAAATTGCGACGGAATACAAGACATCATACACCAACAGTTATTCCAAGTGAAGGAGGGGCCATGCGATTTAATATCCATGAGGCGACATGAATCAACAAAAGTCCAAAAGATGCCCATATCTCTGTTGAATTTGGAACGACCTCCCAATTTTTCATGCCAAGCTAGATAGGTATTTAAGTCACCTATGCAGACCCACTCTTCGAAACGATTATACCCGAAAGCCGAAATATCATTCCATACCTATTGTCTACAAGATTTCACTGGATTTCCATATACACAGGTCAATAAAAAAGTAGGGGAAGAAGAGGAGTTCACCTGAGCGTCAATAAAATTTTGGTCCGCCGTCAAAACAGTAATATCCACATTATTATTCCATAAAATTCTAAGCCCACCAGAGGACCCCGGGGGATCGACTGAGAAAGAGGAATGAAAGTGCAGACGATGGCCAATGCGCGCGATTTTGGTGTTGTTGTTCTTGGTCTGCATAAGAAACACAATATCAGGGTGGCTGGAGTTTGATAAATGCTATAATGAACGAAAAGTCAAGGAACTCCCCAATCCTTGACAATTCCAGCTGATAATCTTCATTGATCCACCTGGGGCTGATTTCCCCCAACCACCAAGGGGCCATCCTCTAAAAAATACTCGTTTAGAGATGGATTATAAGAAATTGTCGTAGCCTCACACTCTTGCTGTCCCTGCTTGGGGCGTTTGCTTCTAGGTCGAGGAGTGCAGCTCTCAGAAATGTTTAGGTCTCAAATGTAAGGGGTAGAGGTGTTACAAACCTGTTTGTGTCTTCGATGGGGTAGTGGGGAGGGAGGGATGAGGTTGAGAGTCACTGGAGGAGTAGGTCTTTGAATGTTAAGTGAAGGGAGCTCACTGGTTGGGGAGTGGGAGGCAGAGGTGGGCCAAGGCACATGAGCAGTGGCATTTGGGGTGTTATGATGATGGGAGGGGTAGCTGATGATGGTTGAAGTGATGTAGGAGGGCTGGGCTGAGTTGAGCATTGATCTGTGTTTGGAAGGAGTTGAGGGAAAACACCCGTGGATATCAGGTCGATATCGGAAATGGAAACACCCGATAAAAGAGGGAGGAGGGCTAACATTGAGTTTGCGGAGTTGGGGAAGAGATGTAAATGGGAGTTGATGGCTGCGAGAAGGGATTTGGATGACTCTTGGAGAGAGAGGTTCGTGTTGTGTGGAAGGTTCGACTGGGTGGAGGAGGTGTGTGCCATCATAGAGGGATGATTGAAGGGGCCAATTATTTGACCATAGGGGGGATGTGGGACAAGGGTGGCAGGCATGTTTGGTTGAAGAGGGAAGGTAGAATTACAGAGCTGCATTTGTACGTGTTTGGTAGAGGAATGGTGGTTGTACTACCACCATATATGGGCCCACACCCCAAAGCTGGTCCACACACCTTATGGATGGATACACCTTATGGATGGATAGAGTGAGAGGATCAAAATCCTCTGTTTTTCTCATCCATGTTTTTCATTGTTTTACTACTTGCAGAACGCGACACGTGGACAATAAGGAGACCAACGGTCAAGATTGGGTGAGGATTATTACATCCGGTGCATTGGTCTTAAAGTTATCCACGTGTCGCGTTCTGCAGGTAGCAAAACAAGAAAAAACAGGGATGAAAAAAACAGAGGATTATTTTCCAGAGTGAGATGGGATGGGATGCTTACGTGCAAGGGAGAGGATCCTGACTCGAAGAGAATCAAGGGATGCTCTTCTCTCTCCTCCTCCCTCTCCAATTGTAGAAGTCCTATATGCTTTCTATATTTGCATCCGACCGCCAAGAAAATTGAGAATCTCTTCACCGTGAGTTATGAGAAATTTGGTCCATTTTTTTATGTGAAAATATATTCAAATTCTCTTAAACCGAGTTTTTTTGGACATCAATTCACTGTGGCCTATCGAAAGCATACAATATAAGGGGGGAGGGAGATAAGGGGGAGAGAGGGATGTCACATCTTGACCTAATTTTTCTTCATCGAATTTTTCCAATTCGTGAACCCAGTGCTGGTTGCAACCTCTGCTGGTAGAGCAAGAGTCAGGTTTGTGGTTTAAGGACCAACACTTATCACACACATTCCCCCAGGCATCATTTTGTCCAAAATGTTGTAGGGAATCGATGCGTGTAGGACATTTAAACGTTACTTGATTTTCGTCAAGTCATTAATGAGATAGGAACAGATCAATTAAAATCTTCATTTCCAAGGTAACTTTTGTGAATTTTGAAATTCAAAAGGACAGAAATTAGAGTGTTCCAATTTCTCTAGCTCTGTGAGGATTTTATTAAATTATTTTGCATGAATAACATCACTATCTTTAACCCAAAAACAGAAAAAATCATGTCTTGGCAAGTTATTGATTTATTTATTTATTTATCTATTTATCTCACATTGAATAGGTTTACAGTGGTTCGGTTAACCATAGAAAATCCATGGGCCATTTGAGGGTTGGCCTAGAATTTTTTAGGGTTTATACATGGGGAAACCTTGATAGGGGTGTAAATTGGTTCAATTCTTGGCAATTGGTCTGATCTTTAACGGTTCAAACCCGAATGGGTCAGGACCAAAACTGGATCAATAAACTAATTGGTTTCAAGCTTGACACTCAGAACTGTTTATTAATGGATTGGTTGGTTTCAGTTCTTAATCAGTTCTAGGCACTATTAAAGTGTTCACAATTCAAAAAATTCTTATTTAAGAAAAAATAATATTTTCTCAAATATTCAATCATTAGATATCCATACATAAGCATAGAGATAAAAAAAATCCCAAATTGATGTAAAGAAGAAATGGGTGTTTTAGATACATAATGGGGTAAACGAATATGTAGAAGATAGATCAAAAGGGTGAGTTGAATCATGGTCTCTATGAGTTTGGAGATGGGATCTTGAATTATGCAATTGTTGGATCTTGGTCTCAATGTATTTACAACACTCCTAGGGATTAATTGTCATGGTTTTGCGCTCGCAATACCCAGGGTCCAAGTAAGACCCCTCAACCCACATAAATTAAGAAAGACGGGGGCTTATGAGAACCATGAAACCGCTTTCAATTGGATGGAATTAAAAGTGAGATATCTATTTCATTAGGGATAGTCTCTTTCCAAATGAGCTACCCCGTGAGGTCAATCCTTTTTTTTTTTTTTTAACAACGGATATCTATGGCTTTAGCTTGATTAGTTTCATGGGTCCACACTAACCCTACAACCACATGAATCGGCTCATACTGAGGTTAAATGAGATTTTTTTTTTTTAGACTTATTATTTATTTATTTTTAAAATTTTTAGGTAAGTCTTAAGATGTTCATTTTATTTGAATTAGGCAGATTTGATTAGTAGATTTCTTAATGTGTAAACATATAATCAAATTCATTTAGTTATCTCTTTCCGAGACACAAACAAACCCTCTATCTCTTGGTCTTCCCTCTCCGCAGGCATAATTTTGTCCAAAATGTTTTAGGGAATTAATGCAGTTTAGGACATTTAAGCTTAATTTTATATTTTGACGAAGTCATTAATAAGATGGGGACAAATTAATTTAAATCTTCATTTTCAAGGTAACTTTTGTAAATTTTGTAACTCGAAACAGCACAGAATTTATAGTGTGTTAATTTCTCTAGCTCGCAGTGTTAGATTTTCATTAAAGGCTTTTGTATGAAGCTATGAATAGCATCTATTTATAGTTCTTTGAAGTTCCAATATCAATAATTTTTTACCCAAAAAAAAAAAAACCAATACTTGATACCCTGGCTCCCAGGGTGTAGATCATATGAATAGCATCTATTTAACCCAAAACGGGAAAGCCCCATCTCTAGAGCAAGTAATTATTTGTCTCACTCCAAAAGGTTTACACTAGTTGGATAGGCCGTTGGCCCTAGAAAATCCATGGACTTTTGAGGGTTGAGCTAGCTAGGGTTTTGGTAGGATTGCGATATGCGAACCCTTGATCTAGGCTTCTTTGTTTTTGGGTGTGTATCTAAGCTTCTTTGTGACTAGTCACCTGAAATTACGGTAAGTTAATGACTTCTTTTCTTTTTGGGAGAATGAACCCTATAGTCTTGTGTCATCTACACCTAAATATAGGAGATGATAAAATGATTATGTTCCCCCTCGTCCGCGCTAAAGATACTCTTGCAGACCCTCACATTAGTTTTACATGCATGTGTTGCCAACACCTGATTGATAGGGTTCTTTTTCCTTTTATTATTATTATTATTATTATTATTATTATTATTATTATTATGTTCGATAGTGTGGTCTGTGTGCTGACATCTTGACCAATGAAAGTGTGCAAGATATCGACTAGGAGGGATGCGGTGATTATTTTACACTCATTGTGTTTGGACGAAGAAGCACTCTCTTGGATAAATAACACATTTTTTTTTTTTTATTATACTTCATAAATACCTTTACATGCACTCTTACCGATAGCAGGTGGGAAAATGTGATCGCCCACCTAGACTTACAACAAAATGTGCAAGTGATCTAAACTCAGCTTTTTCCAGGTGCTAATAGTGAACTTGGATTTGTACCAACGAACTTTTAGCCAATCAATCAAGAGCATAGTTAACAAAAACGGGAATAACAAAAAAAAGTTAAAGGGCCAAATCAGCTTATCACATTCACCTTCACCCTATTTTTCCTTCCATTAAACCAGTCTCTTCAGATTTGACTTTTCAAACATTCTCCAAAGCTTCATACGTTAATGTACAGAAATAAATACGGATATTGTCCACAAAATTTAAGGACATTTAGACTATCTTGTGGCAGATATAAGAAAAAAATTAAGGAAATCGTGTTGTAGTAAGGTCGTCACTTGTTTAGTTCTTGTTGTAGCTTCCACTTTTCAAGCCTACGTTTTGCTTGAGAGAGATTCCCATCCACAACAGCTGACCAATTGGGACTTGGGAGAAACATAAATTGATGAGTGAGAGATCCTGCATCTAGTCCTTCAATGATGGATTTTTTAGTATGGAAACCCTGACCTCGTTATTGAAATTCGGTTGTATATATATATATATATAAAAGGAAAAGGATCTCGAAGCCGCTAGAGCAATGTATATTAGCATCTCTATATTTATCTCTTTACTTTTCACATGATATGATCTCGCTGCCCCATTTTTTACGATACTATTTTGTCACGATTTATTGATACGTGACACCAATTTAACAAAAATAAAATGTGATGGATTTTGAGCTGGTTTAGGCCCATTAATGTAGGTTAAAGTTGGGCTGGAGCCCAACCTTAACATGTGCTTCGGTTAGTCTCTGCCTGCCATGGAAATTTAAAATAGAAAACCTTCCCATCCCTTGTAACGGGAGAGGTTATTCGAGCTGACAGGGTGGGGGAGCCAGCCAATGGAAAGCGAGGGATACAATTCATCAATAGGGCAAAATGGGAGAGACCATGGTTCAGGAAAGGCTCCGTTTGACAATATTTCTATTCTGTAAAAGCAATCCTGAACAAGAAGTGAGATTTTTGTGATTTCGTTCTGAAAGAGTGATTCTATGGGAGTAGAGGCGTAAAAAGTGATTCTGAGTGATAAATTTTGAATTTAAAATGGTTTTTTTTTTCATATCTTGTTCATGTACAGTGGTCGAACTATATATAAACAATGTTTACAAAACTGTTGAGAGAATACTAGGAAGGAAAACATAAGAACTTGATTTTAGGATAGATGGATGAAATCATGACTTGATTCCAGTACATTCCAAAACTGTCTCGTATCCATCCATTGCTTGATTCCAGCATATCCAAAAATAGCTTGTCAATCCGTTGGGCTGGACATGTAGGCTCTGTACTGTAACGATTCTGTTTTTTAAACATGATTCTAGGCTTGGCACACTTTTTTGCATTTCTATTTTTTTGGAGTGATTCTGCATCTTAAATGTTGTATGGTAACCAAAAAAAAAAGTTGATTTTGTAACCTGGAAGAAATAAAAACCTGTATGGTTTGCATTTAACATAATCATTTCTAACAGAAACCAATATTTACATAAAATGTCATCTTTACCATGGGTGTCA
>NC_056565.1:14681096-14684542 GCF_013358625.1 Macadamia integrifolia
TGCTACTTGTAGGGGTGGTCCTTGGCTGCTTTGACAAACCTCATAGCCTTCTATGTTATTGGCACACCAATTGGGATCATCCTTGGGATTAAGATTAGTTTCCATGCAAAGGTGGGTTGATCGATCATTCTCTTGAGTCACACTTTTTGATGCCGGCATTGGATTGCATTGGATTGTTATAAAAAGACCAACCAAATGTCACGTAGTAAATAAGGGTTGAAGGAGGAGGAGAAAGGAGAAGAAGAGAGGACAGTCGTAGTTTGCTGCAACCGAGAAAGTCCACTGGCTCATCCTGCAAGTCCTCTTTCTCTGCTGTTACTCTGTATTATCTTCTATTCTATTGTATTCTGTTCAAACATGGCATATGCAATCATAATGCCCATACCTTCGTGCACAGAGGAACTTTGAAGGCTCGAACTCACTGGAACAATAGAAAACCTGCAAAATAAGCAAAATCAGTGGGGAGAGAGAGAGAGAGAGAGAGAGAGAGAGCAAACGCATCCCACCTCGCAGACGGATGGCAGATCGAAGATGGTGACAACTCTGCTCTTCGTTTCAGCTCTACTTCTCTCCTCTTCTCTTCTCTAGATGTTCTCCAAGTGCAAAGTGGGGTTAGGGTTTGCAATACCCTTGAAACATACCTTTTGTTATGTTTTGAGGGTAATTTCCCCATATACCCTTCGTAACTTAAGTGCTACATATGTTTCGGCGTCTTTTGCTCAGAATCAATTCTGAAAGTGAAAAGCAAGTATTTCATGCTCCAAAAAAATGATTCCAAAGTCTCATAAGTGCCCGGTTCATTTCAAAAAAACAAGAAATTGAACCGGGCTTCCCATACAGGTTTTACCTCATTTCTGTTTCAAAAAAATAAAAAAACATCAGAACTCATTTTTTAGAACGTTACAGTACAGAGCCCAAATGATCATATTGTGAAAAATGAAAGATGCATGCTAATTCGATCTTGAATTATCCAATAAAAAATAGTAATAATAATAATTTGATCCTGAATATGTTTTCTATCCTTCTTCTGTCCACATAAGTTGTAATTTTTTTTTTTTTTTAATATATAGATACAAAGATAAATCTATCCAATCTGACCTAATTCAAGACAATTCGGATTAATATCAGCCAAGATCAATCCCGATCCCACTATTGATTACGAAAACCATGTTTCCAAAGGCTATTAGAATCTGGATAGAACCCAAGATTCTATTGAGAGTCATGACTTTAATTACCTTGATTTGGCTCTACTAACTCTGGCACATGAGATAGATGTGGATAGGTGGTGGGAAGGATGTTTTCAAGGGGTCTTTTTCTTCTATACATAGCGGATGGTTTTGGACACTTTATATGATGAATTACTGAGGTGGCTCACACCTTCTATGGGCCATAACTTGACATGTATTCACTCTTCTTTGTTATCATGTCCCTACTATAGTCAATATGGATTCAAATTCTTCACAACTACAATTTATTCCTTCTCCCCCAAGAGGAGATATTTTATGCGGGAAACATATGTGGTTCTGATGACAACGTGTAAGATCTAAATCAAAGATCATAACATGGACTAAGAAACAAAAATAAGCACAATAAACCAAATACAAAGCATACCTTAAGCTGTAATACCCCGGCTCCATTAACCTTAGCACAATATTATCCTCTTCAATGTTTCATAATAAACTGCAAACTTAGCTTCCATAGTGGATGTTGTAGGTAGTGATTGTTTTGTACTTCTCCACAAGATAGCCCCACATGTTAGTAGAAAAATAAACCTAAAATCGACTTTTTTTCTATTGAAGTATCCAGCAAAATCTGCATTTGAAAATCGGATCACCTCAAGGGATAATGACAAGCAACTGAAAAAGACCATCAAAGTTGTGAGATCATACCGTGGAGGAGAATTTAATGAAAAGTTTGATATAGATAGTTGAATCCCTAGGCCATTTGCCAAAAATCTTTAGAAAGATGGATTACATTACAATACACTACACCTGATACTCGTTAGTAAAATTATTGTAGCTGAGAGAGGAGGAATCATACCCTTATGAATATGATTAGAGGTATAGTATCTCCAGCCGAGAGATTATGGAATGAGGCTCCAAACACTGCATTACATATTTTAAATAAGCGCTCAATAAGCCAATGCCTAAAATCTCACATGAACTTTGGACTTGGAGAAAGTCGAGCTTGATACGTCACATGTTTCGGATTGTCCTGAAGAGGCAATGGTGTACAAAAAAAAAAGAAGATCCAAGAACTATAAGTGATTTCTTTTTGAGTTATCCAGAAAGGTCGAAAGGGTGCATGGACTATTATCCATCATATCAAATGAAAATTTTTGAAACAACTCAATGAAAATTTATTGAAGATGAAGGATCTAGTGAGATTGTTAAACATAAGAGATTTTTTTTTTTTTGAGATCCTAGATTTGGAAAATATTCCTATGGCAGTAGATACTATGATCCTCATGAAGACACTGTCGAAACTCAACCACAAGTTCACACAGAACCAAATTACCAAGCCTATGCATGAAGATCAAGCACCGCTATCACCACTTAAACAGATTTCAAAGAGAAAGGATAAATGATATATTAGATGATGTATTATGTCTCTTCAAAAATAGAGTACGATATTGACACTATGATAGACCTTTTATTTTATAAAGAAACCAAGTAAAGTAGAGATTCTCAACTATAGATCATAGATGGATGCTATGCAAGATGAAATGATATTCATGGAAAAGACTGAGGTTTGGGTTCTGGTTTTGGTTTGGCTTCCTGAAGGTGCAAGACCAATAAGTTGCAGACGGGTCCTCAAGATATAGTGAGATTAAAAGGGAAAAATTGAGTGCTATACTTGTTGCTAAAGGTTTTACAAAAAGAGAATGAGTGGATTATCAAGAATTTTTCTCACCAGTTTTAAGAAAGATTTTTCCGAAATATTTTCTGGTTACACATTTTAATTAGAGTTGCATCAAATGAATACCAAGACCTCTTTTTTAAATAGAAATTTGAAAGAAGAAATGTATATAATTCAACCTAAGAATTTTAAAAATATATCTCTATTTATAGGTTAAAACAAGCTTCACGTCAATGCTATCTTAAATTTAGAAGGAAAGTAATCTTATAGGGTTTTGTTGAGAAGATTATTCACTAGTGTATTTAATTGAGCATGTATATTTTCTTGGTATTGTCTATTGGCGACATATTATCGGTTCTTCAAGAAACTAAGAAATTACTCACAAAGTACTTTAAAGTGAGAGATATCGGTGAAACATATTTCGTTCTTGACATCAAGTTATATATATATATATATATATATAACTTGGTATTTTAAGCTCAAAAGCAGCAAATGCACATTTGCTTGAAAGAGTTCTCCCAAAGCTGTTTTATGTTTTTGAGAGCTCATAGATCATTTGATTAGATCCCTACGAAAATCTGGTTGTT
>NC_056565.1:14684562-14778726 GCF_013358625.1 Macadamia integrifolia
AGAATCATGTTTGGAATATATTTTTATCAAAATCACTTTTGCCATTATTTTTTATAATGACTCAATTAAAATATTGTAAGGTACTTTATAAAAGCATTATGTTATGATCTCATATCAGTGGAATTAATGGAGATGATCCTACATCGGTTTTACAAAAAAAGTTGATATGAATTAGTATGATCTTGGGTTTTCTCATTTTTTAAGTCGATTTATGGGATCATGATTGGTTGATTCCAATCCTATTTTAATTTTTGATTTCTCAAATCATGAGAGAGAGAGACTCTCATAACTCAGAAGAGACGGAGATAGAAAGCAGTGTACTACACACCACTGGGTCACACAGACTTTTCTCATAACATATTAACAATGGTTAAGAGGCTTCGATATTCTTTCCCACTGAGCAAAAGATTCTCTTCCTTCAGTTGACCGAAGAATTGAAGGTTCTAAACCTTACTGTTGCTCACTGCCCTAAGTTCACATTAACTAATGCACATGCGCAGTGGAAAAGACTACAATTTTTTGTTTTCTAATCCTTATTAATTGGGCGCTGAACCTTGCGTCCCTTAATTTTATAAATCCCTTTTGTTGGCAAGTCATATTAAATAGGGGAAAATAACACTCCTTCGTCATGTAGTCTTTACACCTAAATAGGAGGCGAAATAATACCCCCACCCTCATGGTTTCAAGTATTGGTTTAGGATCAGCTGTATCGGATTGATATTGGCTGAGATTGATCCCTGACTGATTCGGATAGTTTCAAGGGTAAAATAGTAAAAAATTAGTATATTTTATAAAAAGTAAGGGCAAAATTGACCGATACCCATCGATCGGGATTAGTATCAGTCTCTACCGATACTAATACCGATACCATCCCCTAAATCCTTGCCCACCCCTATGAAATACAAAAAGCTCACGCCTTATTAATACCCATGTGATCCCCCTCAATTGATCCCTCATCGTCAAGGAGCATTCTTTTCCCTTATTAAATAACGTAATGGAAAAAATAAAGTTATCCACTTGCATGTGTCTATACTAGACACAAGCAAACACAAGTAGGTGTGAAAACATGATTTCCCCTTGTGATGAAGTTGCGTCAGCATGACCTTTCATTGGTCTGTGAGATAGCGTAGTAAGCACGCAAGCAGATAACATTCTTTGCCCATAATTTAGGATTGGGTTCTCTATTTTTTGACTACGTAGTTTACACTAACACATTCCTATGTCTATCTCTCTCCTACCTCTTATGAAATGATATACAAATCTTAGGACTTTGTAGTTATGGAAAAATCTTTCTATGATCAAAATTCTCTCTCTCTCACACACACACACACATAAGTATTGCTTAGTGATTAGGTAGTAGGGTCACAACATTGGGGGTCATGGCCTTATGGATTAATGGACCCAAGATGCATCACCTTTAAGACACACTAAGAGTATGGATAAAACCATTCAAACTGAAAATGAAAAGGAAAAATTGTGGAGTTAGACTTTTTTTTTTTTTTTTTTTTTTTTTTTTTTTTTTTTTATTCAAAGAAAACCAAGAACATTACATATTGATCAAACTGCTAACAGATAAGTTCTCATATGAGATCCTAGTTCTATGATCCATAGCCTTATATGCATACCTCTTAACAAGTTGGACAAAAAAGGTCATCATTTTTTACACAAAAGGTAGGTTTAGAGAGGTACTTGTCCAGTTCAATTCTACTTGATAATGTGGTCCGTGACCACTTCAAAAAATAGTTAGGCTTCATTACATGTTCAAGTTCTTCCAGATCAATCCATATTCTATCCACGTCCCTTCTTTGCTTTACAGATTCTCCTACGACTGCTGCCTCAAAAGCCTCTCCTGTCATTGCAAAATTTCAATTAACATAAGCAAATATTTTGAGTACAAAGGGTAGTTGCCCATTCTGAAATGTTAAGAGACCAGTTTGACATTGCAGTTACGACCAAAACATGTTCATTTAAAAAAAATTGTTAAAATATATTGGGAGGTATTGGTTCCCTAACAATCATTGTATGAGCAGTAGACGGCAGTCCCAAATGTAAAGAAAACCATTTGTGTACCTGGTTTATTACAAGAATAGGATCTAGGGATTTTGAAGTTATAGAAACCATGTTCCTATGCTTCCATAGAAAATAACAAGTTATGATAAAACCGGTAAAGAACCTGACTAAGTCAGACATAGGAATTGTACCCGAATTAAATAAATACATTATGAAAGCATTGAAAGATGAAAATCGGAAGAACTCTACTCTTAAACCCAAGGGATCTATTGCCCAGATCCTTTTCATGAAATCACAAGTAAGGAAAACATGTTGAGTGTTTTCCTGTTCCCTATGACAAAGGTCACAAGTGGTGTCTAAATCCATCCATTTGTACAAAATCTCTTTAGAAAGGAGTCCATCCATAGCCAATCTCCAAAAGAACAGCTTAAACTTGAGGTGAATTTTGAGTTTTCAAAAAAATCGCCACCATTGAGAGCATAGAGACAAACAAGAACACCTGTTAGAACACCCACATGTATTAGTACGCAAACGATTTGTAAGGAATTGAGCAGTTATCTTTGTTGTTAGTATCCCTTTCTTTGATACATGACACTACCATCTATCAATATTAGGAGCTATAGGAAGCTTGGAAATCAACATTGCTACATGGGTAGGCAAAATGGAAGATAATAAGGATGTATTCCATTGATGATCTACCAACAAGGCACTAACATTTTCAATTTGGGAAGAATGTGCCTGGTGTGTTAGAGTTAAGACACGATTAGTTTCAGAATTAAAAATCCAAGGATCATGCCAGACAAAAGTATTAGTCCCATTACCCACTCTTCGATAAATCATGTGCTTTAACGTAGAGGATACTTACAATGGCATTCTAACAAATGGATCCCCTAGATTTAAGAGTATGGGGGTCAAAAATGGATCTGTTGTGGAAATACTTAGCCTTGAGCATGTGGGCCCATAGACTCTGAGGGTTGGTAAGAAGTCGTCATCCTTGTTTGAGAACGAGAGATTTGTTCTGAGTTTCAGAGTCATGTAATCCCAAACCTCCCATTCTTTTAGGTAAGCAAATCTTCTTCCACCCAACCAAGTGTGCCCGTTTTTGTGAAGCAGAATCACCATTCCAAAAATGTGAGTAAATCGAATCAAGCTTCCTGCAAGTAACTTTAGGTAGTGCAAAGTAAGACATTAAATACGATAGAGTAAAAGATAAAACTGATTGGATAAGAGTGGATCTACCTGCAAAGGTTAACAATTTAGCCTTCCAAGTACTCAGTTTTTGTTTCACTCTACAAACCAAATTATTGAAGTTGGTCGATCTAGCCTTGTGGTGATACAAAGGCGTTCCCAAATAATCTGTATCAAGAGGCATTTCCTGGATTCCCATAGATTGACACAACACCACTTTTTTCTGCTGGTGACACATAAGCACTAAAGGCCAAGCCACTTTTCGAGAAATTTATCGAAAGACCAGATAAATCATTAAAAAGATCAAGAATACACTTACTAGTGGATAAATCCTCATGAGTGGCTCTGCAAAAAATAAATTTGTCATCAGCAAAAAATAAATGAGAAATCTCAGGGATTGTCTAGAAATCTTAATACCTCTAAAGAGATTAAGATCCCTATAAGTACAAAGCAAATGGGATAGGCATTCCATGGCAACAATGAACAAAAAAGGGCTCAAAGGACAACCCTGCCTGATGCCTCTAGATGATTTGAAAAAATTAAAAGCAGAACCATTGAGTTTAATAGAAAACGTTGGGGAAGAAATGAGGGTTTTTATGAGGTTTTCCCACCCAGGGGCCAAAACCTATAAAATTAAAAATAGCCAACATGAAATTTCACTTAAGCTTATCATAAGCTTTGGCCATGTCAAGTTCAATAGCCACAAAACCTGATTTACCTTTTTCTTTTTAAGAAAGCGAAAAATTTCATGAGCAATGAACACATTATCAGTAATCTGTTGCCCAGGGACAAAAGCAGACTGGCATGGAGAGATAAATTGGTCCAAAAGAGGTTTAATTCTTGAGGCAAGAATCTTTGCAATTATCTTATAGGACACATTGCACAAGCTGATGGGTCTGAAATCAGTGACCTTACAGGCAGAATAAGTCTTGGGGATCAGGCTAATAAAGGTATGATTGATTCCAGATGGAAGTTAGACATTTAAACTGACCCATCATCACATGTCTTTGTTGTAGACCCAAAGAACTTCTCATGTTGATCTCCACTAGTTCTTGTTACCCTTGTCTTGGGCTTCGGCATCATTTTCATCCTCCTGTTTCAACACTTCAATGTGCTATATCAAATTGAAGCTTCTAAACTATCTAGAAATGTTCTGGAAAAAAAAAATCTATATAAAAATTCCTTAGCTACTTTAGATGCCTCATCGACTCCACCATCGTCTGGTCTTTATCACTTTTTTTTTAATTGAACATTGATGTTAACCATCTTAATACCTTTGTGGCGACCAACATTGCTTGATACTACTTGATCAGAACAACATATCCATCAATCATGAATGATGATCAATACCTTTACTCACATGGGTCAGAATCCAATCATAGTTTCATGTCATCACCATGGGTGAAGGAAAGCTTAATCCATGAAAATATCTAAGGTTTAAATAATCGATAATAGATATCATATCGAAAAAGTGATTTTAAGAGATGTACCATATCGAAGAGATGCAAGATACACTAAAGATATATATAGAAACAATCAAAAAACGTATGAAAATGTTTAAGATGTACGTAAAATATAGTTTTGAAGTATCAAACACAACACATAAGTAATATGTAAAATAGATCATATATGACAAGAAAAGTGCATTCAGTCAATTATATATAAAGAATGATAAATCTTACATATACTTTAGTTGTCAAAGCGCCTAGGTGACTCAAGGTACTGGAAAGGGCCTAAACACAAAGCTACACCAGCAAAGCACCCGCCTAGGCAACGGCTTGACAACTATGACATACATAAATACCACTACAAGAAAACACATTTATGGCGACGGTATAAAAATGCTACCATCGCCAAATATAATATATAGCGACGGTAAAATAGATACCGTTGCCTAATACATTTATGGAGATGGTAAAATAATGCTCGTCGTCAAAAACAAATTTCAAGGACGAAATTAAAAATACCGTAGCCTAATCATTTTATCACGACGGGTTAAATTTAAACGTTACAAAAAATTATTTAAGGCAACGGAATTTTTTAATACCGTAGTGAAATAACATCTTAGACAACGGCATATTTTTTACCGTCCCCTAATATCCTATGCTAAATTAATACCGATGTGATTTATAACGACGGTAGAAATGATATTGTCACAAAATATTATTTTGGACGACATTTATAACTTTCCCATTTTGACTATTTAATTTTATATTTGACGACGATAAAAACACTACCGTTGCTATGAGAGTAAGGGACATCTTTGAAAAGAAATAAGCTTTGATTGGTTTCTTTTATTGTTGGCTGGTTGCTGTAACAGGTACGTTGTGAGATAAAGAAAAAGAGGTAGCATAAAGGAAAGGAAAGGAAAGAAAACTTATATCCTTATTGTGGAAAAAAGGATCAAACTCTTGTTGTATTACTTGCTTTTGTTGCACCCCTTTTCAGTAAAGACGGTTTTGGTCTCCTTTGTGTTTATCAAAATCAATGTCCACTTTCATGTCTAAAAAATTACTTTGAAGATTCCCTTGTTGTTGTACTTATATTTGACAAACCCAAAGGAACCCACGCACTTAACCTTCAAAATCAATACGAGAGAGAGAGAGAGAGAGTGTGTTTGTCAAAATCAAGACGCACTTCCATGTCTAAAATATTAGTTTGATTAAGATTCCCTTGCTGGTGTATTTAGATTTGACAAACCCAGAGGAACCTACTTAATCTTTAAGGTGAGAGAGAGAATGAACTGTACAAAATCCAAGGGGGTAGCGGAATTGGTGAACAACGAACTTGGTACAAGCCGTAAACTCGGATGTCCTAAGTTCGACTTTCACTAGGCACACTTTGGGCCATTCACACAGTGGTGTTTAGTACTCTTCATTGCTTTCAGTGAAAGGTGAATGGTTCTCATTCAACAACGGTATAACCTGGTCTATGCGGTTGTGGGGTCAGTATGAGTTCCTGTCGTTAGCAAAAAAAAAAAAAAAAAAAGAAGAATAAAATGCACAACTATTGAAAAAATCAGGTATGAACTGCACAACTAATGAAAAACTCTGGTGCATGTTTTCACAGGTAAAGTTGGCATTGTCTTACTAGTGAGAAGTTATACATACTTTTTGAGAGAGAGAGAGAGAGTACAGCTTCCAACTTTCCATTCTTAACCCCACCCCCCCGCACCTTTTTTTTTTTTTTGAACAACTTTCCATCCTTCCTGAAACATGAAGAAAGCAATGAGATATTCCAAAGTAATATCAGCAACGTAATAAAGTTGAAAACTACGTCATGCATTTATGCCTAACACATTCGGCAATTGATACTTTGCAAGTTTGCATTAATTTGGAACCCTTTTTCTTGGTTTGGTGAAAAAGTTTGGAACCTTTTTTGAGCTTCATGAAAACACTAACAGGACAAGTTAGGAACCTTTCTTAAATAGCCTTAAGAACCTCTCACATGGTAGATCAGATGTGTTTCAAATTTTGTTGAAAGGAATTCAATTTTTGAACCAAGATCATCAGCACATACTAGAGATGATTGGCATTTATCCTTTTTCAACTTTCTTGAATGCTTCTCTGCACTCTAAATGACAGTGGGTAGGACATGTGTCCTCACTTAATCATACATGCAACGTGTATACATGCTTCTAAGGTTTCAGTCTAAATGGAGTTTGCAATTTAGGACAGGAAATATTATTTGATTGGATTAGGTTATTTGATTGCATTAGGCTCTGCATGGTCAATTAAAACTATGCATGTCTCCTCTATCCAATGGTTAGAATAGTCATATCATTTGTTTATGTGATGGATAAGAGTGGGCCACTCAGGTCTCTCTAAACAGGTCCATGTCAACATATATAATTAACATCATTGGTTATAGGAAAGATCTTATAGTAATCAAAGTTTGTAAAAAAGTTGCAATTAACCTTGCTTTTTTACTCAAGTATAATACACTTCATTGAATAAGTGTGAAATCATGTATTTCATGTGCATAATCTGAATAAGCTCTTGAAAATGACATAATGATAAGTCACTTTTAAAAAAAAATTAAAATCATATTTTATCCCAGACTTAAATAACTTTTGGAGGTAAGATAATTGGTAATAAAAAATGATAATAAATTCTCAATTCAACACTTTGGTTACAACAATATGCACCCTTGTTATAATTGGTCTCTTTTTTTTCCCCCTTTAAACTGATTTTTCTCAGTCTAGCTGATGCAAATTGAACAATGATAATATGAGAGATAAACTTACCATGACTTAAATGACGACCAACTAGAATTTACTTTATGAAAGAATTCTTCATGAACTTGTCTACTCCAAGAGGGAAACTTCTTGTTGTTAGGAGAATCTGTGGTGCTAAATCAATGCCACCTAACACTCCTCAAGACTATGATGCCCCTTAAGATGTAATTTGTATTCCCCTCCCCTCCCCTCCCCTCCCCTCCCTTCCCTTTTTCTTTCAATGAGGATAAATCTTGACATCCCACATGGCTATTCGAAAAAGATGGAGGGCAACCAAATGAAGGATACAAATTCTTGCTTCATCATTTTGGTGACAACAAGATGCACCCTCAACATAGATACTAGTTATAATTGTTGTTGATTAAGATTGTTCGGTTCAAGTCCTTAAGATCAATAAAGTTGTTCGGAGGGAACATATCTGAAATATTTTTAGAAACCCATCTAAACTTAACCAGTTATGATTTTGAGAAGCGCCTCTAACGTGGTGATGACTGCCAGTTGCAGTAGAGCACTGGCCCAAGTCCTGGGGAGAGCTCATGTAATTTTTTTGTTTCAACTGGCCGCCCTCTCCTCTTAGAGCTGGGACGCCACCCCTGATCACCCTCTTGGGCTGCCACCGTAATGGCCTTTGTTTCTCGACAAGAATGACTAAAAGAATTCAAAAAAATAAATAAATAAAAATAAAAATAAAAGAAAAGCCACTTGTCAATTTGAAACACGTGCAAGTAGAACTGTTCAAATTAATGTAAGATAAATATTTTAAGATCTATAAGTAATGGAGCTTTCACTTCATCCACGAAAGTCAAGCGGTGGAGTAGTTGATATTAATTTGCAGCCACTTAAAAACTCACCTCATAGCCCTAAATGCTCTGTTGGATACTCTGAATGCCCTAAATGCTCTGTTGGATACTCTTAGTGCCATTACCTTATACTTATCTTCTTTGCTTTCCATTCCCATCAAAATATAAACATCAACATTAAAAATTTGAATGTCACAGCGGCACAGCCTACACTGTTGACTCATGAATATGAGAGACAGACAGAGAGAGAGTCAAGCCACCATTAAGAGCCATGAAGCAAAGAAGTAAATGTTATATTGGAAAAAGTGTTACAGTAAAGTCACAAAACATATCACTCTCCTCATTAATACTCATCCAAAAGCACCCCCCCCCCCACCCCCTCCCCCTGAACTCACATGATCTCATCACTGAGTCATCAGGACACACTCTCAAGACTGTGTTTGGTTTACATTATCAGAATAAGTTATGGGTCTAAAATGTATTCTGAATTTTTCTCTATATTCTTATTTCAAGAATACATTCTAGACCCAAAATCTATCTCCAAAATGTATATCAAACACAACCCAATTCTCCACACCCCATGGCCATCTCAGACTCTCAGTTCTTACCACCACTTACATCTCCAAACCCACCATGATTTTTCACCAATCCACCCATTAGTCCATTACCCACCTCTACTCTGCAAAAACTAATTAAGTCTATATATAAAAAGAGAAAAAAGAGATTCCAAAAACGTGCGGAACACACGTGCCAAAGCCTAAAACTCACGTGACTTACTCCTTGGTTTCAGAGAGGTAGCAGAGGCATCAGAGGCTAAACCTGATGATGAATACCTTTGCTTTACAGAAGAGAAAAGCCCATTCCAGATCTCTGAGAAAGCTCTGACTATGATCTCATGGTGATAAGGAGAATTTAACTGCAAGAAACGGTCAAGAAGATCTCTTAGATCCTCTCTACTGTAAAGCTCCTTCTCCAGTATCATCTGAAGCATCGATTGCCTGAAATCAAGATACGGGTCATCCGAATCCTTCACCACAGCCACGCTCTCACCGATTCTCCCGAACCCACCTTTAATAGTGTTTGAATTGAAATGGGTTTCTTCTTCTTCTCCTGCTTGTTCTGGTTCTGGTTCCGAATGGGTGGGAGGAGTGGTAGTGTCGAGGTATGGAGAGAAGGAGGTGGTGGTGTAATCATCCTTGTCGTTGATAGAGAATATTCCAACACTTCTGTCGCAGGAGGAGGTGGAAGATGAACGGTAGAGATTGGGTTTATGGTGGTGGTGATTTTGATGAGAAGGTGGTTTGGGCTTTGGTTTTGGCCTGAACGCAGCGGCGAGCTTTGGCCTTCGACACCCACAGCCTATGTTGACTACTACTGTGTTTCCAGTGATCTTCTTCTTGTTGGGTTTGGAAGAAGACGACATTTTGCAGAGAGAGAGAGAGAAGGGAAGAGTTAATGGGTTGAGACTTGAGAGGAAGGGAGTTTAATGAGGCATTTGAGTATTTGAATGAAGGTACGGTAAGGGGGTGGGTGGAAATTTTGCTGCTGCTCCCAGTGTCACTTAAAAGAAATGAAATATTAAAGGGTATTTTGGGAACAAATATTTTACGAATAGAGAAAAAAATGAATTATTCCATTTCTTCGACTACCCCATAAAAGTTCGTACTACCCCGTAAAAGTGTGGTGAGGTTTGGCTTATAAATTGCGCATGTGAGATGGTGGGTGCCTTCTTGCCTCCTTCATAATCTTTATTTATGACTTTTATAATTTTTTAAAGTATCTATTGAGATTTCATTTCTTTGGCTGTGAATCTCATCAGAAAGAAAGTTTCCATTACTCAAGTAACAGCAAAATTTCTTTCCTAATGAAAGATTCAAATCCTCACTGTATTGAGAGGTACCAATGAGAGTTTTGGGTCACTCTTTGTTCTGTCCCTTATCTGTCTCTCCTAAGTACAACACCGGATCCAAATGTGGGGGGTGAATTTCTATACTATAAATTATGCATGTGAGAAGGTGGGGGCCGCCATATTTTTTTTTAATGAAAGGTGGAGCCTTCTTGTCTCCTTCATAAACTTTATTTATGATTTTGTTTATCTTATCTTAATGGGGTTTATTTAATGGGTATATTTAAAAGTTAAGTTATTAAATATTGAAGAAGAACTCAAGAAAGTATAAGAAAAAGAAAAAATAAATAAAGTATGGGAGTAAGGGAGTTCACATAGAACTATGGATTTCATTTTATAAAAAGAAGGGATAGGGAGAAGAATGATATTGGGATCAGGTGAAAGCTAAAACCTCGCCGGTGGATGGATTAGCTTTGACATTGTAATATTGTGTCACCTAAAGTGAAGGATTAGTTATGAAACTTATGTATGATAGGACCCACTTCCCATAAGTGGGCCCTTCTCATCTATTGCATTAACCTTCCTCTATTTATTCCCTCACTTTTTCCTAGTTTTGCTTTAACTTTTGGAATTCCTTAGAAGTCTGGAAATCAATTATCCCATGCCCATGCTCTTATAGCTAAAGCTTTCTAGATTAAACTAAACAACTTTTCATATTTTTGATGAGGAAATAGACATTCATTTAGGCTGTGTTTGGTAGCCAAGAGAAGAAAAGAAAAAAAATATATATATATATTTTGTACATTTTTCTTGGGTGAAGAATTTTTCTTTGCATTTGGTATGTCTTCACCTAAGAGAAGATTCACATTGTGAAGTTTTCTTTTGCCTTCTAAAAATATTTCTTGCAAAAAACAGAAGAAAACATGAGAAAATATGAAAAGATAATAAGGCAAAAAATAATGATTACACAATGATTTCCTATGTGCCCATCTCTCTCCTAAATTTCAAAATTTTTTGAATTTTTTTCTTTTTTTTTCTTTTCTTCTCTTAGTTACCAAACATACATAATCTTTTTTATTTTCTCACCATTTCATTTATTTTCTTCTCTTTTTTTTTTCTGTTCTTTTCTAGATTCTTTTTTCCTTTCTTTTCTTTTCTTTTCTTCTCTTGGCTACCAAACATAGCCTTAGGGTCATAAATGTTTTCCATTCTTATTGTATGAAGTCAATAATACCCTCATTATTCTTGGTATCATCTACACACCATTTGATCCCTTGACCATGCCAAAAGGAGAAAAAAGATAACATGGATTAAATAACGGAAACTTCTTAAAAAATTATTTTTAGAATCCATCATGAATGCCCTTAGATTTTAGTTTTTTTAATCAATAAAATAACAGAAAATTAATTAAACTTGTAAAGAAATCGATCTAGTGAGAAACGATTTGGAATAAATTTAATAAATGAATTACTCCACTAGTTTGGATTGACTTAATTATCTTGTCAACTCCAAATTAATTCCAAGGGCAGGGCCAGGGGAGGGGCCATTGATGGAACCTTTTAAAAACTAATAATAAATTACTTCCAGTAATTATGAATCAATTAATGTGAAGTAATTATAAGTTTTTTGGGTAAAGAGTACTTGAAACTGTTTCCCTATTCACTGAGAACAAATTCACAAAATGGGTCAAATTGTCAAAATGAGGGTTGTTGCTAAGGGGACGGTGTAACCTAAGGCAGCTGAGTTGCTTCCACTCAGTTGTGCATTTAGTTACAAAACAAAGGACGCCATTCCTGACTGACTGTACTATCTAAATAACATTATTGACCTAGTGATGGGTGCCCAAGAGTGTCTCTATCCAACCAAGATTTTAAAATTCATCAGAAACAGATAGAAACTCTGGAAAATGAATTCACAAAGAAGTAGGCATTTCAACATCTTTGATTTTTTTGAGATATTAGTCAAAAGTCTTGTAGATCTAACTATAAGAGTTAAGATTCATTAATTTTTCAATATTTTATAAAATCTTATAAAATAAAATTGAGAAGACATATCTTTGATTTTTTAGATTATTCAAAAAGCTTGTACTTGTTTGTAAAGTTACTCCATAAAATATTTTAAACTTTGGTTCATATAAAATTCATTTATTAATTTTGAACTATACATTAAAAAATAGTAAATTACACTTAAGGTAACGAACGTATAGAGAAATTACGCCTGAAGTGGATTTAGTTATGGATATTGGTATCTGGCAATACCGATATGATACTAATCCGGATTGAATCGGTCTAGAATGATCAGCTTTGCCCTTACGTTTCATAAGAAAGTATATTTGTTTTTTTACAATTTTACCCTTAACTCGATACTAATACTATACCAATATGATATTGCCGATCTCAATATCAATACTTAAAACTAGGGGTGCAACAGGGCTAGGTTGGGTTGGGTTTCTTAAAACGCTAGCCCAACCCTAATTCCCCTTAACTGGGCCCAAACCCACCCTGACCCTGATTCAAGGCCGCAAAACTTCAACCCTTGCCCTACCCTTCAGGTTCAGCCCAACTCTTACCCACCCTGATTGGCCCTGGTTTTTCAAGATTGGGTTAGTTATACCCTAACCCTGATTGACACTAACCTTGGTTTACCATCAAGGGCTGGGCATACCATGAACCTGACCCTGTAAAATATGAAATAACTTAAAAATAAAAAATATTCATAATAAATAGGAAATAAAAAAAAATATAAAATTATAAATTTCTTGGTAAAAAAAACAAGAGAAATTGATAAGAAAATATATTAAGGGTTTTGAGGTGTCAATGACTCAATGTCAAACAATATATAAAATTAGGTTAAATTCAGGGTTAACATCAGGATCACAACTAGGGTCAACACCAGGGGCAAAAATCAGGGCCGGGTTGGGCGGGCCAAAGACATCGACCCTTACCGGCCCTGACCCTGACTCAGGGTTAGAAATTTCAAGGTCGGGCCAACCCTTAAGGCCAAAATTTGTAGGTCGGTACTTATTTAGGATCAGGGCGGGCCAAGGGCAGGTTTGGGCTGTCGGGGCCAAACTTGCACCCCTACTTAGATCCATGACCTAAGACACCTCATATTAGATTTATTATGTTCAGGGTACCTCATGTTTTATAAATTTTCTGTTTGGTGTACCTTTTTTATACTTTCAATTTTTCCCATAGAAAAAAAAAATTCCTCTTCTTTTGAAATTTGAATATTTAAAAATCCAAACTGGCTAAAATCCGGGTAGTTTCCATCTCTAATCAGTTAATATAATTTCAAAGTTTTTATCAACATATCTATCCAACTTGAGGGATTGTAGGAATTCAAATTTCAAACAAATTAGTCAGAATTGAATTTGCATATCCTTGATAGAATCTGAACCACCAGCTAAAACAAAGACCTAAAGCTAATAAATATGCATATTATACCGATATACACAGTTACACACTAGGATCTCGGGAGATAAATCTTCAACAGTACTTAAATTTAGAAAATAAGCCACTTGGCTAATATATATATGCATTTGATATCCACCCCCCACCCCAAATAAAATTCAAATTTAAAAATAAATCAGAAATAATTAATATGCATTCAATATCCACCAAACAAAATTCAAATTCAAATTCAAATTTAAGCATCCCGTACTTGAGATCTCAAGATAGCCCATGAAATGGTTTTTTTTTTTTGGATAGATAACTACTAAAGCAAATAGCATGCCATTAGTTACAAGATCCTAAATCAAACAAGGCACATTTTGATAACGTTTTTGCTGTTTATGTATCTAAAAACAACAGATTTTCACGTTTTCATAAACAAAAACGGATTTTTTTATGTTTGATAAATCTGCTTCTCGAGACGTTTTTTGTAGATATAATGCCATTAAAAAAATCCAATAGTATCATCGGATGCGTAAAAGGGAAAGAAGATTTGGTTGCCTCTTTTTATATTTAAATAGTTGAGATATTTTTCGAGCACAATAGTCTTTTTTTTTTTTTTTTTCTGTCTCAAATTCTTTTCTAGAAACGAAGAAACAAGTCCAATTTGTTTCGTCAAATTCGTTTTTAGAATTGTAAATAAGTATAAATTTTGATTTATATTTCTAGACACAAGTGAAACAAAATAACTTTATCAAATGATTTTTAGGCTGGTTCTTCATTTCTGAGAATAAGAAACGACAAAAAGGAAACGTTGTCAAACGGTGCCTAACTTCTGACCTTTACCGCTAACTGAGGAGATATTGAGATTAAATTTTTGTTTTTCTTCTCCACCAGAACAAGTTAAACTTATCAAACACATCACTGATATCTAACCAAAAAGAAAACATCTCCCACGGCCACTGATTGAGAAATCTAATTATTAAATACGGTCAACCGGTGCAGGGATTTGTTTAACAGGGTATGTAGTTCTAACGAATCTTTGGAAATTTCAGTTCCCGTGATCTTTCAAGATATGAGACGAGACGTTTGAGTTGGAATTATCTTTTTTTCTTGTTTTTGTTCTCTAGGGAATAGTATTATTGGAAATTTTTTGGGTAAAAACTTCTATTGGAATCAAATGGGTTGATACTTGATCAGACAGGACATTAGCACTGTTTCTGAATCAGAAAAGCAACAGAAACATGTTAAAAAGTACTTCCCGCACTTCAACACCTATTTTTATTTTTTAATGTTGAAAGATACAATGAGATTAGAGAACAATGATCACCATGTGGCAAGTTCAAATTACAGTAACTCTAATTACTTCCTTAATCCTATGTGAATAATAATGATTGACAATGAAACCAAAAAAAAAAGTTCCATCTGAGTTTTCAACTGGCTCTGCTTTGTCGAGATCATCCAACCCAAGCCAAAGGCATTATAATTCCACCATGATCAACATCATGATCATTCTCCTCATCAGTGCAGGAATATCCTTTACTTTCTCAGGCATGTTCGACTGCACCATCACCGAATATCATTTGAAATTCCGGCCACTGAGGAAGACCAAACCTTCTGAATCTTACCCCAGTTTTGGTTAGCCTGACATTTAAAAGATTTCACTGTCATAAATACAAAACAAAAATTTTAAATGTTCCAAATTAAATCTAGAGTAAAAATGACTAATCTTACCTCAAACTAACTAGGAGGGACAAAAAAAGACCCCATTTAACCTTCTACTAACTAAAGACTGAAAATGAGGTCACAGGAAACAAGTTCTTATGCAAAGATAAAATTGGTCCAGACTTTACATCAACTTTCAACCAAGGCTTAAAAACAAGGAATCAGTATCAGAATCGGCTAAGAAACCCTAGACCCTATTTTTTTTATCAGGATCAGTCTGATCTGGATTGGCTGGCATCAGGATCAGCCCGAATCAGCTGATCCGATTTTTCAAACCAGACTTTCAACAGCCAATAAAATTGACAAATTGATTTCCAATAAATAGATTATGAACTGAAGCCAGATCCTTGTTAACCAAACATTTCAATCTAGATAATCAAGCATTTCAGCAGCATTAACCATTACTAAATCCACAGATCTATAATACACAATTTCGATAATCAAGCATTTCAGCAATCTTAATTATTACCGAATCTAGATAATCAAGCATTTCAGCAATGTTAAACCATACATTCAAGCAAATCAATATGCACAAATATAGGAAGATCTTTTCAATCCACATATCTAACTAAAAGAGAGAGAGAGAGAGAGAGAGAGAGAGAGAGAGAGATGATGCCCTGACTAACATGGCTTGGTTTTATGCCAAAATAAAAAATTGAGAAATAAGAAGAGGATCATGAATGGGTGAGAATATGCTCTCACTATTTCATAATTTATAAGCAGTTCATGGGTAGCAGAACCTGAATGTATAGACATAAAACATGGTTGGAATATAACAAATCTGGTGCCAATTTACCCACATGTGGAGTCCTTAAGCATTTAGGTCCTCGAGCATTTCCTGTCCAATGGAAATACAGGGTTAGACATGGAATCACCAATGAAAGAACCTGGGCATAATTTAGTTCAGAAAAAAAGGTGATAATGGCATAATGTCATTACCTGACTGCTTCCACTTTTATCTTGACATTGATACTTGATCAAACTTGCCACATGTTGGGCAACCCATATCGATCCAGCCCCAGTAGAACAAAAAGCATGAGTGTGACCCTCCCTTTCTATTGATAAAGCAACATCTGGGGCCTGCTTGGAGATCTGCTAAGAGCAAATAAGATCAGCAAAAAACTGGTTGGAGGGGGAAAATTGAGGGTTAAGGATTCCAGTCCCAGTCCCTGCTGGCTACATGTACTTTTCAATAGGGAAACATGACAATCATGGGGGGAAAGTCTGTGAAAAGTGCTCTGGCTTTGTGTATGGTAGTTGCAGTACTGAATTCTATCCCAAGGACACTCAATCAATGAGCCACCTCTCTGGATTCTGGCAACCCAAGGACCATAATATGATCTGGCTTGCCATTTACATGCAGGCCATTTCTTTAAACCATTTAAGGTGGGTTACAGAAATACTGTTTTGCCATTCTGCCCTTTATGTCAAACCTAAACCTAAATAACTACATTTATTCAGAGGAGTGATTGGATGGCTTGGATCATCAAGTCAGTATTCTTTCTCTTTGCTGTCTTGTCCAGGAGATGGCCAATTAATTTTGGGGTATAACAAACATCTGAAATGAAGAAAAGTCTTAATAGGTCTCCATGATCATACACATGAAATTTACTAACTGATGCCATGTCTCAGTTGTGAAATCTTGCACATTGCTCAAGCTTGTCAAAAACATGTAGCAGCACAGATTTTTTTTTTTTAGATGGATACAATATAGAAAGAGGGGGAGGGGGAAGACAACAGCCAAGAGACTCAAACTTGAGACCTCCTGGTGAGTGGACTTTAGCCTGAACATTATTATGATAGTAAGAGTACTTATAGATAAATTGCTAATTAAAACTGGTATTCAGGCTAAAGCTGTGTATGTTAGACTAACGGCTGGTAAAAGGATGCAGAAATAGTGCAATGCGATTGCTAAAACATTGCAAAATTTCCCCTCATTACACATCATTAGAACCCAGAATGGGAAGTGAGATTATTTTTCGGTTTCAGAGAGAGTAATAACCATAGGCATGTCAGGGGAGCATCATGGAGGCAGGGTCATACATTTGAATATGTCAATTCATGGTCTCAATGACCTCCCAGGTAGGCATGCAAATTGTACCCTACACTCTGGCAAGAAGCGACAAAATACAGTGCTTACCTCTTCAAACATTGTCAATGGACCCCAGTGATCATCAATGCCAAACAAAAAGGCGATTTTATCCTGCCTCCCTCTTATGAACATCCAGTCTGGAACTTCTGAAAGCTATATTTGGAAGATTATGATCAGGCAAGTAAAAATTTCAGTTCCTTCGACATATATGTATATATATATATATATATATATATATAAGCAATGAAACTGGCAATGTCTAAGATACCAATTCTACATCTTTTGTCATTCAAAGACAATACCAAATACATAGTTATAGGAGTAATGGGAGGAAAGACAGATGAATAGCAAGAATGACAGAGTCAACTACCATTCCAGACACCAGAACTGACTAATGTACACAACAAAAAATTACAAGAAACCCTAATTACATGATATACACAAAAGAAAACAACAGAGCTGCAATGCCAAATAACAGTTCAAGTTGCAACACAGCAAACAAACCGTGAAATTTCAGGCCCCTTAAAATTGATTCTCTCCCCTATATTCACTTTCTTGCACCTTGATCGCCTTTGTTCCCCTTGGCTCCGTGACAATTATGCTTTTGTTCCTTGGGTGTAAAACCAAAAAAGTGCAAAAAAGTGGGTGACATCATCAGAATTCAATTCAAACCCGTAGGGTTGCTACATATCAGGTCCAACGCTAGCTGCAATAGGACTTTAAAAGTATTACAACTGATCAAAGGACTCTTTGTTCCCATAGATTTTTCAGTTGAGAGTCCCAACCCACATTCCCACTAAGATAGAGTATTACGATGTGATATTGTGCTCCCAATACAAATATATGATTGAGAAGACAAAACAAAATATGATTTCGGAATTCAGATTTAGGCTCAGAATGATATAATTCAATATCTTTAATCAAATCAATTAAAATTACTCTGTAATTAACTTAATATAGTAATGTTAAAAGAAGTTAACATATTATGCCACATAATCAAGATGATTTCTCTGCTAATTTGATAGGTGCAGCTAGAGCAATTTGATCAACAGACCCAGTAGTTTGATTCCAATAGGAAGGAATCCAATAGGAGGCAAGAGAAAATAGAAGAGAGGAGAGAATTTTCTGTACAGAACAGATTCAATAACAAAGAATAAATAATAATGGAAATAAGCCAGTCCATTGAAATAAATATTCCGAATCAGCAAGAGAATATGAAAGTGACATGCAGAATCAAAACTAAATGAAAATTATTCTGATCCAATCAATTTAAGAAGAAAAGCTACATAATAACCTCTGCAGAACACAAATCTGGAAATAAATGAAGAAGAGCAGAAGTAAAATATAGCAACAGAACAATGTAATCGCAAGCAGCAGCAATTAGATAAAGCAGAAAACTCCTACCACTGGCCCAGGACTTCCTACTCAAACCTTCAAAATGAATTCTTTACTCCAAAATATAAACCAACCCAAACCACCCCCCCCAAAAAAAAAAAAAAAAAAAAAAAAAAACCAGCTACAGGCGTAATTGAATAACTGACTCCTATTAATAGAAGACAACTTAAACTCACAGTTGGACTCTCAAACCAATTTCTCATCTGACTCGACTTCTTATTTACTAGGTAAACTCTTTACTAACTAAAGAGATAACAATGAATTAAAAGTGAACTCAAATACTTTCTGAATGCTGTAAGTTCATATATAACATGAACAGTCACCAGTTAAAAGAAATCAATTTCAAGCTAGAAATGTTAGAATATTTTTTATCTTCAACAAATACAACCATTTAAGCGTGGTTACCACAAGCAATGGATCACTAGCGAATGCCCCATGCCATGATGCAATTATTATGACATGCTATGAACTATATCCCTTGCATCACACAGCAGCTTTTGATCCTTGACATTAGTTCTATTATTTTGAATAGAACTTAAATGTAAACAAGTGATATTTCACCTTTATGAACTCCGTCATCGCCATGAAGAGGACATTTCGCACACAATGGTACTGCAGATCAACAAAATATATGTACAAGTTAATAAAGTATGTATAATTTTAAGAAATGTTCTATCAGCCAAGTATGTGAGGCAAGGATTAGATTTGAGACTATAACATAGAAAATTGTCTAGATGAAGAGTGTTTAGATACATTTAGAGATTACCTCTGGTTAAAGGAAAGCTTTAACTAAAAATAACCGGACAGACAACATGCATCAGCATATTAAAGCCAATACACCGTTATATCTTTTTGTCCCCCATTGTCCACCATTGCCAGATACACCATTATTGCTGTAACTCTTGGGAGTCACAACCATGAGGTTTGACTCCCTCAATCTAATGTTTATATAATGACCAAAAGACAAGGGGAAAAAAGGGAAACTAACAAGAAACAATAAGATAAATAAAAGAGGGAGAAAGAGAGGGCATAGTTACTGTTCACGTGAACAGTACCCAAAAACGTAAACACGGTAACAGTAGTCATTTACAGTATATTCACAGTCTCCACAACATATTTCCATTTCAAGACGTAGCAAAATATACTATACAAGTCCTGCAGGGAACCGTGCCCATGGCTTGCTATTTCTTTGGAAACAGTATGATAAGATGATAATGATTATCATCTCACTATCTAGAATATTAAAATTATGATTCCAACGAAGTTGTAATTGTGCATACATGACCTCTATTATCCAAAACCCCTTCACCAACATGCTAATCTCTCCAAAGAGCTGTAAATTAAGTAATGGTTGATGAAGTAGCTAGAAATATCAGCAGATATTCCACATAGATAATGGGTTGCACTGAAGCAGGAGAAGGGGGTGAAACATAGGCTCCTCAAGAAGAAAACTAACATTTTTGATCAAGTGCTAAAACCAGCCATATGGAATCGAATAAGATTTAAGGAAAGAGTTCACCCTATCATATCTTTAAATAAAGTAGCTTTGCATCTATATAGCATTAACTGCATCTGTATAGTATGAGATGGGAAAGTTTCACCTGCAGCAGGTGAGTGCAAGTAGCTTCAACTGCTGTAGAAGACCATGAGCTCCCAAGGTATCTCCTCACTAGCGCCCTGGTAACCCTGCTTGGAAGAAAGCCCAACACAGCTACAATAGAACTGAGGGTAACGCATAGAGCTTGAGACCTGAAACAAAAAATGTATTAACAAGCCCTATGAATGCCTTGCTCTTAGGAATATTGCCAAAAACAAGGTATAAATGCTTAAATGATTTCAGTATAGAAGCAGTTCAGAATGCTAGCCATTGACATGGCATGAACGAAGAACCGTAGAGAATCGAGACAAACAAGAACCACCAAATCTCTAGACGGTTACATTTTTCATTTTGAAGAACCAGAAGAACATAGATGGGCTCTCTCACCTAACGAGAGAAATGTGTTCCTCAACCTCCTTGCTGGGCACTTAAGTTACCTTAGAGGCTAATATAACTCTCACAAAGATCAGCTAATCCAACTGTTATTAAGACGCGATTGCCAAGGCCAAGGTGTCAGGGGAATGAATGTACATAGAGACTTCCATGCTGGGCAATTGCAAGAGTCTCGCTGTGACTTATTTTCCAATTTCCTTTTAGGCATGTTGGGCCCTTTTACTAAACTTCTTATTTTCATTCTCCTAAGTAAATCATTGTTTATAAAAGTTAAAAGCAAAAAAGGTCCAGTGTTCACTACAAAACAATCATAGTCACAAGTCTTCCACCTAGAAAACTTCGGGGGAAGGAGTTCTTATATAATTATATTGTTATCACCGTTTTCCAAGACTCGCAATAAAGCAGTAAAGTAGTTCCATGATTCCATCCATTTAACAGTGACTATCATTTCTCAGGAGAATCATGTACCAAGTTCAAGAAGTTTATTCCTGGAATTCAAATATATAATTAAATAATAAACATACATTTATGTATATTCACAAAAAGAAAAAAATAATGGAGTTCTATTTTTTTCCATCTGCTAGGAATCAAAGTATATAGAACAAGTTCAAAAAGTGTCAGACATTGATGTAAGAAGGCAAGATAAGGCATTTTCAAGAGGTTCAAACAGAAATGGGCCACAGATATGAAACTCAAACCACAAACCACAAACTTCAGTTTTTTTGCTAATGAATGTTAGGCACAATTCTAAATAAACACTAAAATACAAGTTCCATGTTGACATATAAGCATATTTTCCATCTTGATGTACTCAGGTAAATAACCAATAGTAACGCCCAAGCAATGTACATGACCTCACAAGTTGCATATGTTCATGCATAACCATCATGGGAGTTCACAATTGACAAGTCTCATGAATTCAAACAAGTCCAACTCTTCCATTTTCTAGTGAAAATAGAGAACACATTAGAAGAATGTATCTTCAACATTTAACCCTGAGCTCTTCCCCTAATGTAATATGTGAGTGTAAGAGGATGAAGGAAAAAGGGATTGAACCAAGACGGAGAAGTCAGGGAGACTGTTTTAGCAAAAATTGATCCATTTTACATTTTTTTCTTTTCCTGTTACTAAAGCAGTTGCCCTACTTGTTGCTAGTTTCCAAAGAACTTCGTCATAGCTATGAGTTGAAGCCTCGAAGAGCTAGTATTTAAATTATTGCTCAAAGGGGTAGTGAGTAGGTATGCACAACAAAGTCTTACGGAAAATGCATGTGTCAACAGAAAGACTGCAGAGGCTCTGTTTAAGAAATCAAATGAGAAGATGGGATGGATTATCTCATGAACAAGAAAGAATTATACGCTGAAATCTTCCCAATCACAGACTGCTTGAAAGATTTCTTGTCCAAAGTCAGAAAAGGATAAAGCCCTATACAGTATTTCACCTGAAAATCCAACAAAAGTGGAGTTTTACTATATTGAATCTTTCAAATATGAGTAAATAAAACATGGCATCATTAATAGCCAAATAAAATTCGGTATGAAGTATTCATCACCTGCTCTGGTACTCTCTTAAATATTTCCACTGATATATAGGAACCAATAGAGTGTCCAACCTTCAACAAGAGAGTACGAGTCAGTCACAGAAAACTCATAGAACATTAAAAGTAACTTCATTAACAACACATAACAAGGAAAAGAAAACACTGCCAGGGTCGCGTGGATTACCCCTAACCAGTTTCTCATGGTTAATGTTAAATAATCTCAGAAGGTTAACTGCTTCAGCAATCAGTACAGGTATATTTCCATTGATAATATACAACATTTATAAAACAAAAGCAGCTATAGCATATCTACAATTCTGTCCCAGATTGAAGGCTAATTTTCTCTGTCCTATCTATAATTCAGTTAGGAAAAAAAAAATGAGCAGCAGCTACCAATAGTTGTCAAGGCTTCGCCTAGGCATCCAGGCGCTTGATTGGATCCAAGGCGATAGCACGCCTTGTTGACCTTATTGCTTTGTTTTCTGATGAATATGCTTGCATTAATGTTGTGCTTTGCCTATTATATGTTAATTTTCTTATATTTGGCCATTACTAGTATAATTATAACTCGGCAAACAGCCTCTCCGCAAAGAGGGGGTAAGGTTGCATACATTATGACCCTCCCTAGAGTGGCGGGAGCCTCATGCACTGGGTACGGCTTTTTTTTAGTATAACTATAACATATAGCATTGATATGGCTTCTATGTTTCACATAATATAATTATATAAAATTACCATTGGTATATTATATATAGTCACTAATGCACGCCTAGAGCACCTTGTTGCCTAAGCACCCTCTCCAACGCCTTAAGTCACTTAGTCGCCTTCATGGTTCAAGAACTCGGTCGAAACCTGTGAAATTTCGAAGGTTTTGACCGTATCTCCAAGGGTTGAAACGATATGTCTTGTGACTTTTAAAAGTCACAGGTTTCAAGTCTATGAGCATGTCCTTTGGTTTTTTTTTTTTTTTCCCCAGCGTGAGACTAGGAAGAAGACAGGTGTTTAGGCTGTTAAAATTTAGCATTCTCTCTTCTTCTTTCTTTTCTTTTTTTATTCTATTTCTGTTAAAATAATTCCCATAGTATTTTGAGATACATTGAGCTCTCAGTAACCTGTTTTTGCATCATATTACCACCCACTCTAGATGCCATGTGCGACAAACTGGACCAACCACATCATGTAGGTGGAATGTTCCTTCTTAATCCCATGATCCGACTCACGGTCGTGGACTCGTGGTTGTTATTTTTTCAAAAAGTTCATGCACTTCTACGACTTGGACAGAGGAACTAGAAAACACAGCAAGCTGTCTTCTACATTATAAATTTGCTATAATAAAATGGACAATACCAATAAGAGAGGAATTTCTGTATGACGAATTTCTTGCTTAATGAAGTCCATCTGCATGGGAAGAGATTGGCTGGATATTAGAATTCCTCCAACACGCATAACACATTAAGTAGTTTAATTGCACATGAACAGCACTAGGCACAACATGTTCAACCACTAACTAAATGAGATGCAAATGAGAGATAAAAGGAATTTGGAGAAGTTACTTCAAGAGAACCAAGCTTGCTATTAGGACAAGCATCATTTACGAAAATTTTCATGGAAAATTCATCAAAATGGAAATCGGGAAATTGCCATCTATTTACAGAAATGAATTTTTCAATTTGAAAAAAAAAAAAAAAAAGAAGTGTTTTAATGTAAAGAACACCAACATCAGCCTTTTAACGAAGTCAAATGATACCGGCTTTTACAATTTTTTATATTCATACACAACTATAACATTACCTTATGATCTATCTGATCTTGTAATGAGAACAAACATCCATGCTCCCAATTCTAGCAGAAACAGAAAGAAAAAAAAAAAAAAAACTGTTAGCGTCATATCCATACCATTTATTTGGTAAAGCAAAAATTACAATAAAAATTTGCATTGGTTCAGAAACTTGCAAATTTCCATATCATGTAAAAGAATATGCAGCTAACGCATTTCCATATCATATCTTATGCTGAAATAAGAAAGAAGAACAAAAATTCTCAGCAAAAACAACACAATATGAAACCTAGAAGAGAATAACGTACTAGCTAGAAAAGCATTGTTTGTTCTTTTCCAGTACCATTCCAGCAAAAAATGTACCATAGGATTTCCGATTAGTTGATGTGCTATAATAAAAGGATAACTAGACTTCAGCATTCAAAAACAACATATGAGTTTTCCCTGCAAATCCATAATAAAAATATTTATTATACCTATCAAAAAAAAAAAAAAAAATAGACCAGATACCTATTCAGGACACAAGAACAAAGCCAGATGGTTTTTACATTTAAGAAACATCTTTAACACTTTCAAAACCCAGTTTGGGAAAGAATGTGGAGAAGGTTGTGGGTATTTTTTTTTTTTCCTGGATAGATTAAAATGGAAAAAGTTGTTTGGATAAGAATTTACCACAGCGCACAAAATGTTGATCTATTTCAGGCAACCAAAACAAAACCAGTGGGATTGGTGGGCTGGGGGAATGATTTCATTCCAAACCAGAAATAAGTTCAAGTTATTGCGTCAAAGCATACAAATTCATCAACCCCATCCATCCAGGCATTAAAATATCATTAACCTTGGTAAATGTGTAACTCCTAGACATGCCAGTGATTATAAGCAAACTAAAGCAATACATAATAAATCACCATTCTACAATTGCAGGAACTTCAGAGCTCTAGCTATACATATAACATGGAAATACTGTTACGTTTCAGTATAAATTTCAGTCCGGGCAGTGAGTAGCAACCTTTCTTGTATGAGAGATGTGCCCAATTGCTGAAGATGTTAGTCAAAAGTGTGGATGTTAGCATACTGATATCAGCTCCAAATTGAAGCACCAAGAAATGGGGAAAAGCACTAATCTCTTGCCTGTTACCGATGAAGTTTCTCCAAGCAGCTCATATAGTGCTTCAACAAATTCTTTGTAATACGAAACAACACCTATAATAACCACCCAAACTACCAGGTCTCAAATTTTTCAACTTAAAAAAAAAAATAATATATATATATATATATATATATAAAAAGTTTCCATGACATTGCCGGATAGTTGCAAAACCTGGATTTCCAGGGATGAACAGAACATGAAATGAAGGATCCTCTGCACGCAACTCGAGTAACTCGGTCATATGACTGGAAATTAGACGAAAATGAGATCCATCGGAATTGCTTGTTCACTACTGTTTAACTAAATAAAGAGAAAGAGCAGATGGTAATGGGGTAATGCACCTTGAAACACTGCAGATTCGATAAGTTGCCTGCTTCCTTTCATGAGAAATCTGTTGACCAACACCATCATCTTTGATCTTCGTTGTGCACATATTCCGGGGTCTTTCCACAACATTTTTGGAACCAAGGAGATTGAGAAATCGAAGTAAATGATTTGAGAAATTGCACTAAAAATATTAAAGAGAAGAAGTATCAGAATGAAAGAAGAAAACGTTTAGGTAATTACCTGAAACTGCAAATGGAGAGCGGGAACGACAGGTAGCAAGAAACGAACGATGGAATCCGGAGTAGCATCCTCGCTATTTCTCTGAAGAAGGGAAAAAGTTCGCGCAGTGGTCCAGGACCACGCAGCCTGGCAGCGATCCATTAATACCCCTATTTGACCGGATTAATTTACTCTTCTAATGATGGTCCGTGGAATGTATTACCCTATGAAATGATTCCTCCACCCTTGTGGAATACAAAAAATACATCCTCTATATATGCTCATGTAAATACCCTGGCCCCACATCATGAATTTAAAAAGAAGCGACCAATTAATTCATTATCATACTTTAAGAAGTTAGAATAGTGTAATTGGTTTTCGTTTGGAATCCACTCTCACTAACATCATAGATAGCCATTCGTCAAGCGACCAAGCAATATGCGTCAATGTATTCTTTCTGTACCCCAAGACCCATTGAGGGTTTGGAACCATGCACTCTTGTCTCTCGTAGTTCTTCTGGTTTTGTGAATAAACTTTATTGTGTTATTTTATACGATATTGATAACATGTCAAAAAAAAATTCCTCATCCACCAAACTTGAATTATCCTATTTTGATATGTGTACAAATTGTTTACGTCTTCTTAAGCAAATCAAGTTGTGTTTGAAGATCAAGACTCATGAATTGGTGTTGCAGGTGTTGAAGATATAAAGTCATTGAAAAGAGATGAGAGGTTGTGACCTCCTGTTGAGTGTGGACTTATCGCACTACAACCTCACTAATTTTGCTAAGCAGTTGTCATTGGTTGATTGTTTAATGTCATATTTTGTTTTGCAGACTTTTTGACTTTGGTTGTTTAATGTTCTCTCATCTTTAATTTGATTAAAAGAAAAAATCCCAACCCCCAACTCCTCACATAAAGAGCTGGCAAGCTAGAGATTTTGCCATTGGATTGAAGTGGGGATTGTCTAACTGGGCCAGAGAAGACAAATAACTATTTCAGAATAGAAATAACCCAAGGCCCAAAAAGAGCCAGGAATGAAAATCCAGCCCAGATAGGGCCCAGTCTGGTACACTTTAGATTTAAATCCAAATTTATTAAGGCCTGTCCTATTACAGTTTGTAAGTGCCATTTAAAGTTCATTAAATGCCCAACTCAGCTCCGTCGCAGCCAAGGTTTAAAAACTTGGGAACGGTTCGCTCAGGATCAGACTAGATCGGATCCATTTACCCAAAAAAACGATTTTTTAGATTTTTTACCCTAAGATAGTATCACTGGATTGGTATTGAATCAATTAAGATTTAAAATTAGGAATCCACATCCTCTATAGTGAGCAATGAGATGCGGTATTAGACAGTTGAAAGCATTTGGGCATATATCTCAAGGGGCTCCCAACCACCCGACGTTCTTTTGCACCAATGCAATGGCTGCAGATAATTTTCACGCCAACATAGGTCTCAACCGATACCAATCCCATTCGGACAATTTTGATCAATTCGATATTTTTTTTTTAAATATGAGCAGAGTTGATATGTCAAAACTATAATAGACACTATCAAAAATCAATTTATTCATAGTTTGAACCAGTCCAATTGATAGATATTAGTAAATAATTACTCGTAAGAAAACAAATAAATAGGATACAAAGTCATAAAAGAACTAAACACGCAAATCAACTCATGATTTAATAATAGGAAAAACTTTTCCATGAGGCTAAAGTATTTACTTTCTTCTCACATGGAATTTTTTTATATTATTTTCTCTCTTCTATTCTGACCAATGGACCCTATATGCAAAATTTTGTTATCCACACTACCATTAATGCAATATGCAGATTCTTCCCCACACTCAAATTGGAAGGAACCCTCTCCCTTAAATAATATCTTTTTCATTAAATCTTCACCGCTGTGATGGATTGAGTAGGTAAACCTTATCCTAAGTACACCTCCAATATCTCAAACATCTTATATGTGTTAATTTAGTTAATAAAAATTGTTTAAGAATTGACCCAACTAGTCACCAATATATTCAATATGTTTATGCACTACATAGCATCAACACAATGTCGAATGTTCCACCACCACCATATCAAGCATCAACTCATCTAGAAGTTACCTTCACGATCATATCATCAACATTATATGACAACATGATCACACTAATAAAAATAATTAAAATAAAAATTTAGGGGAAAATTTTTCTTCTCACAAAAAAAAAGATTCACCACAAATCGAAGAAGGATTCAACCACGAATCTATCTTTACCCCATGTCATTGGTGAGGGAATTCCTCATTCACTATAATAATGAAAATTCAGTATCATTTTTTCGGCTAAAATGGAAAAAAGTCTTGTAATTCCTACTTCTTCATCATGGCTTGAGGAAAACTCGGTTCCGAAATTTACAAATAATCTTTCATTGAGTTTATATTAGAAAAAGTCATAATTCCTAATTGGTTCATCTACGACTCAACATTCCTTGGTCAAAGAGGCAAAGAAGGAGGTCGATATCATCTCTTTCCTACATGTTTCATCCACTGACTACATACTCCTGTTTGGAGAGGCAAAGAAGGAGGTTGATTGCATATCTCTCTCTCTCTCTCTCTCTCTCTCTCTCTCTCTCTCTCTCTCTCTCTCTCTCTCTCTCTCTCTCTGAAGATGTTTTGGAGAGTATTTTTGTTCCTCCATACTTTTTCTACACAGTATCACAACTAGGGTTTAGTAACTAAAACTCTAAAGCAATCATTGTCAATTTTGATCAGAATTGGCTTGAAGCGGTTTGAAAAAAAAAACAAAATCGATAGATTCATGGAAAATTCCTCTGCTTTTACTTAAAAAGTAAATTCAAAAATCAGCTGCTCAGACTTGTAAAAAATTGGGATTAGTGAACGGCATCGGCCTAAATCAGTTGGATTATATCGGTATGATACGGTATCAATGAATACAGACAAAAGGTAAAACAATATAACAATTTTTTTAATTGAATGTAGGAGTATTTCTGTTCGATCCGGATTAGAATTAGATCGGTATTAGACACTATCTAATCACGCTCAAGCGCATTAAGCGCGCCGTCTTCAATATTTTTTTCTGGTAATGTCTTCATTAGGATAGCATATTACCATTCTATCCCATCAACGGAAAATTATTCCAATAAAGTGTTTTCTAGATTCCATCACGGAACCTGACGTGGCGACGACGTACTAACAACATGGAACTCCTGAACGGTGGGGGATTACACCATCGGACGGCGTGGATTTGGCGACTTCGAATTCCTGGCTCCATTGTTGGGCGTTACGGAACCTGAAGTGAAAAACTCAAATTATCCAGTCAGAGATTCTACATAAATAATTGGATAACATTTTGGAATGACAAAAATACCCTTACCGAACCTAACTACCAAAGGGCTCCAAATGGCCAACGAAAAATCCCAAGAGAAATTTTTTTCTGGTTAAAAAATACGGACGGGTAATCATTCGTGGCAAGAAACCCTCCTCTCTCTCTTCCAACGTTAAATCTCCCTCCCCTATATATACATTCATCACAAACTTCTTCCTCCTTCGATCTCAGTTCTGCAAATTCCACACTCCTCCTTTGATCTCTCTCTCTTTCTCCCAAATTTCAGGATTAGAGATTTATCATTGGAGGTTAATGAAAACTATCCTTTAAAAACTGAAAATTTGAATTCCTCTTGGATCTTTTTTAACTGTTTTAAATGATTTAATCCGATTCATTGCGATTGCAGGAGATAGAATTCGTGGAACGAACAGAGAAATCTGTTTCTATCTGTTAGTGTAGAATTCTTCGACAGTAGATCGAGATCTTTCTCTTCATTCGCATTCTACGTTGTATTTGTTTCTTGTTCAGAATGAAATTCTGAGAAATGTATTTGATGGCGAGAAGATTGAAAGTTATGAATTTGATAATTTGTCTTTGTTTCACAGGGCGGTTTGTGGAGGCTGAAGCGAAGAGGCGGAAATGTTGGGGGTTTTCATAACTAGAGGTCTTGTGTATGTATTAATTCTTCTATGAAGTTCTAATCTTCTTTTCATTTAATTTTATTTTCCTTAAATTCCTGTCAAAAAATGAGAAAATTTTCCTTTTTTGATTTTTTTTTAGAACTAAATGGGAAATTTACCTTTCTTTTTTTGGATCTCAGGATGCTATTCGGATATGCATACCCTGCGTTTGAGTGCTACAAAACGGTGGAAAAGAACAGAATCGAGATTGAACAACTCCGATTTTGGTGTCAATATTGGTAACAAAAATACCTTTTTTTCTCCGGAAATAGTTGGAAAAAGAAATGTCAACTATTTCAGCTATTTTATAGATTTGTTTCGGTTCCCATTTTTTAGTAATTTCTCTTAAAGTAATGCAGGTCACTTCTCCACTATTTTGGAAAATTTCGTAATTTGAATGATACCCGCCTCTGCTTTTTTTTATTTATATTTTTTTAAGTTTGACCCTGTGATTAGCAACGGAGTGTGGACTTGTTCAAAACATGCTGAGCTGGGTTAACTCAACAGAATGACTCATTGCAAATGGTTTCGCTCGGTGAGCAAACTCATGAGTTCATTTGTATTTCAGGAGTTCGCTTCACTTATGAGCTAGCTCACGTTTAAGCTATTTTAGATTAACTTTTAGGTGTAATGGAATGTAAGGGTGTCAATCGATTTGGTTTCGGTTATTTGGTTCGATTCTGAATGATGACAAGGTGGACTAGAATCGAATTGAGAACTGACTCGATTCTGTATTTAGATACTCAAGTCAATTCTATTCATCTAAGTTCAATTTTGGTTTTAATTCAATTTTGTACCTCGTTTTTTATTTCGATTATGAAAACGGTTCCACTTTTAGACCATGACTATGATGGACCAAGGCCACGATGGGCCCAAGGTATGGGCCTTATGGCCGTTGCTAACTACAAAATTGTTTTAGTATGTAAATATGTGATGACAAATTGTAAAAACATTTACCCTCCAAAAAATCTCTCTTAACAGTAATAGGGTTTTTCATTTTTTGGTTTTAATAGCAATTTTGTTCAATTTCTGTTTGAACCGATGGTTCTTACACCCAAAACCAAAACCGAACTGAACCAAGGTCCATACTCACATACTCAAACCGAATTAATTCGATTCAGTCCGGTTAATTCAGCTTCGGATTCGGTATTCGATTTGGGTTTGGGTTTGAAATTGACACCCTTATTGGAATGTGAGAGGTTAAATGTTTTTTATTATCCAAATGAAAAGTGTTATTGCTTCCATAAACTGAGTGACAAACCAGTTGCATGCTATGAAAAATACACCTCTTTACGTAACAAGTTCAGCATTTGTATTCTGTATTTCGGGTTCAGTTTATATAGAACACTACTTCAATCTTCTCCTTCTTCTTCTTCTTCTTTTTTCCGGGAGGGGGGGTGATTGAAATATATCTTAAGAGAGGGATGCCTCAAGACAGTCAAAAACTCAGCCTTATCCCAACTTTATCCCAGGAGGCACCTAAAGGCCCAGACAAAGCTAACAATATAGCCCAAAAACAATCATATTTGGGAAACAGAACACCAAGTTTTCTAGTCTTTTGATCAACAATAGTATGGGGAGAACCTAATGCAACGACTGTGTCTCACAATAGAACACTATAGCCCTTTGAAACATTAGCTTCTTGACAAACAATCGTGCCCACCTTCCTAAGGCTGGAAGAAGAGGAAAACCACAACCCAGTTGTATGGACAGGAAAATTCATCTCCTGGATCCACACTAGTTTCATGAAGTAAAGGATCCAGGAGCTCTTCTGAAGAGGTGACAGAGGAGCTGTCAGCCTCGAGGGACACATAGCATGGAAACCCATTAGGGAGATTTAAAGACGTAATAATGCCATTTTCCTTTCAAATTCTAAACGCCAAGACAGAGCAATCCCTGGATGTAAGGGTCTCCTTTTCCTTTTTCAATCTTAGTACCTGCAGGAGACATTGATATATTAAAATGTAGATGTACAGAATCTAGATTTTGATTTGTTAAAATCACTCCTATCATGCATACTGCTTTGGATTCAAAGTTAACCTGATTAATATAATCAGGATACCAATGCTAAACTCTTAAAAAGGAGTAACAAAAAATTTATGCAGTCTCTAGTTTAGGTTTTATTTTCTGAATGAATAGCATGAACATAGGCCATCATTCCAATGATTGTTGAACGAACCATGAAAGTGGATTTTGCAGGATCATCGTTGCAGTGCTGACAGTACTTGAGAGGATTGTGGATGTTTTTGTCTCATGGTATGCAGAGCATTTTCTGAATTTGTGGATGTTAAGAAATATCAAGTTCTTATAATGGGCTTTCCACTAATCTTTGTGAAGGTTACCCATGTATGGTGAACTAAAGTTAGCATTCTACATCTACTTATGGTACCCAAAAACCAAGGTGACATGCCTATATGAAATATATAGCTCTCAATTCCTCCTTTTCATAAAAAAATTCAAATATATTTATATTTCCTGGTTTCTTCCTAATATTAGAAACTTAATTGTGAATTTAGGGAACAAGCTATGTATATGAGACATTCTTGCTGCCTTATGTTGCAAAGCATGAGACACATATCGATCGGAAGTTGCTGGAACTGAGGTATAAAGCCTGGGATTTGGCTAGTTACCATCTGCAGAACTGTGCCAGTTATGGACAGAACACATTCTTCCAATTCCTCCAATATTTGGCTTCTCAAACTTCAAAGGCAAAAGGCCCCAGATCACAGGTACTTCATATTTACCCCCCCCCCCAAACAACAATGCTCAGTTAGGTAAGGGAACAGCATTGTAAAACCATCTCTGTTGGGAGTTCAGTCCCACACTGGCTACTAATTAGCCTACAGCCCCGCTTATACACCTGGGAGACCCTCCATTTACAAGTTCGAACTTTAACATTTGAGAGTTTGAGAGTCCCTCCACCTACAGGATCTAAATTTTAGGATGGAATATAATTAATTCAAGTTTTTAAGATGGAAACCTTACATGGCATCACCAAGAGTTCAATCTTTTACATTTGGGAGTCCCTCCACCTACAGGATGGAAACTTGATAGTTCAATTTTAGGATGGTTACATGGTATCACCAAGAATTCGAACTTTTAGGATGGCAACTTTATATGGTATCAGCACGGGTTTTCACCGTGTCCAGAGTACCAACAGTCGGGGGAATGTGTGAGTTTAGTCCAATACTGGCTACTAATTATCCTACAGCCCCCGAGTTCAGTTCCTCACTGGCTACTAATTAGCCTACAGCCCCTCTCACTTGTGCTTTTTCTTAACTCTGAAACTTTACATCCAAAAAGAGATTGATCCCAATCATAAAGACGGGATGAAACTTTGTATACTCATCCACACATTACCTATGCATTCAATCTATTGTTAAATTGTCTTATGTACATGTTTGACGAGCATTAGTTCATCAAACAAAATATCCAAAATTTGTACATTTAAACCTATGTGCATTCAATTATGTCTGGTCATGCCACCAAGTTTCTTCTGAATTTTGGTGTTGAACCCTGCAGAATGTGGACCCACAACCTCCCAATTCATCTCCTCCTCCTCCTCCTCCAAGGGCAATGGGACGGCAGCCGGCTGATGAGCAGACTCAACAGTCAAGTAAGAAGAGGACTTCGACACCCCCCCAGTCTCCAATTTCTATGAAACGGACAGAGTTCCAATGGCCAAAATCTGATGTTGTGCAAGAGCAACAGCCCTCCAACATACCACCTGAAGCTACTGTGGTGAATACAACCATATCGGCATCCTCCGATGACTCAACCGGTCCTCCTGCCTCTGAAGAAGCCGATATGGATGAAACACTACGTGCAGCTCGGACCAGACTCCGGCGTTCCCATTCCCGACCAAAAGAATGAAAGGGAAAAAAAAAAAGATGTATTTGAAACACAAATCACTAATTGTTTATGACATTTGACTGAAAATTCTTTCTTTCTCTTTTTTCTTCATTGAATTCTTGTTAATTATTTTAGCAATCTTATACTCTCTTTCTTTCTCAATCACACGTTTACACATTAGAGTGCAAGCTATTCCGTGAAGCTGCACAATTCCCTGATAGGCATAGCGATCTTCAAGGCCTTTTGATTTTCCATTCCAAATCCTTATCTTCCCTGGTTCTTCCCGACCCAAATCAATCCAAAAAACTGATGGAAGGCCCCTGTGATCCTTGATACGATGTGTTGATTTATGAAATCAGAACAAACATTGACAGGTCTCCACAAGTATTCACGGGAAAATCTAACCCATAGCTGCAGAAAGAAATGTCGACCAGAAGAATTCGGCGACACAGACTTTGGCTGTAAATAAGCTCGAGCAGCCTGCTTAACCAGATGGTTCTTAATGGAGATCTCATAACCGGATTGAGCAGATGCGGTGGTATCAGGAGATTGGATTCTAGCAGCGAGCGGTGAGGGCAGCAAATCCTTCAAAGAAGTATATTTTGTCTGTGATCGAAAGGAGATGAGCTCAAGATCATCTGCAACATGAGAGACTTTGTTTCCACCATTAAGGATGGGAAAGGTCAAAGTCAAGTTCTGATCCTTGGACGAAAGATTAAGCTCTGCGATGGAGTTCATCCGTCGAAGAACAGGCTCCGGCATCTTCGCAGGAGACATAGTCGTTGACAATAAGGGAAAGAGAAGATGAAGTCGTTTTTTAAGGTAGGAGAACTCACCGCCGGAGGAGATCAGAGCCGTTTATTTTGAAACTGCAAAGCTATTTCTTCTCCACCACACCGCCGGAGGATATCTGAACCGTTTATTTTGATTCTGCAAGGTACGATCAATTTCTTCTCTCTCGCTCTCTCTCTCTTTCTATTGGCTTTTCTTTTTGTTTCGCTGGGTTAGGTCTTTGCAATTATTGGACATTGGAAGCATGGACTGAGGGTGGTCGTTGTCACGGTTCTCTTTCACGCGGTTTTTCAATAGGTTATTGCTTGCTACGGTTTCTTATTGGAACAAGATTTGAACCGTATGATTGGAATCTAATAGAAATGGGCCCATGCCAATAGTTGGGATGATCATTAGACGGTCAAGATTGAATGGAGGAATAAGGATTGGATTCCTTATTGGCCACGTGGCGGTGCCGCATGAAAAATGCGTTCTCTTCCTTAGTTTTGTTTATTGATATAATAATCATGATATTTGTAGCCTTTCGAGACTGTTGGACCCACCTGGGTCGCCGGTCCCGGAACGGTATCTGGTGAACGAATGACATGGTAGCACGTAGCAGTTGCCTATTGATGGTCCCACAAAACCCTTTTTTTTTTGCTCAAAATCTTCTCGAGGAAGCCATAAAAGGCCAAAAACCCACGAGCTGAGCCACTTGTTTTGAGAGGCTATAAGGCCCTGTTTGTTTCGCAACTTATAACCACACGTATGAAACACGGTTAATACCGACCTAATAGGTGTATAAAAGTGGAATATTCCTATCCAAGGTTGAAGCATTGAACATTTGTTATATAGAGATTGTATAAAACCTTTCATCATATGCTAAGGCTCCATGGAATATTCTTTAATGCTGAGATTGGATACCAATTTGAAGTTTGAACACCACTTATCACCAAGGTGGATTGGTTATGCAATCTCAATGGTTTATTTACCATGGTTAGATGGATCAACTTTTTCTAATCCTAAAAGAGAATGCACCTCCATGCAATAGTAAGGTTATTTTATTACAATGTAATAGTCATGTGTTGAAATCAAAAGGTAAGGCTCCTTTTTTTTTTTTTTTTAAATATATACTAAGAGGTATTTATGGATTAAGCAATTACTTGAGTCACATGGAAGATGATGTGGCAATGTCGATTTGTGAATATTTAGGAAATAAAGTGAAATGATTAGACATATGACAAATTTCAAACTCAAATCCATATGCATACTATGGGTTGAGAATTGAGATGCATCATATTAATAGTTCATGCAGCCTTTATGTTGCTACTCAGTCAATTCATGTATGCTATAAACTTTAAGGTCTACCCTGATTGAAGGTTGCTTTTGTTCATTGTTGTTTTAGGCATGTAAATAGATCTTTAAATATTCTAGTTCGATCCATCTCCAAGTGAGTTATCACCTACCCTAGATTAGGATTGGGGGAAACTTTTCCCCTGATGATCTGTAATGTATTGGACAAATACTTTTGCCAAGTGATGTATAAATAAACTTCCCTTTTTCCCTTCTCTAGGGGTTTGGGGACTTTTGTATCAAGAAAAAAAAAACTTTTAAGTTTTACCTATCCCACAAAATTCTAATAGGAATACTTGTGCGTGGTCCCTTAGACACATTTTAAACTTCGGGGATCAAAGATACCATTCCCAAATGTTATTTACGCAACAATGTCTGCCCTTTTTTTTATCTTTAGGCTACATGGAAAAGCCTCTATTGACCAAACCAACCATTGAACGAGAAATCCTGCTTGATGAATTGGCCAATTTCAAGTTAATGGGCAATCTTCATTTATAAAGAATTTTATTAGTGAAATGATAAAATAGACAATACATCCACAAATTTGAGGCCAACAAAATCATCATTTTCATGATATTTCGATAATTGAGGCAAGGTTTCTTAATATATCATGGAGGAAATATTTTCCTTGGGAGACAACTACTAGTGTAGTTGGTGGTACCCTTGCCACTAGGTAGCAGGGTCCAAGAAGTCATGAGATCAACTCTCCACTTAGGGAGGAGTATTAGAGGTTAACGTGTGGGATGCTAAATAAAATATCTGACTTATACCTTTAAAAAATATTTAACCTAAGACTAGACTTTATTGTTTTCAAAATTAAATATTGGGAAACAATTTAAATATATATTTTACTTTCTATTTTATTATGGAATTTTCAATTTCCCCCCCAACATAATAGACCCACTACAAAACTTGATATCTCCTTCCTCACTTTCAATAAAATAAAGATGAAAAAATATTTTCCATAATTTATGATTAAAATTTGAGAAAAGATCCCAATATGCTAGAGTGAAGAGCCTCTTCACACTATTCACATAAGAGTCATGGGGCTAAAAAAAAAAGGGACCCTTACTGAATGAATCCATCTTCCACTCTCTCATTAGTTATTAAGGTTAGATGTTTTCTATGATTCAAGAGTGGGACACTCATATCATTGAGGAGAGAGGAAAAAAAAAATTCCCCTATGCGGGCATAAGGAATGTCTCATGCTCAGAGAGAATTTACCCCCACCCCCAAAATATTTGCATTTTAATGATTTTTTAAAACAAAAAGGTTAACAGAACAAGATATTTCAATGGAAACATTAAGCCTGATATTTTGGTTCCTTAAAGAAAAATAAAATAAAATAAAGGGTTTTCCTGGAATCCAGAGAGAGAGAGAGAGAGTTTTTAACGGTTAATCTTAAACTGAATATTGTGATATTAGAAGTATATTTTCAAATGATTTGTAAGGAGACCTGCTTAAATTCCCTAATCAGACATGATTTATATAGAGATGGATTCTTCTACCAACTTTGTAGCTAATTGATGAATTAGCCAAGTTAGGAGAAGAAGAAGCCATGCCAGTTCTTTAATACTGACAAAACTCTACATAATGAAAGTGAAGGCATAGGCAACACCTCATGTTCAAAAAATATTTTTTTATATATTTACTAATCGTAAGGATATAAATTATACGAAAAAGAAAGCATGCATCACCTTGTATAAATTCCTTAATATCCTTTTCGCATAAAAAACAATGGAACTCATACTGACACTCTCTCTACTATTCTGAGCATGTGAATCTCATATGAATGGTTTCATTTTCTAGAACTTCATGTGTATGTAAATTCTTTCTCACACCACACTGCCTTTGTAGGAAACTCTCCCACTAAATTATATTTCTCAATATAATATTAAAAACAACAACAAAAAGACAGCATGTCCAGTCTCTAGTTACAGGTTCAAAGGTTACTACTTGTCCATTCTCCTGACCTTTGGTTTCCAACTGAGAGAGAATCCTTCAATTACCAAATCCACCTTAATTTGTCATATTTATATGTGGATGTCTGGAGGTTAGGCCTTGGCTCAAATTGCTCTGTTTTTAGGCCCATTTATTCCCCCCCCCCCCCCCAACACCTATTTATATCAGCCTAAGACTGTACTTTGGGCTTCACATAAAAGATAAGCCCAATTAAGAATGACCCTTTCTGAAATTCTTCCTCAGAACAATATGACTAGATATTCATCATTCATATAAGGGATACAATAAGTTGTAATTTTAATTTTTTTTTGTTTGAATTTAATATATTTTTGTTTTTCAACAAGTGTTAATATTATCAATATGTACTCGAAAAATAGAAAAAACAATGATAAATTTTGATAATGATTTTTTCTTTTAGATAAGCGCTTTTGATGATAGTGTATCACATAATGAAAAGTCACGTTCAAGTTAGTTTTGAAGCTCACTATACCTCTAATTTAAAGAATTTTTAGGGAATAAGACAAGTGCAATTAAAACTGATGTGTCAAATAGAGGTGTGGGAGAATTTAGTCGTTGCATCTAGATTTTAACTATTTATCATGTGCACCACATAGATGTCTTATTAGCATCTAGATTTTAACTGTTACCATGTGCACCACATAGATGGACATTGTTGACTGCATATGGTAGAGCTTAAAACGTTAAACCTATCTCAATGTCAAAAATGTCAACATAAACAAGCATGAGAAGTATATAAAAAATTTGAGGTTCCATAAAATTTGAACCCACTTTTAATCAAACTATATTCACCCCATATTGATGTGCTTGTGGGCCTGTGGCCATGTCAACCTTGTGAGATAACATGTCAACAAACCCCTCTCTCCTTGTTTATAGAAGTTCTTTTTTTGTGTCATGAGGTGAATAAAAAAAAATTCTACCAAAAAAAATTAAAAAAAAAAAAAAAAACCACTTACCATTTGGCAAACATGAGTCTGCTGTTTTTTTGGGCATTCCTTACGAGGATCCACAAGTCACTAGGATGGCATCCCAAAAGGAGTCCAAATTGTCTACTATGAGCATTCAATGTCTGGGAGGCCTGCCATGCCACCTCAGCCGTTGGATGTTCACTGCACCTAACCGTCTCACTATAGATGATTTTGACGCTCCCAAAAGGTACATCAAGGGTGAGAGAGTGGGACAGTAAAATTTACAGTAACAACTAGCACTCCAAATGCAGGGAAAGACTAGAACTTGAGCCCATGGCTTAATCCTAGGATGAAAAGAGATCTGAAGCAATATGTTGTCACTTTGGATTAGATTTAGGCTGCATTTGGTAATGTTTCTATTCCAAAAATGATGTTTCGTGTCAAAAACGGAAATTCCAGTTTCTGTGTCAAAATACCCTTTTTTTTTTTAACGAAATTGGAACGACAGAACTGCCTTTTGTCGTTCCGTCAATTCTCGTTTCTAGCATTTTTTTTTTTCACTTTTTGTTAAAAAAAAAAGAAAAAAACAAAAAACAAAAAAAACAAAACGCACCATAAATGCACCAAATGATTTATTCCATATTTTTTGTTCTATGGGAATGAAAAAACTCTAGAAATATTTTTATAGAACTTTACCAAACACAGCCTTAGATCCATTGACTTCCTGGATTGGATAGTGTTAGCTATAGAATAAATAGTAACGAGTCCATTTATATGGGGTTGGGCCCATTATTTCCAAGCCCAGTATGAGGCAAAGGTCCCCAAGAGTCCAAGACACCAACCGCCAACCATGAATTTGTATGGAGAAGAGGGTTAAAAGAGTAAAAGAGTAATTATCAAAATAACCGACATTCTCTTTTTCACTTATTCCTCTCACTTTTGCTCCGTAAACTGTGGGTGATGATCCATACAAGAGACACAGATATTTTGCTAGTAATGGCAGCGGCTCTGCTCTTTCCTCTTCTCTCACCCAATTCTCTTTCATCATCTTCTTCTTCTTCTTCCCTTTTTAAGAATGATAAAGCCTTTCTGTATAACTATGTCTCACCGCTTCGCTTCAAGTCAGATTTGAAGCACTTCAGAGTCGAAGCTCTCAAAGAAAGAGCAGAGGAAGCCAAAACGACCCCTACATCTGCTGAAGAAGTTACGGAGAAGTTCGGCCTCGAAGTTGGCCTCTGGAAGGTACTACAACAACTCTCTTTATATGTGTATGTTTTGTGTGGAATGAAGAGTTCAAATTAATATATTTTGACAAAAAAAATGTTTGTGATTCCTTTACTAGATCTTCAGAAAGAAGATTTTTTTTTTTTTTTCGTAATTTGATGAATTTTTTATTGCAGATATTTAGCTCGAAAGAGAAAGGTGATGAAGGGAAAGGAGAGAAGTCCAAGGGGGACCAAGCAAAAGAATTGTTAGCAAAATACGGAGGAGCATACCTGGCGACATCCATTACTCTCTCCTTGATTTCCTTCTCCCTCTGTTACATCCTCATCAGTGCAGGGATTGATGTCCAATCTCTGTTGCAGAAGGTAAAATACGATCTGGGATCTCCCTCGAATCGAATCAATTGCAACCCAACTGCACTGTACAGTGCACACCTTACCAGTTCCCCTGTTTTTTGTTTTCTCAATGGGTGTATCATGCCTACCAAATGATGCTTCTCCCAAGACTGAATTTTCTGCTTTGCTTTTCAGGTGGGAATCCCTGCTTCTGAGACCGGAGAAAAGGTCGGAACATTTGCTCTGGCATATGCTGCACATAAGGCTGCATCTCCAATCAGGTTTCCTCCCACAGTAGCTCTCACTCCCATTGTTGCCGGCTGGATTGGGAGGATAGTCCAGAAAGACAAGTGATTTGTTGTATTGGTACCCCTTCAGTCATACATGCTTCATTTGTATACTTGTTTTAACCTCTTTTGAATGAAAATGATATTTTGATATCCCATTGTCCCCCCCCCCCTCCTTCTTTCCCCTTTTGGGTTGAAATACTAGTGGTTACTTCTGCTCTTTCTGTTTCATCATCAAAGGGGTTATAAATGTTACTTGTCATCACAATTGCATAAAACATTACATCAGAATGCCTTAAACAAATAAACAAACAAACAAATATATTAATATTAAAAACTATAGTTATAGGAAGGATTGGTGAAGTTATTTGGACTTGGAACTGAACAATCTTGAGTGAAATTTTACTCATAAGGGAATTACCAATGTTGATAATGAAGAAGCTAGGAAAAATGTTACAGCTGAAAGTAGAGTTTGAATATGGACTTTATATCTCTTTTAAAATTAGTGACAACCATGTTGTCCAGAAAGCTCAACTCAGAAGAAAAAGATGCATACACCATTCTATCTTCCATTTAAAGGCACCAAACATAGGAGTCATGGAAGCTCAGGACAGAGGCCCACCATACATTAGGTCTTACCTTAGAAATATTCCACATGAGAAGCCAACAAACCTGATTGGAGTTCCATGACAATATGATTCAACACTCTTGCTATTCTGAAGTTTTAAGGTCAGTTTTGTCATAAGGATGCTTCCAAGGCAAGAGACTACGAGCAGTGACATAATTCTGATGCTATAACCTAAACCAAGGTTAATGAATTAACGCAATAGAGCTGAGGCTGGATTTATGTATATGCTGGTGGAGGGGGGGGCTTGCAACAACAAAGATTTTATTCGTCACTGAATCACAGGTATCAAAATTTATTACAACTGTACATTGGACTAGATACTTTCCACATACCTTCCTCTTGGCATCTTGAAGAAATACTCATGGGATCTTGCAGTTGTCTTCCCGTGTGCATTGTTCAATTCTATCTCTACAGTTGAATTATTAATAGAATACAGAAAAGGTAGATGCACATGAGAGGCTCTGATGACTTGAAAGAAGTTGACTTATTCCATTAGCCAAGCCTAATCACCTCTGATAGGAGATAACATTAGATGACACTTCTACAATACCATATTTACAGCCATGGCATACTGACATCATCCATCTGAAACTCAACCGCATGAAGTGTCTCCACACCACCCCATTCTATGCCAGCTGAATAGGATTATTAGGTTACCAATCAAAATAAAGCCAAGGACAACATTCTGCAGAAGAAAGAACATGCTCGTCTAGTTGTCTTCTACATGTCTGTGATTCTAACTCTGGCATATGTTAAAAGCCAGTAATATGCATTTCTCTGCAAAAAGAGAAAAATAATCGATGTTAATGTGACCAGGGCAAGGGGGAAAACAGATGCATAGACTTTCCACATCAGGAGACACACACACTAGGAAACCCGATGGATGAGGAAATAAGAGGCGCTTTAAAAACACTAATAGGGTGGTGCTGGTCATACAAAAAAATAATTTTGAGTGGGAACTTTGTTAAAGGTTTAGGGAAAGAATGGGATCAAGAAATTCCAGAAGATACAATTGTTAATCGGCAAAAGCCTAAAACAGTGAGCTAAACTTTACATCAAGGAAGAAAAGCAGTAATACAAAACACTTTATGTTCTGATCAACAGTCATCAGCCAGAAACGTGCTCAAATTCCTGTGAACTCGCTTTCATATGGCACCAAAATACAAGAAGATCCGTTATTTAAAGTGCCTGCAAAAGTTTTGATGATTCTCTCTCCTTAAGGTCCATCAGATGGGACAACATTTTCAGCAAATATCTTCCTTTCTTGTTTAATTCGTTACCTTTCCAGCTTGATAAAACTCCTCTGTATCCTCATGAAGAGTAGCCAAATTGCTGTACGTGGGTTTATCGTGTAAACTGAAATGTGAGACATATATTAATTAATATGTTCTAATTACTCATGAAAACCCTACATTCCATTATGAATCAGAAAATGCAAAAATATATTTTCATTCGACTTTCCAAAAATGAAAGAAAAAGGAAAGCATCAACAGATCAGAACCTAATATAATTAGTAACCCCACTACTAACCATCAATGCTTAGATCAATCTCTTACATCTCCAATTGAGTGTGCAATCTTCATAATACCACTTATGAAGTCTTGTCATACAGATCTGAGCACAACCCTTGCAGCTCTATCTCTTATCCTCTGCTCTCTATGGTGACTCTTGCTGGATCCTAACTCTCTGTAAGTTGGGAGCTTGGGGGTGACTTGACATCATTCATCACCTCAAACTTCTCTTCAAATTGGCTACAATGAAAGAAATTACAGGGGCACCGAGGAAATCTCTGCACAAAAACCATCTATCGTATCTAAAACCAAATTGGCACATTGTTCGCAACTCTTTTGTGCACTGCATATAGAACATAAGTGCTCATAGAAATTGCATCATTGTATTAGCAACAGTACCTGACAAGCTAAACATCAATCGGGTCCATGGTGATTCTAAGTAAAATTCCATGTCTTCTTTAGGGACAGTCAACTGCCTGTTAGAAATGAAAAGTTTCAATGCATAAAGTTCTCAGTCCTTTCTGCTATCTTAATTGCCTCATTAGGGCTGGAAACTTCCACAGCAGCTCCATGTGAAGCTTTAATCACCATCAAAGTTTCATTCTACCAGAAGCAAGAGTATACTACAATAAATGGCCATGGCTCTTTAGCTGATACCCTGTTGGAAATTATCAGGCCAGTGCCTTTTGGTATTGTGCATTTCAATGAGTAAAGAATGACCGTACTATAGTTGATTTGGGAGTTGTCCGGATTTATGATAAGCTTTAAGAAAGTCATATGGTCATATTCAATGAAATTATTTTTTTTTCTTTTGGGTAAAGATGTTCGATGGAAATCTTGGGATGCATTAGTAAGGAGGAATGATTATCTACAAGAGCTAGGGGTAGACCTAAAATGACCATGGTAAAAGTGGCAAGAAAAAGACAAACAATTAGGACTTATCCCAAATATAGCCTCGAACCCAAGTAACCAATCCCATTTAGTTAGGATAAAGTGTCCTGTAAAGTTTTAATAGGAAAGCCATTCCTTGGCGTTATGGGGATATTAGAAAATGTTGGACAATCTATCGCTTATTATGGTTTACCTGATGCCCCAACTCCCAACTAGGAGTTTGACTAAATGTGTTTATAATCTGAAAGCCTATCTGCGCCTATAGCACTCATTACGGTATTGCACTGCGGAGCAGCTTCTGTTCTAGCCCTGATCAAGTGAGTAGGTCTTGCAGGAGAGAGCTTACACCAGCAATTCACCAATGAGATTAGAGCCATCATAAAGTTGGAAGCAGGCATAGACAAGATGGCATGAACCAAGCAAGCGTCATCTGCCAATACCTATGCGATCTGGATATATCGGTCACTATGTCCTTATTTTTCAGAAGTAAAAAAATTATTTTCTTTATAATTTTGCCCCTAAAACAATATTGGTAATCGAGCCAGATCGGTCAGGTATCGATAAAAACAGGCTTGAAAATAATACGATATGTGTGATCCATGTAAAAGAGTCTTTCTAGGCACTTACGAATCATTTTTCGGCTTATACCAATTTTAGATCGAACCAATCCCTTGACACAAATATTGGGTGCCTAGGAGCTGTGGTTCACGAAAAAGAACAAGTTTTTGGGCTTCTGCAAGTGCCATTGTTAAATATATTTTCTTTGAACTATGGAGGGATTTCGCTAGATTGAAGCTTTTTTTCTTTGTTGTTTTTCTCTCTTCTGTGCGTAGTCTTTGCAAGAACTTATTTTCTCTTTGTTTGTTTGTTTACAGGTATTCATGAAGTAAGCACACCAGATGGGATCTATCGATTTGGGCAAATTTAGCTTTTTATGAGTTTAATGGAGTAAGATGGAGTTCAATTATTTGCTTATGATGGCATATGATTGTGTTGAATTTGTTTATCCTTCATGACTCCTCTTTTGTTGCATCTGGCACGAGATGAAAAGGAGAGAGCTTCGTCTAGTAATAACAATGGATTGACGAAGCTCTTGGCATTACTTTGTTTTTCTCCTTTCTTATCAGCAATTTCAGATCCTTCTGTTTGAAATTTCTTTGTTTGTACCAAATCCTATGTCATTTGTACATCCTCCTTGCATTTATGCTAGAGACATCGCCAGACGCCAGTGCTATGGGTTTTGGCTTATATAGATAAAAAATGATGAATGAGATTATGGATTCCACTCGTTGCCAATATTGAAGAATGCTATAAACAAGAACAATGCTACATTGTTATGCTGGATGCATCGGAGACATATAACACGCGAGCTCTTAGGTATTAATTCAACTTTATCTCTAATGGTCCCTGCTCCTAGAGGACCTAGACACTCTCCCATCCTTGTGAATACCAAAACCATACCCCTTATTATGCCCATGTGCGGTTTCTCATTACCTAGCACTAGCATAAGGGCTGCATGGCCAAGAAGCAAATAAGCGTTCTTTTCACTTTTGTTTAGGTAGAAAAAGTGACAAAAGTTGAACTTTTGCTTTAGGCTTTTGGCATATCCATTTCCATTCATATGAATTACCAGCATTGCCCCCATCTCTATCATATCCAATAGATGAAAGTTTTCCTACACTAAGGGCCCGTTTGATAACTTTTCAAGAAACGCATTTCTACCGTTTCACAGAAACTGTAGAAACGGAACAAAAAGCGTTTGGTAAAATTGTTTCTTTTCACTTGTTTTCAGAAATTGAAATTGAAATTTCTACCTATTTATGATTTAAGAAACGACCCAAGCGAAACAAGTAAAACTTGTTTTCAGAAACGACTCGTGGCCATTCTTTCACTGGTTACTATTGACTTCCAGAAACATGACTTATCAAACACCTTCAATTTCATTTTTGTTTCTAGAAACGGAAATTTATACTTAGCGTAGGGTTCAAACACCATCCTAAGGTCACTAAAACATCCTCCATTGGACAAAATCAATAATGCCCTCCCCTATTGCGCGATACCCTTTCCCACCCATCCAAAAGCCACGATCAAGCCATTCCTCTTAGCTTAAGGAAAACTCGGTCCTATTCAATATGCATAGAATCAAGTTTAATAAGATCCATTCCAAGTTGAATAGGAAAACTTCAAATCAGATATAAAACTTGAAAGCAAAAACGGATGAATTTGGAGTAGTTGTGCATTTGTGCTTATGGATTAATCATATCAGCCTCAATGTAATGAATTGAATATGGATCCTCTTTACCAGGCCAACTCAGAAGATCATGCTCAGCTTAAAGCTTGACTCTGCAGACCAAGATGCATGCTCCCAACATGCTAAAACCTAGGAGGGTATTAATGAACCCAAAGGTGAAGTGAATTATTCCACTTCCTGCAACCGAGGTAGCGGCAAAAATTTTTCCAAATAAACCATGCACACATGCCATGCTGAGACAGTCCCACCATCCAGGCATCCACCAGGTCCTACGTTAAGAGATCTTCAAGATGAGAAGCCAAGATACCCGGTTGGAGTACTACAACAATATGATCTAACATTATGATGCTCTGAGGTTTAAGGCAAGCTTTTATCATAGCATACCTGATGTAAGCGCAATGACATGAGTCTGATGCTGTGAAGTGTGAACCTGCAGCAATTGCAGACATGACATTTGTAGACCAGTCACATACTATAATAGATCATCTCTTTAGTAAAACCAATGAATGCAGTATGCACCACTAACCACAAATCTGCCATCACTGACGGAATGGATGTGTGCTTGTCATTTGCAATGACCATCCTAAACCAAGGTCGATGAACTACAATAGAGCATAGGCATGAAAATGCACAAACGGAGGTGGCTTGCAGCAACAAAAATTTTATTGATCACTGAATTACCGGTATCAATCTATATTACTCAACTGTACATTGGAGTAGCTACCTTACACCTACCTCTCCCCATGGCCTCTTCCAGCAATTTCTCATGGGATCATGCAGTTGTCATCATCTCGTCTACAGCATTCAATTCCACCTCTGGTTGAATCGATAAAATACGGGAGGTGGATCGGTTTTAGAGGCACTGATGCCATACAAAAGAGGTTGATCAAGTCCATCAGCCAAACCCAACCATCTCTAATTGGAGTTAACATTAGATGGCACTTCTAGAACACCAGATGGAGGAGTTTGCAACCGTGGTGTGCTGACATCAACCATCACAAAATCATCCGCATTAAGTGTATCCACACCATCCCATTCTACACCAGCTACATAGGAGTCAAGGTGACCAATCAAAAACAAATACCAAGGAAAAGATATAGTAATAAGAACAAGACAACATTGCTGAAGAAAGGATACGGTCCGTCTTCCACATGTCTGTGATGCTAACTCCAACATCTGATAGAAGCCAGTAATCTGCATCACTCTGCAAAAGGAAAGAATAATTGATTTTAAAATGACCATAGAAGGGGGTTAAAAGTTGTAGACTTTTCAACATGAGCAGAAGGCACACACCAGGAAAAAAAAAAATCCAATAATAAATGTTATAAAATAGTAATGAGTTTGTGACTGTCATACAAACAGCAATTTCTTTAAGTAGGTTAATGTTGTACACGGAAATGTAATGCATCTATATGTTCAAGTTTGTGCAAGTCATACAAATAACTTCTGTTTATAGGTCAATGTTGTGCATGGAAACGTAATACATCTTTATGTTCAAGTTGCTCTCAGAAAACCCTATATTAGAATGACTAACAATGGGAAGTTCGACAGATCAGAATAAATTAATAAACAGAGTTTAGATCAATTACTTACATCAACATCTGAGGGTACAATCTTCATGATACCACCTACAAAGTCTTGCGAAGAATTCAGATCTGAGCACATCATATGCACATCTTGTCCCTGCAGCTCTCTCTCTTTCCCTCTGCTCTCTTCAGTGACCATTGTTGCTACAGTATTCTCATTGGAACCTGAAGTTAATGCAATTGGGAGACTTGGAGGTTCCTCAACACCATTCATCTCCTCAAACTTCTCTTCAAATTGACTACATAGAAAGGAATAACAAATAAGCATTGAGGAAATCTCTAAAAAATCATCCATCCTGTCTTAAACCAAAATGGCACATTGTTCAAGCCTCTTTTGTGCACTGCAGATAGAACATCAGTGCTCATAGAAATTGCATTATTGTATTACCAACAGTACCTGACAAGGTAAACATCAATATGACCCATGGTGCTTCTGAGTACAATTCTATATCTCCTTTGAGGATAATCAACTGCCTGTTAGAAATGAAAATTCAATAATGTATCAGAAATAGGAAATGTAGAACTTCCCATTGTTAGTCATTTGTGTAATCTGACTACCTCATCAGGATCAGGGACTTCCATAGTAGTTCCATGTGGAGCTTTAATTGCTATCAAGGTCTCATTCTGCCAGAAGCAAAGGACAGAATGTGGAAAACATCTATTATTTACAAACAATAAACTTGAATTTTGTCTCAGAAACAGGGAACTTGGAAACTGGAATGTTTGCTTGACTGAAAGTATGGCACATAAAAAAGCAACAAAAACAAACCAACCTGGAAGCAGGGTAGGCCTTTGATGTCTTCTTCAGTTACAAAAAGCCACCTAAACAGTCGGAGGAAGAAGTCAGTGACTTGTGAGTTAATTGATATAATACTACTGAGAACAGAATCTTAGAGCAGGCAAGAGGGCACAATAATCTACTTTTGATTGTTTTCATCCTCACTGAGGTCTCTCAATTTTTCTTGCATTTCTCTGCAACAAATTCAGTATTAGCATCAAACAGTGGTGGCAAAGATGCAACATCATACAACTGCAATAACAGTTGAATTAAACATGGAACCTTATTCGATCATCTAATCTATGTTCTTCTGCGGAAAGGTTTTCAACTTCTGCCTGCAGGGGGGAAAAAGCACATAATTAATTCTTTTTCCTGAATACCACAAACAAATTCGACAGAATCCGCAGATGCTAGCTACTTAAGTTGGTAGCATCGAGAGGTTCTTACCCTAGACCTGGTTTGAAACCCAGCTTCATCTCCAAACCACAAACCGCTGACTGACTACCAATCGAAATACATCAAACTATGTGCATGCATGCATGGTCAGTCAGCGGTTTGTGGTTAGGAGATGAAGCATGCTTTGATGCGTTAAAAGAGTTTTGGATTTTTTTTCCGGGCAAACGGCATATCCATACAGATAGGACCTGGGCTATGGTTTAAGATCCCGGAATCAGTCGTGGTATTGGCCTCAGCCGATACCGATCCAATCCCGATCGAGATCGACTTGTACCGGTCTGGATCGGACAAAAATACTCCTGATTTTCATTTATAAACAGTTTTCTATCTTTTCACCCTTCGTCCGTACTGATCAACCAATATGGGATCGCCCTAGGTTCAGGATCACCCCAGTTCAATTCCTTAAACCATGTCGTGGGCAGGTATAACTAACCTTATAGCTACTCCTATCGACGATCTCTAAGTAATAGGAGAGGGAAAAAACTTTCTAACTGTTTGAGCTGGGTTTCATATCTGTGGATGAAATTGCATTCCTTAATGTCCTATGAATGCTGATACTTTCAAAAAAAAAAAATGGCTAAAAGATATGGTAGCCCAAGCTGTCTAAGTGTATGCATGGCACAACTCAACTCAACTAAGCCATATCCCATCTAAGTGTTTGCATGGCAGTGAACCAAAAATAGCTTCTACATACCTGTAAAATATTAACATCATCATCAACCTCCCCTGGTCTTGAGACATCAAGTCCCCTATTTGAACAAATATAAATTTCTCAGTTAAAATCGCATGTGCTTCAAGTCCATAACATCAAGATAAAATAACATAAAGGCCTTAAAGAATGTAAAAAAGAATTTCAAATTACATCCAACGTATTCTGTTCTTTAGCTTCTTCTCTATAAGCCCGATTCCTTCCAAGACATTTGTTATGTCATATATCCTCCTCTTCTGTACCTGTACAATTAGAAGTCTTTTTATCAATGGTATATACCAACATATCTACCACATTCCATCATGGATTGATTATTGAAATGCTCACTTCCAGAGTGTCAGCAGCTTTATTTAGATCAAGAATTCCATCTTCTGCACTTGTTAACAAATCTCTAAACTTCTTTGTTAAGAGACCTGAAAAGACTCAAAAGCACGTCAATAACTTGCTTTGAACCATAAATGCTCTATGAAATACACAATAGTGCAAAAACCGCAGCATTCATCCTCATTGGTGGGAGATAAAGGGCAAAGACTCAAGGACAGCTACCAGTTGCATTACCTAGAGAACTGTCATAGCGGCAAGTACCAACTGGAGTGAGAGTATTGCCAGGAGAACCTGAAAATTGTACATTATCAAATCAAATATCACCTCTTTATACCTCCTTTTATTTCTTTCTATGGTTTCTTTGCCCAAGGTTGCTACAATAAAAATGTTTGTCGCAGTGAAATTGGGCTTCAGGAAGATCCATGAGAAGATCTAGTGATGAAAATAAAGGTCCAAAACATACTATCCCAAAAAAAAAAATCTCACCAGCATTTGACACAGGAGTTTGAGGCCCAGCTCTACTTTGTTTCGAGACTTTTGATTTGTTATGTGTCTTGCCCCCTTTTCCTGATACAGGTGTGCGGATGGGGCTGTTGACCACTTCAATGTATCCAGGACTCGTAGTCCACTCACTAGACTCAGCTTCAAAGTCTTCTATTTCATTCTTCCGCTTCAAGGGCTGGAAAAAGTGTCATATATAATTCCAAATTGGAATCAGTGAGCTTAAGTATCAAATTTGAAGATAGCATTCATAATAGTACTTGTTAGAACAAACACCAAAGAAAACGTATAAAACGAAAAGATTCGCACAAGATGACACTGAGATTTAACGAGATTCACACATCGATGTGATGTGCTACGTCCTCGGGCGAAGAAGAAGACAGATTCACTATGTTGGAAGAAAGATTACAATGGAGATCTCTCAAGAACACCAAACTCAAGGCAAGAAAACTCGCCCAGAAACCCTAACACAAAAAACCCCAAATCTCACTTACTTACCCAACGAGACATCATCATATATAAATAATCCTCCAAGTGGGTTCAATCCATCGGGTCACGTCCTCTACTACCATCATAGACCTCAGCAGGGGAAAAAATCCCATATGGTCACCAACAAAATTTATCGGAGCAGGTCAGTCTTTCAAAACGGGTCAAGAATTCAAGACAAACATAACAATAGCTGTAACAAACCCAAGGATCTATATAAAGCAACTGCAAGAGAGAGAAGGAGAAGTGATTCCCAAAGAGACTTATAGCTGATGACTCTAGCCTCCCCTTCATCATTATAACAAGAGACTCCTATGTCCTTGTGATAGACTAGAAGACTAAGACTTTCTTAATCAGACCAAGAAAGTAAATAACAAGTATTCTAACTAGATATAAAGTATCCTAGACTAAGAAGGAAAGAAATAAAGAGATAAGATAACACCTAAGCAAGCTATCTAACACATCCCACAGTTTAACACTCCTAAGTCCTTGTCATAGAATAGAAGACTAAGACTTTCTTAATCAGACCAAGAAAATAAATAACAAGTATTCTAACTAGATATAAAGTATCCTAGACTAAGGAAAGAAATAAAGAGATAAGATAACACCTAAGCAAGCTATCTAACACATCCCACAGTTTAACACTCCCACTCAAGACTCAAGTTGGAGTATATCAAAAGAAAGCCCTAGCTTGGACCAAACAGAATAGAAAATCAAACACAACACCAATCTTGAATAGCAATTGTGGACGCCAATGAGCATGGAGAGAACTTCATTCAAGTAGCGATATCAGCTCAAGCACACCAATCATCAGGAGTATCAATAAATAATAATCTTCGTGCCGAGTCAGCAACAAGCAATATAAGCAGTAGTGAACACCAAAAATTGATCTTGCCCCTGTATCCGAATACCCCCTCCCCGAAAACGAAAACAAAAATAAAACGGTGTCAGTCCGTTTTCTTTTTTGGCTTGAGCATCCACAAGTAACACTATATTGGACGGGTTTTAGCTTCAGTTCATAGGTTTTGAATAGTAGGATATAGGGTTGAACCAGCTTTGATTTAGCAAGTAGGTAGAAAGTAGCTCAAAAGAATACCTTCACTTTTTCTAATAGATCAGTCAGTGTTGGGAAAAATAAAAATATTTCTGGGCATGGGCCATGAGAGTCAATTTGGTTTTCATTTTCAAAGGGCTTCAGTTTTCTCGGATTAGCTATTTATTTGTACAAGTCGATCTAAATAAAAAGTAGTTTTAGTTAAGTAGCAAATGGATCAATTAGATATTGTAGCCCAGCATCTGATAGGGATAAACTTCACTCAACAGCAACAAAGTTAACCTGACCCCAAAGGTAGAACCATAAGGTAGGAATTCCAGCAACAAAGGAGATCGAATGATCGATAGTTAAAGAACCAAGGCTTGGATCAAACCCAAGTTCTGGTTGAATGGGGAGTTAGGGTAGAGGAGCAATACTCCCAAGTTTGATGGGGATCTAATGGTTTGTAGAAACACAACCCTAAAAGCGATGCAGAAGGTAATGGAAAAATAAGAACAAACAATGCACACAGGTTTACGAGGTTCGGCAAGACTGCCTACGTCCTTGGTGAGATGAGATTCTGCTTCACTATCAATGGAGAATAGGATTACAACGCTCGTCCTCACACGTCTCAGTATTGCTTGCATTACAGAGAAGAAAACCTCGCTACAAATATATAGCGAAAAAACCCTAATCTGGAAAGTATAAAACTGCCCTCAAATAAAAAATTCGAGCCCCCCCTACACCCCCGCTATACAGGGGGGCTTCCTGCCCCTTGCAACCCCCACGGCCCACTTACCGGCAAGCGGGACCGTCGTTCTTTTCTATCAAGGCTCCTGCACCAAGACTCCCTGGATTAAACTGCGACGGAATACAAGCATCGTACACCAACATGGTTGGATAGATGGTTATAATAAGAGACCAAAAATAGAAACTAAGGTTACAGATTTAGCAACAATTGAAATCTAGCAAACTACTGATAGGTCAACAGCTAACTTGAACTGAGGGTGAGATCTGATGAGTGAATACCAATGTCCAAATTTCTCATCCAAATGATGGTTAGATTGAGAGATAACAATGTAGGTATGAAATTAGTAAGTAGGGCCAGATTTAGTACCTTTATAATTTGCTACAAAACTAACCATTAGATGGAGCTTAATTTCTGATTGGTGGAAGGCCTCCAACAGTAGATGAACTCTTCAAAGCAGAACAAGGATCTTTTGGACAGAATATAAGAAAGAGAGTTTCTGCAGTAGAACTTCAAGAACAAGATGCTGCAGTGTATTTGGATGGCAGGAATGGCTCCATCAGAGCTTGATATCACCAATAGTAACTCCACCACTACAACATATCAGGGCAGATATTACAGCCTTAAGAATAGGTCTCAGACAGCTTCAATAGAAACTAGGGTTGCAATAAAATATGGTACAAGAAGAGGGGAAGAAGGGAATATGACCAAGGCCTCTCACCTATGGCCTTGGACAGAATCTCGCTAACTGATAGGCATCTCACCCACACAACTGTTTCTCACAGCAAACAAAGGCACAAAGCCAATATTCATTAATCATCAAAATCGTGGGGAAGGTTCTAAGGCCGCTTACAATATAAAGAGTGTACTACCTCTAGAAAGCCATAAAATAGAAACTACTAAATTAGACCCACACATGTAGTAGTGAAGCCTTGTGCATCAAGCAACTAAAGTAGAAACAACTTAAGGAGAAACCAGCCTAATAACAAAAATAGAAACTAGTTATTTGTAGCACTAACTAACAAAAGAGAAACTCCAACATAGCTCCCATGATCTGGTTTTGAGTGAAACAGCAAACACCCAGACCCATGGGCTTGGTCTAGCTCGAACCAAAGTCTAGTTGAAGAACTGTGAGCCTAGTTCTTCTTATTACAGCGGCTGTACTGTTTGTAGTGCAGCTTGTCTACATCAGCATTTTTCTCAGAACTGATAAAAAGTAAAGTGGCAGGCAGAGCACTCTATCTCTCATCCATGTAGAGCAGAGAGCAACCCAGTGCACGAGGCTCCCACTACTGCGAGGTCTGGGAGGGGCAAGTTGTACGGAGCCTTACCCCCTGCTTCGCAGAAGAGGTTGTTTCCAGGTTTTGAACCTGTGACCAACATGTTACAATAGTGCAACTTAACCGTTGTGCCACAGGCTCGCCATGTAGATTCATGGTAAAGATGAAATCCTTCAAAATTCAACCTCTAGGCAGATCTCTTGTTCCTCAGAGCTCAGATCTTTGTTCACCTTCTTCCTCTATTTTATTTATTTTCTTTATTTTCTCACAGCACCATCAGTTACCCACCATAAGACCATCACAGAAGTCCCCATCATCAGACCCCCTCAAATCTTCATCCCATATCATCCATGCATTACAGCCCACCTCAATCGATTACCATCTCAAATGTTGAAACCTAATAAACAAGTTTCTTAGACCAAGAAATTTCGTAATTCCCACCTACAGGCTACAGGCCAGCTGAACCATATGATTTGGGAGAGGAAACACTTCTTCCCTAAGCAAGCCAGAAAATTTTCACCAAAATCATTTTTTCATTTATTTGCATACCAAACACTATCCTTTTTTCTGGGAATGAAAGATCCACATCTGTCCCTTATGAGTTCAACTTGTGAAACACTATAGAGATAAATATGTGGGGAATATCTTAAATATCATTCCAAGTTCCAATTATCGTAGTTAAGAATTGTATGCATCAATTCTAATCAATTCTAGGGAGGCAGTAAAGTGTGTTCCATTTCCATCCAAGGGTGAATGAAAATATGACAAGGCAAGATAACAATGTATGGAAATCTCACATTAAGATGAGTTGAAGTGACTGGATTGGCATTTTCTTAAATACTTTCACAGTGATTGGAGTGGTTTTTTGAGCAAGCGGTATGGCTGAACAGAGTTTTAGTGGGCCACTGTTTTTCTCTTTCCCTTTGTTTGCTAGTATTTTTAGGAATTAACATGGACTAGCAAGGAGCTGTTTCATTCTGGAAAACCAGGACTCCTCATTTCACCCGAAGTACCTTTATCAAGTAGGACACAACATAAATATTGTGGGTATACATTTTGGATCCTCCAAACCCAAACCCTTTGATTGATCATATACCAATTACTTCCATATGTACAAAAAGAAATGTGACGTTGTATCATTACAACTACAAAAACCCAATAACTTTATAGGTTCTAAATAATTGCAACTTGGAGTTTGAGAGTCCAGCTATCCATACTTTGTTCCTGGATTCATTTTCAGACATTATGAGTCCATCTGAATTATTAATTTGCCTACCTACTAGGAAATCAAGAAATGTTACTAAGCAAACAAACAGTTCCGCAACAGTGCAACTATTAGAGCTAATAATTGAAATTAGTACCCTTGGCCCATAGGTCAAAGATACATATCTTTTAGGTTTCTATGCATTTGCAAGAAATCCAAAAGAGCTCTATCAAAAAGATACGTCCCAGTTCCCAGAGTCCCACATAGTATCACTACCTAAGGACTAAGGTATTCACAATTACACATCACCACTTCCTTTCATCAAAGGACTCATAAGCCATACTCAAAAGAGGAATGATAAAGAACAAGAGAATATAACATACAACACCAGTTGTTCACCATCCCTTGTCTTAGGTCTAACCATCTAACCTTATTCCCCCACAATACTACAATCAAAGGCTTAGGATTTGCATTGATTTCTAAAAGTGACAAGGTGAATGTGTAATACTTAAGAAGTACAATTTTCTATAGTTAGTAACTTACATAACATCTATACTCGTGATACAAAAGTTAATCACAAAAATTAGGCATTCATTTTATAAAAGACATGACAAATTATAAAATTTTCAAGTGTAACAAGAAAAGTTGAAACAAACGCTGAAGGGGCCAAAATCACTTTTCCTTCTTCAAAATGATTCTTTTCTGCCATAGAAGTATATACCAACCATGAAATTACCCTACCACCTACCCAACCCAATCCAATGGGAAAATGGGCCCACCACAGGAACCAACACCTGCACTCAGACCTGCAGAATCACCCTTCAAGATTCACCACCAAGAGCCCAACCTTCACTCCAGAACACTGTTTTAACAAATAACAAAGAACCAGCTAAAACTTTCTCAACTTAATCCGTAGGTCCTTTGTTACATAGAAAATCATCATGCAAACCAATCCATTCACTAAGCAGCAGTTGAAACAAATCACATGTTCATTAAAAAAAAATGGTAGTATCGGCAGTTGAAAGCAGCTTGGACAAAGTTTCTCAATGAAGTAATTAAGGAACATTTCGAGGATAGCATTGAATCATCCCCACACCCCCAAACTATCAAAACCTTGTCCAGAATCATAGAAACACTCCCATAAATACTTAATAAACAGTTTTTCCTTATTTTACTTCACAACCCAAGCCGAGATCCAGCAATCCGACCCAATTGAAACTCGGAATCATGTGTAATGCATCCATATGCAACCTCAATTCACAAGGCCTTTTTCCTTTTTTATATGGCACCACAGACATCCATTACTGCTCTATCGATCCCAACCACTAGCATCTTCTCACACCAAATTAACAAGCAAAGCATGGATCGGGAAAAGACGGAAGTAATACCACAAGAAATTGAAGCCTCTCACCAAAATGTGCTGGAAAAATCATGAGCCCCGTGTAAACTAAACTATAAAGCAACTCAGTACCAAAGGATTTCTCTACCAAACTACCCCATTCCATTCAAGCACAACGCAGTGAACAAATTATTTATGAAATTCCAAAAAAAATGGAACATTGAACCAGTCCAAGCAGAAGAAGGTACAGAAAAACAAAGCTCCGAAGTTCCAGAAAATCCAAACAGCAGAGAACAACTAGAGGAATTGAAAGAACCCGATCTCCGTAAAATTCTCCTCAAACAGCAATGAACAAAACCCCAACTGAACCCAAGTAGAAAGACGTATCCAAATAAAACTCACAGTAGATTTAACAACTATAGCTTCAGCTTCCTCGTCAGGAACCCTGTGGTTCTCTGAGGAGAACCGATGGTAATCATCGGTAGGTACGAATGGCGGTTTCGTGGACGAGAAGGGAAGGTGACGCTTCAACGGTTGCCGTTCGAAGATCCGCCCCGACGGCTGCGCCGAGCGATTTGGAGCTCCGGCGCCAGACATCAAACTTTGAGCAGATTTCCCGCGATTTTTAGTCTGATGGAACGATTCCAAAAAAAAAAAAAAAAACCGTCCTTGTCTTCGGTTTCAACGCGATCTGGATCGAGACCTCTGGAAAACAAAGCTGCTAAAGTTCCCGACGATCGAAGGAGATGATAGATTCGAAGCAAATTAGGGGAGAAATTGAGCGAATTCTAGAGAGAGAATGGGATCTGAGAGTATTTGGGGGAAAGATAGAAGAAAACGAAGGTTAAAAAAGCGGGGAGAGCCGAGAGCAGAAAACGAGGGAAGGAGGGAATTTAGTTCGGATAGATATATGGAGGGAAGCAGATAGAAATTTTTTATGAATATGAAAAAAAAAAAACAAAAAAAAATAAATAAATAGGTCCGACCGCATTTACACATGTGACAAAGCGATAGGGAGCTTCACTCGTATGGCTTTTTAATTTTTAATTTTTGAAGGATTTTTTTTTTATCGGTTATTTCGTAGAAAACAATAATATAAACAAGTTGGTTCGACCCGGCGATGCCCGCCTTTTGTACTGATATATGTCGCGATGATCTGGCGCCTTTTGCCACCTGGAGATCTCCAACCTCTCCTTACTCCCACCAAAACCCAGAGGAGGGGATACTTTTTCAGGTGAGGTGGCAAGTTTTGAGTAGTTATGACCGAAAATGCTGGTAGGGCCAGCTGGGCTTGTGGGATGAGATTAGATATGCTGCTTGCACGATCACCTGATTGTACAAGTTTGCATCCAACAATTGTTCCATTTTTTACCATTATAAGGGTAAGGATGGGTATTTTTTGAAGTAAAAGGATAAGTGTTGGATGCTGACTCCTACGACTAGGTGGTTGTTCGTATAAGCAGCTGATTCTATTTCTTGTGGGATGATATGAAAGCAAGGGAAGAATGGAGTATAGAATTTGTTGTATGTGTTGTTATGTGGACTTGTGGTCTAGGACTCAAATTCTTTGTGCCTGACAGTGAATGGCAATGAGGATCAAACGGCTGGAAGAGTCCTGGCATGCACTCCAGCCATCTCATGCTCACTGCCATTCACTGCCTCCCCGCAGAGGATTTTTGTGCTTTGGTCCATGTGGAGCATTACACAACGAGATCCACTCTTTTTTCTGGTTCCAATAAACAATCAAATGTTGGCGGTCGATGATGGATCTAACCTCTTACGCACCGCTCGATTGGTGTTCCTATGGGTAGTTGAGTTTCTTGTTCGGCAATGTAGCGTCCGATATTGCCTCAATTGTGTATCTCTATCCTTCCACAATAGGGAGACAAGTATCTTATTTCATAGGAGGGAAGAGAGAGAGAGAGAGGAGTCAATGTACACTATACAGTCTGACATCATTCTTCGTCCCATATATATTTTAGGGAAAAGGCTAGTAGGGTATGTTGTTTTATGGTTGTCCTTGTTGGCAACCCGGCCACGTGACGGTGATGATGTGGCCAGTTTGGGCGACGTGGATCAAAATGATGACATGGCATTGTCCAGTGTCACCGATGAGATAACAGAGCCACTTGGTATGCATGGAGTGGTTTAATACATCATCAATAGGTGGTGCGGGTTTCTGGGTCAAAACTGGAAAAATTGGCCTATTTATGCTCGCGGGCATTTTCGGTATTGAAAATGACATTTTTTTAAGATTGGTTCTTTATGAAAAAGATAGATTGTAATTTACCTATTCCAGTGCATTTGATTTCGTCATATTCTGATACCGTATGAAGAAGTTACGGCATTTGTGGCAGGCGAGGGCAGTTACGGCATTGAATATGACTTTTTTAAATGAAGTGTTATCCATGTAACAATACGATAAAAATCCAATATTTCTAACCGTTCTGATTTCATCGCGTTCCGATTCCATATGAGAAAGTTGCGTCATTGGAAAGGTCTAGGGGCATTTTAGTATTTTTACATGGTTGAGTCAAATGATTAAGTCTTCTGGAAAGTCGTAGAGCGTCTAGTTACGGTTCCAACGCACTTCGTTTTATCTCGATCAGATATCGTATGAAAAAGTTTCCATGAAGCCAGTTCGAAAATCCAAACTAGAAAATCAACAGATGCTCTCGGTGTTGGGTGGATTTTCTGGATTTTAATTTTGAAATTTCAGGGGCTTTTATGTAATTTCAAGGTTTTAAAGGTCTGAGTTGATAAGGGTTTTTGGCATTAACGTTTATAGAATCAGGGGCTTATGTGTATATAAGAGAATCAGAGGGATCCTTAATACACATATCAGATTGAGCCACGACGGTCAGATTTCGATCTGACGGTTCGTACAAGAGCTTACGTTGAAGATGCTTATCCGAGGCTTCTCATTGGTGGAGTGTATTAGATATGATGGTCTGGCGCTACACCATATTGTATTGACTAGTGTGTGTCGCATGTGCATCGTCACCGAAGCTTAGATTCCAATCCCTTAGATCTGGATCAAGTAGATCTTATAGATCCATATCTAATGGTCTATAAATGATTATCCTTTATGGGTTAAGCCGACATAGATCCGGAATATACGTTGATGTAGCCAATCCGTGGTCGACAACACTTCTGTCGATGTCAGCACCTATGTCATGATGACATCATCGAGATTCAAATCTAATGGTTTGGATCTATTGTCCGATGGTTTAATCGGACGGCTTAGATTATAAGATATTTTATATGATATCTACGGTTAGATTTCACCCCTGTTGCACGCATCGCTGGTGTAGCCTACGCCACCCCTACGAAGATTTCATTTCAGACTATCTCATTGCTCCAACTTCAAATGGTCATATCTCCCTCATTTTAACCCTGATTTGGGTGCACCAAGTTGCTGCTTCTTCGTTTTTTTAAGCCTTACACCATAGAATAAAGAAAAATGAGTTTTGAGTGAAGGAAGGCTACGGTTTTGGTATAAGAATTTTCCCTCTTGATGGGTGATCATTGAATGAGGTTTATTGCTTGATGGAAGGTGTCTTTACTCCATTAAAGTGGGTTTGAAAAGGTGATTGAGTCTTCTTGATGTTTCATTGATCAAAAGCCAAGAGAAAAGAGAAAAGAAGAGAGGGTTTTTCTATTTGTGCAAGAAGTGCAAGAAGACAAGGGAGAAAACTTGTGAGATGCCATGGCCATGTTGAGCTTACTTGAAGATTCAAGTCTCCTACTCTAAAGGGGAGTTGAGGATTCCAGTGTGTAGAGACTATGCTCTAAGACAACTCTGCTAACAACAAACAAGGGTTATTAGATTTTCTAACCCTAGAATTTACATTATATGCATATATGATAATATGTATGTATGTTAGGGTTAGTTGAGGATGAATGTTTATATGCTAGGTTAGTTGTGGATGAATTGTAAGCATGCTAACTAGTTGTGGATGTATTTGCTAGGCAAGGCTTAACTGTAGGGCATTGATATAAGTCCAAATTTACTATATTATTTATTGAGTACTTAGTGGGTGCTAAGCACCAGGAGTGGGTGCTCTCGTGTAGTGGGTGCTACACATTATACCGGCACTACAAGTGCCATCTCAGCTTCGACTTAAAAAAATTGGGTGTGGGTGCTCCCGACTGTGGGTGCAGTCAAAAGTAGTGTATTGAGTAGGTACGAAGCCTTTACAAGTACTACTCCGGGGATATAGGCAAATTACCGAACCTTGTAAAAATCCTGTGTTGTGGATGCTTGTTGTTTGTATTTTATATTGAAGTGCGTAGAATGTGGAATGGGTGTGCACACTTGCAAGTGCCTATGAGAGGCTGAGTGTGCATACGACTGTGTGCAAACAGGGATAGGTTTATCAGATTTTTCTTGGCCAAACATCAAACAAGTTTTTGGGGATCATAATTGGACTCACTGATTCACCCCCCCTCTCAATGACTGTCGGGTTACAATAATTGGTATCAGAGCTGATACTCAGCGACAGTTCGATCAATAGCTGAGTGATCCAAAGGCAGTGGCAGTAACAGTATGACAGGTGAAGGCCATTCCGGATATGCACCAAAGTTTGATGGATTTGATTTTATCTTCTGGAATAGGAGAATGCAGTCGTACCTAGGTTCACTAGGTTATGATGTTTGGGCATCAGTTCCGATTAGGTACAAGGAACCTGAAGGAGGTCCGGTTGACAATGAAGCTAAAAAGACTTATTGTTATAATCAAAAGGCTGTGAATGCAATATTCTCAGCATTGGATAAGAGTGTGGTGGCTAAAGTAATGGATTGTGACTCAGCTAAGGATATCTGGGGAAGACTGAAGAGCATTTACGAAAGAGATGAAAAGATAAGGAAAGCAAAGCTTCAGACCTTCATAGGCCAGTTTGAAAGTCTATTAATGCAAGAGGGAGAGAATATTGATACCTATATGACCAGGGTAAATGAAGTGGTAAACTCTATTAGGGGTCTGGGAGCCAATCTAAAGGATTCAGTTGTTTGTCAGAAAATCCTGAGATCTTTGTTGCCCAAGTATGACTCTAAGGCGTCAGCTATTGAAGAGGCAAAGGACCTAGACACTATTACTCTTGATCAAGTGCATGGCACTTTCACAACTCTTGAAATGAGATGGAAAAAGGGCAAGTCCACTGACAAACAAGCTACTTTCAAGGCAATGAAAAACTTAAAAATTAATGAGAAGAATAAGCAGTCTGTGGAGGATATTGATGAGAGTGAAGATGAGGTTACAACTCATTCCACCAGAAAGTTGAAAAGGAGAACAGGAAAATATAAGGACAAGTTGCCTTTCAAATGTTTCAACTGTGGAAGGGTTGGACATTTTGCAGCCAAATGTCCTAACCAAGGAAAAATAGAAAGTAAAAGAAAAGTCATTTCAAGGGAAAGAAGAAATTATTCTCAAACAGATACAAGAAAGACAAAGACAAGAAGAAAAGTTTGGTTTCTAAGAAATATAGTGATACATTGATGAAGAGTCTGAAGAATCATCTAATGATGAAGATGATGAGGCTATGTTCATGGTCTCAATAAATATGGAAGAAAACAAAGAAGATTCTTCTAGCAAGGAATATTCTACAGAAGAAGAAAAGGAAGATGAAAAATCACATCTAGAGGCTGAACTTACAGTTGCCCTTAGAGAGCTTAAAAGAGAAAGGAAGAAAGTGAAAAAGGTCACTCAAGACCTTAAGGGGCAAGAACAAATAGTTATTGAGTTGAGAGATAAAGCCAATAAGTCAAGGAAGACCTTAGATGATCTTGAGTATCAACTCTCTCAGAAAACCATTGACTGCAACACTCTTGAGTTAGAGAAAGTGGCTTTGAAAGCACAACTAGATGAGCAATATGAGATTCTTGCACAATTTGATGGTTATGCAGATGAGCTAGCCTTATTAAAGGCTAAGGTTGAAGAATATGGGAGAACTGAGATTGAAAGAGAAGACTTAGAAAATGAAGATGTTGAAGATGACTCTACTCCAAAAAAGCATCCTAGCAGTAAGAAGCTTAATGACATTATCAATGTTCAAAGACCGACTCACATCAAATTTGGGCTTAGATTTGTTGGGGAGTCTTCCAAAAATATCAAGACAAATGGTAAGGGAATAGTACATAATCCGATCAAAGTCAATGATAGGAATGCTCAAAGAGGAAAAGCACATGTTACTACTACTGGCAATGTCAAGAGAGTAGTACAAAAAGATAAAGTGCAGACTGGTCCAACTAGAAGAGGAAATCCATCTATATTCCATAAGACTAACTATGCTAGACAACCTAGTTGGCAAGGCCAAGCAGGAGAGTAGAGAGCTATGGATATAGTCAAGATCCTCAACAGAGACCTAGAGCATTTGACAACTTCAGAGCTCCTTACAGATGGCAGATGGAACCTGTGATGCAGAGGCACACCTTTTAAGGTTATTGTTACAAATGCAACACTTTTGGACACAAGATCTCAGATTGCAAATTCAACATTGGTCCAAGGAGTTATGTGGACAGAAATCCTTTTGCACCTCTTATGGAGGAAACAGTTGAATGTTACAGATGCAACAACCTTAGACATATTGCAAAGAATTGTAGAATTGTGTTTCCCCCACAAAGACAGGAGAACAGAGATAAGTAGAGAGTTTTCGGAAACATAGAAGATGATGAGATGGAGAGACAGTTCTCAAGACAGAAGAAAGCAAAGAAATCTAAATCTGTCAAGAAAGTTTGGGTTCAGAGAGAGAGAGTAAAAGATGAAGAAGATGCAACAACATTTGTTATTCATAGAGCTTTTAAGGCTCAAGGAGACTCTACTCCATGGATTATTGATAGTGGTTGCTCAAGCCACATGACAGGAGATAAGGAAATGTTTGAACAATTACATGACTTTGAAGGTGGATCCGTGAAGTTTGGCAACAACAATGGTGCCAGAATTACAGGGAAGGGGTCCATAAGTTTGAACCATGAGAATGTGAAATCCCTTGATGTCTTGTTGTATGTTGAAGGGCTCAAACACAATATTCTCAACATCAATAAAATTTGTGACAAAGGGCATGAAATAACTTTCACTAGTAAAGGGTGTGAGATAAGAAGATCAACCAGTGGAAAGGTTGTAGCTACTAGACAGAGAACTTCAGGGAACTTGTACACCTTGATAGAGTTAGAGAAAGATTCTTACATGGTCAGCATAGATGATGAGACATGGTTGTGGCACAGAAGACTTGGGCATATTGGTTTCAAGAACCTTGCCAAGATTTCTTCGAAGAAGGCAGTGAGAGATGATCCTGAGTGTGCGTAGGACTGTGTGCAAACAGGGACATGTATATCAGGTTTTTCTTAGCCAGACATCAGATAGATTTTTGGGAATCGAAATTGGACTCATTGATTCACCCCCCTCTCAGTGACTGTCGGTTTACAACAGGGTAGCGGTGTGCCAACACTATCTACCTCTCTCTTTAGTCCTTCTCCAATTTGGGAAGTCCCCCTTGTCCCTCCCATCCCAACACCCTGTTGGTTGACCTGCTAGCACGAGGAAAGAAATGTTTTTGGTCCACTAATGGGTATTTTGAGAGTTGTGGGTTCTTTTATTTTGTATATCAACCCATAGAGGCATTGTAGTAGAGTTGCAAAACTCAAACCTCTAGGTGAGAGTTTGGTTGTTGGAAATGAACTGATGAAGTTCTCCACGACATGAGAAATGTGAATATTGCCACCTTGAAGAGCAGTTGTGGAGAGGATTGATTGCAATCTTGAATGCAATTGTCCGAGAAAACAACCGTGTGTAATGGAAATACAAGAATGAAGAGTTCTTAAAGGTAGACTTAGCAAGAGGCAGAAAAGTTCTCTGTCTTCCTCAATTCACTTATGTCTCCCTCATTTGTCACTCACTCTTTTTTTTTTTTTAAGTTAATTTAGATCTACTGCACGCATGTTCACCTGGACGTATGTGTGAGGATCTAAAACTTTCCTTTTTGTTTCTATATTACAAGAGTAAAGAGGGGGTATATATGAAAGCAAAAACTACGAGTGTAGAATCCTCACAAGTACATCTAAGTGAACATACGTCCAAACTCTTAAGTCTTTTTCATTCCTTAAAATAAGCTTTAAATCTAACTCACATTTAAATATAACTAAAAGATATGTTCACCGTCAAATATAGATGACCGACCAGACTCCTTATCAGCTCAGAAGGGAAATGTCAATCCTCACACATAATTTAAATCCCAACAAAACAAGAAGCATGCATGCGTATAAGGTGTGTGAGAAATTTTCATGCTGCTCAATTGCGGTCTAATCTCAGCCCACCACATTTAACAAGATTGCGGTGGCTCCTAGGTATTCATTTTATATTTTTATTGTCCACCCACCACAATCTCAGCAAATGTGATGGACTGCATTTGGACCACAACCGGACAATAAAAAAATTTCTGTATTTTTTTTATTTTGGTTGTTTATTAGACATATAATTTCAAGATATGATACGATATAGGTATCTTTGAGGACAAAAGTGTCAGATACAATTGATATCAATACTGACTGATAACCAATCCAACACCATGACATCCTTGAGTTATCTCATTTTATTTATCATGGTGTAGTCACATGGTATAACACCCATTCTTCAAAACCATTTATAAATGGTTTTGATTTTAATAAATGAACCGGACTCAATTGGGAACAAGATTGAGCTGTGAAGAATAAAATCCTGTTGGATGAATAACAGCAACACAAGGAGCAAGGATTTAGTTATTGGTATCAGTTCGGCCAATACCAATACGATACAATACGAATCAGTCTCAGAAAAGGATCGGTGCATATCGATCAATTTGCCCTTACTTTTTCAAAAAAGAATATACATTTTTTTGTACTGTTTTACCCCTGAAATGATACAAACAACTTCAGTCCATGCGATACCAATACTTGAAACCATGCAAGGTAGTCATTCAATCTTAAACAATCAAATCATGTTAATGTCACTTTTTTCAACCAAGTATCCAAATGCTATGCATTTTCCAAGCTAGAACAGATAAACCCCATTCAGTTTAAGTAAATTGAGATACCATCACCCACTTCCGAGTTTTTTGCTCTGAAAGTCAGCATACCAAGTTCTGTGACTCCTTTAGTTGACAGAAAATAAAGCCATCAGAACATTTGCTTGCACTGCAAATAGATCATAATCTGAGTTTCATTTTGATCCTTCAAATGATTTACTTCATTTCATTTGGTCTTTTTCCTTCCTTCAAAGCACCAGGATACATAAAGATTCAAGTATTTTCCATGTTTTTTAACATAATACTATTGTCTTAGTTTATATATTATGTTGTTCATTGTTATAAACCATTCGTTTGTCATATATCTTTTCAGTAATGTACATGTTTGCAGTAGAGAAAATAAAAAAAGCCCCAAAGGGATTAAAAATAATATTTTGAAAGTGTTATAAACATATAATTCCTCATTTGTTCACTAAATTTCATTAATTACTTTTGCTTCGGTGATTATGCCGAGTTAATGACTAGCCTTGCCACATCCAAATGATCTCAACTAGTTACGTTCTCTTACATATTGATCTCAACTGTCATCAATCCACAGCTAGGAAGCTCCAAAAGTTCTCATCAGTACTAGTAAATAGCCTCCACAAACCAAAACTATAAAAGAAGTTTTTGGTGCCATCAAAATAAGCTTCTTGTCATATAGCAAATGGAGCATAATCAACATCCGAAATGCATTCTCAGCTTAACTCAAAAATTAATATGTGTTTTATTCTCATACTTGAGTTTCAAGGTGAATATCAACTTGAGCTCCAGATTACAATCCATCCTAATGTTTGGCTGTTTGCCCCTCTTTCTTTCTTACAATTCCTAACCTTTGACAATAGAAAGAGAAAAAAAAAAAAAAAAAATACTTGCCACAATGTTCTCAGCAACATCCCATGTTGTACCATTGATGCAGATTAATAACCAAAATATGCTTGTTTTATTAGGAATAAGCCTAGGGTCAGTTGTATATGTGTTGGGCTTTCAATCCATAAGGTTTGGAGTGTATTGGACCACTTTAATGGGTCTAGCAGAGGGGCTCTAAGATTGAGTACGGGATTACTAGTTAGTTTCCTTTTTAGTTGGCTTTGATGGGGTTATTTAGTTTCTAATTTTAGTACCTAGTTAGTTTCTAATTCCAATTGTTTGATTTCTTAGTTTATTTTTCCAGATTTAGTAACTAAATGTTAGTATCTTTATTTCAGTTTTTTAGTAACTATGAAGTCACTAAATTGTAATCACCCCACCCCCATCATTATTATAAATAAAGAAGAGGGCTCCCATTAAGCCTCGAATGATTTTATGAATGAAAAAAAGCTATGTTGATGTTTGCTCTTATGAGTGTACTTTGTGTGTGATCAAAGTGATGGACTGGTGTTTGATCCAGTGACTCTTTGCGGCATGAAGTCCAAGAGGTTCCTTTCAAGTGTTATTTTTCTTCTTCTTATTCTCAAGTTTATCTACAAGGCCCTTCGATTCAGGTAAGAGATCTGTTGGTTTTTTTTCTTTCCAAATTCTGGGTTTAGAATTTCAGATTTCCATCCTGTCGCCCTTCTCTGTTCCGAGAGTTGCAGCCATCTGATGGCCTTGAATTTTGGATCGAGTGATAGTCTCATCTACAAGGAGGCTCGATACTAATCTGAGCATAATCAGACCAGCCGATTGTGAAATCTGGAAAGTCTCCTATTCTGGCCGATTCTATTTCCTGTCCAGAATTCTGATTCTCTTGGTACTGTGTGTTGTTACTGGTTGCTGATCATATACTTCACTGTTTATGCTTGTTAGTTGATGAGTTCAGCCCCTAAACCCTTGACTGTTATTCTGTTTCAGAATTTATGAGTTGTTGAAATCGATTGCAAGTGTCATATTCTATTATTTCAGTTTTTTCCTACCATACTGTGCTTGATTTATTTGGGTAATTATGGTTGTTCTTTGGTTTAAAAGTTCCTGTTGTTTGGGGTCTAGTTTGAGCTTTCAAATCTAGTCCTACATTAACCATGGCCAGTTGTTATGTTTTCCTCGGATTCTTGATCCGTTTTGAAGAATTACCTGCTCTGACATATTTTGGCTGTGACCCGAATGGGATTTTTTCTGAGATTTGTACTTTCATCTTATTGAGTAAGTGTTGTAAGATTTGGTGGGGTTTTCGTGTTAGGGTTACTAGGAGTTTTTGTGCCGCGATTTGGGTGTTCTTGAGGGATCTCCAATGTAACCTCTTTTCTACATAGTGAATCATCTTTTTCTTCGTCCGAGGACGTAGCACACCACATCGGTGTGTGAACCTCATTAAATCTGTGTCATATTGTGTGAATCTGTGCTTATTTTTCTTCGTATTTGTTGGTGTTTGTTCTAACAGACAAACATATTTCTGGAGAGAGTGTAACAAAGCTCTATAAGAAGATATCTTCAAAATCATGTTCGACTGGGAGTTCAGGATGTACACATGGGGTATTCCAAAACTCAAATGAGCTCAAACCTAAACTACTTCAGATAAACACACCTAGAAGACCACAAAGCAAAACATGCCCAAACTTCACAGAGTTAGAAACTGCATTTGGAAATTCCAGACTTCCCACTCACAATTTTAACCCAAGTTCATCAATAATACTCATCACAAAACCTTGGTATGTAAACTACATTCTGGGCTGGTTTGGTATGCATTCACATCCTAAAACCTACAAATCTTGAGAACTTTACATCCACTTGCATACATATGATAGCAATCAAATAAACAGAGAAAAATCCTGAATCACTTGTAAAGAACATTTCAGGTATGAAATCACATTAAATTGACATTGAATTACCATCCAAATTTGTACACCACAAAGGAGAAGTTCTCAACGGTTGCGATGAGTTACAACATACCTCTAATCTATCACGAAACTGTTTCTCGTTGGTCTTTAACATCATAGGAAGAGGAAAGAAAACCCCTTTCTCCACACAAGACCTGTGCCTTGGTTTTATCCTATTCTGCAAACTAAACGAGAAATAGTGCGGAAACTCCTTCAATTCCTTCAAATCTCTCCCCATTTCTACCATAAAATAATCAAATTTTGGCTCGAAATTGCCTCTGATACTGTAACACAACAGCTGCGGAAACCTCTTCACCATAGAAATGGCGTCTTTATAAGAAAACCCAATGTTCTCCAAGTATTCGATCCTCGGAATGAACTTGTCCTCAACACTACAAGATAACAACGAAGTGTGCTTATTGACCTCTGCTATACCAATCCCTTGAAGGAAGTAAAGGGTCGGACGGAGCCGCTTCTCGACGTCGCAGACGAGCAATCTGGGCCGTCTATTTATGACTCTGCAGAGAGAAGTGCCCTTCACATTGGCTTCTCTGAGTAGGAATGTGAAGACAGGAATTATGTCTGAAACCCTGGAATTCAGAATCTCCGGGCACATACCACAGATTCGACGGAACTCAGGCGGAGTGAAACCCATAGAGCGCATGAAATCGACAGTGGATTTGATGTTTTCGAGAGATGTGGAGACGATCGGAGGGTAGTGGTCGACGAGGGAGAAGAGGTCAATGCCGATGGACTCCAAGTAGAAAACTTTCTCTCGGAACTGAGAGTTGGGGTCGGTGTCAGATTGGGGTTCAGGGGATAAGGAAGGAAGTTTGGGGGTTTTGGAGGGCTTGTTGGGGAGGGATATTGAAGTTTTGGAGCAGAGAATGCGACAGTGAAGAGGCATTGTTCGGGAAACAGAGGAGAATTGAAGGTTGGAGAAGGGAAAATAGGGTCTGGGAATGCGTCGGAGGCCATTGCTGTGAGAGAAATGGAAGGTTTCTTCCATGGCTTCCTTCTTCCTACATGGTTGGTTTGCGAGAACGCAGAGACCATGTTCTGGTTGGGAGTTCTTTTTATTGGCCCCAACAGATAAGGTTTTGGTTTTTGAGGAGATATATACAAACTTACAAAGACGATCTGGCGAAAGAAGATGTGTATTTTGGGTCAAGCTGTCTTTCCTTGGTGAGAGAGTGAAGGAAAGTGGAGGCTCACATGCTGTTTGAATTCCAAGAAAATAAGTGGTAAAATAAGTGAAAATCAAAATGTTGAAATTCATGAGAAAGATAAAGATTGGGGAAAATTGCAAGATTACTCAAAAATAAATCACTTCAATTAACTGCCTAATCTTTATTTTATCTAATGAGATTTTCTTATTGATATGTTTTAATGTGTAAAAAAATTCGTAATTTTACTTTTTTGCCTATTTAGTATAAAACACATTTTGGTTGATAATGGTAAATACCGTCATTTCATATGTGTATTTTAACATAAACAAAGATAGCTTATGATAATCGAAGAAAGAATTGAAGTACCAAGAGTACTTGTGCTTTTCAGACCACCATCTTGTTAGGGTTGGTGTACCACTTCTAGTTAGAGATCATCTCGGGAGAAAGTCACCATTGGACTAGCTCCTCCTCAAACAGGTGAATAGTGTGGATGTACTCCCACCAGCACCCAATTGGATAACTTGACTTTTGCAGTCGCCCTAATTGTTGTGGCGCTCACATTGCTCTATCGTTTACTTGAAACACTTCAATAAATAACAATGCAATACAATGATCAGAATCCCCAAAAAGTAATAATTCCTATTACGACAAACATATTTTTGGAATATATTATGGATCAATAACACATTCGCCCGACTCTTTTCTATTTTTTCATTTCAAAATGAACCTTAAACGCAATATGTATTCCAAGAATACATACCAAACGCAGCCCATTATCAAGCTATGGACCTTCCTAATACCAAGATACCTGACTACCTCTATCTTCTTTATATCCACGAAAAAATGATCTTAAACTATTAATGGCACTAAAATAGAAGAAGCACAAAGTGGGTATTTTATTACCAAAAAAAAAAAAAGTGGGTTTTGCCTCTTTATTTTGATGTGATTATCCATCACATAATTTACTGGAGAGTGTACTAAATTTGGAGCGACGGTCATGACAAAAAGTTTACAAATTTGGACACATAGCGCCATTGTTTAGTATTCTCTGAAACGCTAAGGCCACCTCCATGTGTCGGCATAGCAGAGTTGAGTATCCATGCAAGCTGAAAAATGGCCTAATGATACTTCAGCAACCCCCTTAAATGTGTCCACGACTGACCCGTTTCTCCCTCTTCTTCGTTAAATACAATCCCACACCTCAGTTCCCACTTCATCACAGAGAATTACAGTTCTTCTTCTAAAACTTCTATTGCCACAACATGGCTAACTCTTTTTTAATTTTTCTTGGTCTTTGCTTACTTTTCTTGTTTTATAGCTCTATACTTCAGAATGAGCAGCAATCATGGCAAGCCCAACAGCAGCAGCGGCAATGGCAGCAACAATGCCGGTTCAGAGAATGGAGTGTGTGTAGGGTCGAGAACCTCGATGCTCTCGTACTCACTCGCAGGTTGGAGTCCGAGGCAAGTCTCATTGAGTTCTAGTATCAAAACAACGAACAATTTGAGTGTATTCGAGTGTTGTCTGAAATGTTTGGAGCAAATGAGAAGATAGAGGAAGCGATAGAATGAAGAGGTGGTTTACCTCGGACAAAACCACCGCTGCCTCTCCTCGAGATTGGATCCTCGTACAATTACCTGATCATACAAGTCAGTGTCCAACACTTGTCCTACTTTCTATCATTATAAGAGTAAATAGGGATATATTTAAAAACAAAAAAGATAGTTGTTAGATACTTAAATCATTAGAGCAGCTGATCCTTTCTCTCTTTTTCCCTCTAGTGGTCCTTTATCCAATAAGCAGTCAGATAAACAAAATCTCAAAGGGTATTTTTAAACATATCAAAAATTTGAAGGATATTTAGGAAGCAGGGAAAGGGAATTATTCAATTTCTTTGCCTGCAAGAACAAGATTATAGCTAAGTAATTACAACTTGATCCATATTGATGGAATTCACCTAAGGTCAGAACATTCTCTTACTGAACTGATCCAAACGTGTAAAAGAATGGTTCTCATACGAAAACATGATCCACATTCCTTTTTGGGTTTTTCCCTCTCTCCCTCCTCGTACTCTCTATATTCTAATTATTCTATCACTGGATGAGATTGGGGTAAAATTGGGATCACGATAGATAAAGGTGAAATTTCACCCAATGCTGGATAGTGGATACCTCGTTTACTATTTTTCTTCTTTTTTGTTTTTTTTTTTTGTTTTTTTTTTTTTTTTTTTTTTGTTGTTTTTTAATAGAGAAGCTGTCCCGAATCTGTGGAGCCTGTTATGTGCTATTTAAAAGGGCATAAGCTTTTTGCTTATCCAGGCATAGTGACCTTTTTACTCGGACAACGAGACTCTCTTCTGCTCAGTGGAGAAGAGTGAGAGAGCGAAACCGAGATGGCGTGCTCAGCTTCTTCTGCCATTATCTCGTCGAGCCCTGGCTCTTTCTCATGCAAATCTGCGAAGCCCATGGCTTCTATGGTCCCTTCCAAGCCATTCTCTCAAACCCTAACCGTTCCCAAAAGCTTCAATGGTCTCCGAAGACCCTTCCAGTCTCGCGTCTCTAGGCCAATTTCCAACCCCAGATCTTCTTCCAGGAGGAGCTTTGTTGTCAATGCCGTAAGAGATTCTTAGATTTATATTGCTTTTGCTTCCTTTTATATCTCAGTGTAGAGCTGTTCTGTCGTTAGCTTAATCGTCGAAGTTTTGGGGAAAATGTGCTTTACATCGTCTTATTGGATTTTCCTGTGTTTCCGTTTCTGTTGTGTAATGAATATTTTTGAACTATTGTGAAGATGGATCGAATGGTACTGTTATCTGCTGAATTTGCCTTATCTTGTGTGTTTTGGTAGTCTGCAATTACTCGCGGAATTTTCCAAATTTGTGAAGCTACAATGAATTTTATCAGTTTTCCGGTTATAATTATTTCGCTTTCTTATTTGATGATTATTGGTGGACAATTTATTCTTGGGTGACTTATGCTAGGAATCTGATGTTATTTCCGTGTACTTGAACTTGCTTTCTAGTTTCAGTCACATTTTAAGAGCTTGTGTGACTACTGGTTTTGAATGCTTTCACTCTTGAACGGGTCTTTCCTATTCTTTCTGTCTCATTAATGAAATCAGTGAAGGGGTCTCGATTCTCCTCGGTTGGGGGTGGGGTGGGTGAAGAATAAAGGACACGGTCAAAAGATACATGGACCTGTCCTAGAGTACGTTATGCTTGGGTAGCATGTTGAATTGTTTTACATTTTGTGCATGAGATGTATCCTGCCCATATTTATGTCAAACCAGAAACAAGAAGTACTTCAATTACAAGGTAAAATTTGGAGAGGGACTTCACCTTTAACCTTCCCCTCTGAGCCTCCATGCGATGCATTCCCCGAGGTCGACAATTCCTTTGTCAGCATCTTCAGAAGAGCTCCCGTAACTTTTGCCTCATGAAACTAGTGTGGATCCAGGCGAGGAAATTTCCTTTCATCCGTATTACTCAGTGGCGGCCTTCCTCTTCGGCTTTTCTCACCAAGGTTGAGCTGATGTTTCAGATGGCTATAATGTTTTTACAGCGAGATGGAGTCATCATATTGGGTTCTCCCTATACTATTTTCAACCAGAAAACTGGAAAACTTGTTGTTTTGTTTCCCATAGGATCGTTCTTGACCTATATTGTTAGCTTTGTCTAAGGCCCTTGAGGTGCATTATGGTGTTTTGCTTTTTTTGGGCTCTTATCTGTCTTTTGGCATTGTATTATTTTTTCTTCTTTCTTTCTTAATATGTTTTTTAATCACCCCCACCCAAAAAATAAAAATAAAAATAAAAAAATGAAGAGGAAGAAAGTTGTCCAAGGTGCAACTGGTAGACTTATTGTAATAAGAGAGCCCGAATGACAAAATTGCATAGAACTGTTACAGCATTTAAGGGAACTTGGATTTTTTATGATACACCATCCCTTTCCGTGGATGGAGTCAATATTCATATCGTAGTCTCTCCTAGTGCACAACATGATAGACTACTGAGGTATTACAGTTTTGCTTTGTTTCCACAGGGTTGTTGTCAAGGTTCAGTCTTGTAAAATAATCAGAAGTATCCTCATATACAAACTTTGTCCTTTTGGGGTTGAATACCCAAAGTAAAATATCAACTGCTGGCCCTAACTTCCCGTCCATGATTGTAAATTCATGTCAGTAGTATGTAGCTCTTGTTCTGATTATATCCTGTCCATCCCCTTGTACCGAAATACGGCTTGAGTAGCTTTCTAAGCAAGGCCAGTAAGAAATGAAGGTCCCAAATTCTTTAATTGAATTGTAAAAAGATTGTATTTTTAAAAACCTGTAACAGCTATGTGACCATGTTTATCCACATGATCATTTGTCAATATTTTTGTTTTTACATATAAATTTTGATTGATGATTATTTCTTGCCAGTTTAAACTATGCTCTTCCCCCACCCCCTCTGATCTTTGATGTTTGCTTCGCCTCCTGTTTCCCAGAGTGAACTTCCTTTGGTTGGTAATCCGGCCCCAGATTTTGAAGCTGAAGCAGTTTTTGATCAGGAGTTCATTAAGGTATGTCTTTGAAGCTGCATTTGTTTCAACTGAACATTTTCCTTTGTGGTTTTTACCTGGAAACAAATGGAGCCAGAAGAACAAAATTGTTGGATCAATCAGAAATAATATCCATATCATATCTTACCATCACCATGTACCTACAAATGGTTTGTAACAATGAGTTAAATTTGCCTTTTGCAATTGAACTAGTCATCTTTGTATTTTTTCCGTAAGTGCAATAATAGAAGGGCCTATTACTGGAGGGCTTTGAAATTATAATGGTAAGCTAGTCGGTTGGTCTTTATGGTCAACTACCTAATGGTTGATTTCCGTTCTCAATCTAAAGTATAGGCTATGTTGGTTTTTTTTCACTACCCATCCTTCAAATCCGACTTATCAAAGGCCATTTTGTTTGGATTTTCAAAAAGAAAATAAAATAATGTTCCCTAAGCTCCAATGAGGACCACTCTCACCTAATTGTAGATGCATATTCCTCACATTTTAACACTTTGGTGGGTTGGGGTGGGGGTGGGGGAAATCTATAATTAATGAACCATGTTTACTGAGAGGTTGTGAGATCGAACCATGAACCTGAACCAGACCTGAGAAATTGCTGAATTAGTTAATTGTGCTCCAGACTGTTCCTTGTTTTCAAATTAGATTTTCTTTCTGGGTTTTTGAATAATGTTTTGAAATTAGATTTTGACCTCAGTTTATTGTCATGTCTAGTGTATTCTGTACATTTATTAACAACCAATTTGATGGTATGGTGCATATACGTATTAAGTGCTTCACATCTGTTCCTTTGAAACTCAATAAGTGGTTTTTGGTATTGTAACATTTGTCACTGCTTCACTGTGATTAATGATGGACTAAATACCATATGTTCTATTGTGTCCCTAATTGAGATTTTGTTTTAATAGGTCAAGCTGTCCGAGTATATTGGAAAGAAATATGTGATTCTCTTTTTCTATCCGCTGGATTTCACATTTGTTTGCCCCACTGGTGAGTTTGACTCTTGAAGAATGTTAATTGAATGCCAGATTTCTGTATTTTGGAACTGAATTCTTTGTCTTTCCCATTCTGTGACTTTCATGCCTGTAGAGATCACTGCTTTCAGTGACCGATACTCAGATTTTGAGAAGTTAAACACGGAGATATTGGGTGTTTCCGTCGACAGTGTGGTGAGTTGGGTTTTCATTGTTTAACTCAAGGTTTTATTGCTATCATCCTGCAACCTCGTAAATTCTTTTGGTGCTGTGTATTATTGACATTTGTCAATTGTCATGTATAATAAACCTATTCATTAGTCAAACTTATATCCCTTGACATTTCTTCATTAGTAATTAAATTTTTTTCCATATCACCAAATTTGACTATCCAATATCCAAGCTTGTCTTTTTCAAACTTGGTAATATTTTGTACAAATGAATGAACTGGGGTGCATCCTTTTCTTTCTAACTTTCTTCCAGTGGAGAATAACGTACTATTTGAAGTTGTGAAGAGCATCGGTAACGATCTGGAAGCAATTCTTGGATACTGATCATATAGCTCAGGTAGCCCATTAAGTTTTTTAACTTCAAAGAGACTAAGAGAAGAACTCAACTGGTTGACATGAATGTAACACTCAGACTTGGCCATCTTGTGTTGTGCGATACATTATAATCTTGTTGGGATGAGTCCTAGAAACTGTATCAGTGACATGCTATGGCCGACCCATTTAGTTGGGATAAGGCCATGTTGTTGTTGTTGTTGTTGAATATGGGAACCAAATCTTGGGCTTATAATGTTAACAACTATAGGATTGGACGTTGACTTGTTTTGGGCAGCAGGGTTGATTGGAATGCCTATGGGATTTAAGGTTGTGGAGAAATCAAATGGACAAAATGAGTTAGGTGAAGTACAGGGTGTGAATTTTATGGTTAGGGCTTCTTTAACGCCATTCATTACCAAAAACATAAGTGGTTATGTGCTAGCATCAAGTGAGTGAAGAAAAAAAAAGGTGGTTTGAAAGGTAAGAAGTAAAACCTCCCTGCAATTTTTTAAAACTCAAAACTGGGACTTGAGTTAATGGCACAAAGAATGGAGTTACCTTGAATCCTTGATGACTTATGAGTCATTAAAATTATAATAGAATTGTTAATATAATACATAAATCGGAAATACCCTTGCCTACGAAATTATTCCCCACATACATAGGAACAGATCTGTACCCTCCATTAGATATCCCAAGATGCTCTAGCCTTGAATGAATTGATGAGTTACTGGATCCAACTAAGACAAAGAATTTGACTTGTAGCAAGAGAGATTCTAGCACAAGTATTCATGTCGGAACAAGCCCAAATCCTAGTTTAAATGGTTAAATAAGTAGCCTAATGGGTTAGCTGGGTCATAGGCTAGGAATTTTTATGTTTTCTATTGTAATTGGCCTATTTTGAAGCCCCATATGTGAGGGATAAGTGGCCCATACAAATTTATCTAGCTAGTTGTATCTAGTCCTCTACAGTTCTGAAGCCCTGGGAATGTCAATAAGTTAGTTTCATTGTTAGTTGTGAAAAGGCCTTGCAAATGTAAGTTCATCAAATATCTTGAGAAGTCCCAATTTAAGTCATTTGAAATGTACATGCCATTAAGTCTAGGAAGAAGTCCCAATGGGGGTCTAGAAACCCTCCTAGCCTCCCTATAATAAGAGTTCCCTACTTCCCTGTAAGCATTTGAACTCAGAATCTGAATGAAATTTGGTTTATACCATTCTTCTCTGAGAGACAGCTGCAGTGAGAAGTTGTTCCTGATGAGAGGCTGGGTGGTTAGTGAGATACTTGTCTTGCCTGGGGTGAGACTCTTCCAGTCATATCTTCTTATCTTTCTTTGTTATTTAAAATTATTAGTTTAGGTGTTCTCACCTTCCAACGATCCTGCCTATTGAGGATTCTGATTTATTGCAAAGGAATGAACCAGGATCCTATTTGATAAGCTATAATTTCATAGGACATCATGCTGTAAGCATTGGAGTGTTTGGCAATGTTGAAATGGAAACCTTGCGTAGAAAATGTTTCTTTGGTATTTTCTCTTCTGATTAATGTATCTGGAAAAATCTTTGGACATGGTTTCTCTCCTGGGTAGAGAAAACGTGGAAGAAGGATGGGACGACATCAGTTGCTTTTAGGAGTGAGAAGGCATAAATAATTGCTTTTTACCATGGTTAGACATGGCTGAGAGGTGCAAATAAAGAAGAAGATTATTGTGGAATGAAACCTATAATATCAAAGTGTGATTAGATCTGCTGGTCCTTGGGCTTTTAAAGTTCACTTCAAGAAGTTATATTGTCTTTATCTGTTATAGAGAAAAAATATTGTATTAAGTTCTTGAAGGTGTTAATGATTGCTTATCCTGTTTTTAGTTTATAATGTTCCAGGGATACTTTTGTTTGAATGTTCGTCGTTAAACATTTGAGTATATATTTCCATGTAACTTCTATTCAGAACATCAATTTATTGCCCTAATGAAAATATGAAATCTTGTTTATACCCTTATTTTATTTTTCTTCTTGTAGTTCTCGCACCTTACATGGGTTCAAACAGATAGGAAATCAGGTGGACTTGGTGATCTGAAGTATCCGTTAATTTCTGATGTGACCAAATCAATTTCAAAATCCTATGATGTATTGATCCCTGATCAGGTATGATGTTCACTCTTTCTTCCTGGATTTTTCTAATCTAGGGTTAACTTGTTTTGGTTCATCAAGAAACTTCTCTGTTTGTAAATGATTGATTTTTTTTTTCCATTTAGAATGAGGTGTTTATCATGACCAGCTAAATATCTGCTGGGAAATTCCCGAGAGATGAAATAAAGAGAAAACAGTTACTTTCTAATGCTGTTTACTTATGGCCAGCATATTAGCAACAACTGGTTCATTTTCGCAAGTGTATGCAGAGCCTGACTGTACTTTGTAGATTAGACAGAATAGATGATTTTACCACCTTTCAAGTTTATTGAATTGCCCAGCAATATTTTAGAGAATGGATTCAGGGATGGGATTGATTCCCACCGATTCAGATCTGATCTCAAGTCGGATTGCATGGAATCCCCCTACTGATCCTGGAGAACTGGCTAGGATCAAAACTCTCTCTCCTGCATCTTCCTTTTTCCTATCTATTTCTCTTCCTCTCCACTGCATGTTCTACATCCACCTGCTATCCTCCCTCATCATCTCCTGCACTGACCTCGCCATCAATCTCATGGAAGAAGACAGCAAACTCTTATCCTTGCAAAGAAGCTGAGGCAAATCCAGTTGGAAATCCAAATCGTCAGCCAAATCCGACACCGCAACTGCTGCCTCTTCTAAATGTTGGACCCCTCTGATGAATTGGTGTAATTCTATGATTAGAGATTGCATCTGAGATTGAGATCGTTGATGAAGGAGAATGCCAGACAGGTGCGAATGGTGGACTTTCCACAGGGAAGACCGGTATTGACGCTGTGGCAGCTTACAGTGATCTGAAGAAGTTGCAGAGGTTGGTGGAGTGCGAGGGTATTCAGTGTTTGAGATATGATTAGGGTGTTATGCATTGTAGGAATCGGGTGGATTTTCAGGGAGTCTTGATAATCACATGAAACTTGGACCCGAGTGACTGCGATTCGAAGTCAAATCAGGCAATTTACCTGATCCGATTCCAAGTCCTAAAACCATGTATTCCAGTCATTTACATGAATTTTGGACCATGCCCTTGTATCATTTCATCTGCAATTTGTTGGCATAATATGATTACTGTTATACAGTGGCTTCAAGGTGGGGGAATTTTTATGGAGCTGAGATCCAATGCACCAAAACCTGACTATGCTGGTGCTTTGTTGAATAAACTGGCTAATTAGCCTGATGTTTTCTATTTTTTTTATGAGAAGCCTGATGTTCTCTATGATTGTCTGTGCGTGCCTCACAACACAAATGATAATTTCACCAGGTTATGATTAAACATCTTTGCAGTAGCATGACTTAATGCAGACTGGGTCTCAATTCCAAACAGGTGTTCTCTATGTATTGCATTCTCACTAGTAGTTGGACAATGCAACAGGGAATTGCGTTGAGGGGACTTTTCATTATTGACAAGGAAGGAATTATTCAACACTCCACCATTAACAATCTGGCCATTGGCCGGAGTGTTGATGAGACAATGAGAACACTCCAGGTGAATATAGTAAATAAGTAGCTTGCATTTAGCTTTTGCAAATCTGTTATGATTAAACTACTGGAAATGCTGCTACCTTTACTGTTAACAATTTTATTTTGTATCGTCTAATGATGATTACTTGCATGCATTTATCTTCCAGGCATTGCAGTATGTCCAAGAGAATCCAGATGAGGTTTGCCCAGCTGGGTGGAAGCCTGGAGAGAAGTCCATGAAGCCAGATCCCAAGCGTAGCAAAGAATATTTTTCAGCAATATAACAGAATCAAAGTGATGCGTGAGTAGCACCTTTGTTATTAGGCGAGCTCAGAGAATTTTGTTTCATCGTTAGTCCGTTTATTCCCCCCGTCTTAGAGAAGCAGTTCATGGTAATAAGGACGTGGGACATTTTCCCCGTCAAGTGTTCCTGATTGCTGAACATTTTGTATCACATGTGAGCTTTGTATTAGCCTGTATCCTTGAAGGTACACACTAAAAAACATACAGGATGTGTTATGGCCGTGCAGTTGCATTGATTTTCAGTCCTCAAAAGTGGTGCTCAGAACTTGACCTGAAATTTCTTATAAGTCACGACGTTTTGAGATCTGTGCCAGTGTGAACACTGCAACTTGCTTTGATCAAAGATGATAAATCCTTGTAGTGTTAAAAGCGACCTTCACAGCCCTATTACTATAGTGCGTGTTGTCTCAGCAAGTTAGCACTGATTCAGAAGCCTATGATGTCTAGCACAGAACTGGATCACTTTTTCCATTTCCTCCACCCTGACCACTGTATGGAAAGATCCCTGGCCTCCTTAAAACGCTTATTGCTCAAACCTTACAGTCTTTAACATTTTGGCACACCGGGCACACATGGTCTGGCTTAGGGTATGAAGGCTAGTGAAGTATAGAAACAGGCTGACTCAAGCGTGGTTCCTGGATCGAATGGGCATGTATTCTCTTCTAAATTGCCTTCAAGAACAATTAATTTTCTTTTGAACACATCTCGCGCTTGAGCATGCTAATATAATTCCATCTTAAGAAGAAAAAGCTCAAGGGAGTGACAAAGATAAGAATGCCAATTTATATACATGAAATCTTGATCAGATCAGATCATTCACAGAATGGAGCGGGGTATATCTTGATCCATTTTACTTTACTTGCGTCATTACTCAACAGATCCATCATGATCACCTCAGATTAGACTTGGGACTTCGGAGCAAAATCCGATTCATGGTCAGCCCTATTACTACGACTCTAGACATTCCTCACATAGTAGGTCAACAAAGCCCCAAGGAAAATGGTTCAAAAATCTGTTGCCTTCTGTGATTTTGTTAGATGTAAATGAAGCTGAGGTGATTGGTTGCAAAAACATATCCCAGCATACTTAAATGACAAATTATCACCTCAAAGCCTCTAGGAGTCTGTTTCGCATCAGCTGGGGTTGATCTCCATGAACTTACTTTAGGATATTCAGTATATTGCCTTAAGACTACTTTCAGAGATCGGATAGGAAGTTTAATTTTGAGTTTTAAACCACAGGAACACAAATGCTATGTTTGCTTCTGTTCTTTTACCTGTAAGGATGAAAATTGCATCATTCACTGGTCATCCTGCAGCAACCTTAAACTGCTTCTACTTGTTTGTTCTGAGAGATATTCAAGGATGAAATATAATTGCTAATCTAAACAAACACATCAGATAATATAAGTAGGAGTTGAAAGGAGTTGTTTCCTAGCTTTTGATTGTGAAAACTCCATCACCAAATCACGAGAAACCTTGCTAAAATTAAACTGAATTTTATGAGTTTTTCCCCTGGGACCTAAAATCCAACTACTGCGACAAGCCACTGGTACTTGCAGGCCTCATGGAAAGCAATGGAAAGATACAATTAAAAAACTTTTGGTCCTCACGTCCAGTATGACCTGGTGGTAACAAGTACATTGGTATTGCATCTTATCGTCATCAGAAGCACACTAATTTAATACAAATCAATCTTTTACTGCTTCCACGAAATTGTCAGCAATTGTCTGCCTCTGCCCAGGCAGTATGTCTCACTCCTCCATTGCATCACCTCCTTCAATTACTTCCACTTTCTCTTTCAATGGAGTGATTTTTGTTGTTAAAACCTCTGTACGAACAAGATGACATTAAAAAGGTTAGATATCTATTTGCGCCCTCCTGCATTTATAGGGATGGCATCATTTACAACTTATCAATTGGTCACTTTGTTCATTACCTAATCCATCTTGACTTGGCACTAAAATGAGAAGGCAATTTATTAGGTATGGTCGGGCTCCTAATGGCCACTACCTGACTTGGACGGTTGTTTTCTTTTTGTGGGGTGTCCTCAACAGGATGAAAATCAGTGAAAAACAGGTGATATGAAACATAAATTTAGCGAATGAAGAAAATTTGAATTATAAAGGTGCCAAAAAGCTTGAAACAATAATTCATCGACTGCGAGGTTCAAATCATCACATTCATTTTCGGGTCTCCATCTTAAAGAGGGACCTGTTCAGCCATAGGTCCTGATAACCCAAAAATGACACATCGGAGATTATTCATCCCAGAGCTAGTACAGGACATATGGGTGAAGATGGAGAATCAAGGGGTGAATTAAATGAATTGGTTTTAGAATCCATATACGAAGGTAAACACAGGTTGGCATTTTTATTTTAGAGAAACTACAACCTTCCAAAATGGGACATTTTGTGGAAACTTCGAATATGTTTATTATAAATGGTTTTACAGACTGAGGACCCAAAATACTATATTTAACAATGAAATATTACCATAAGGATAGGTCTAAAGTGCATACCAGTTACTTATAAGATGTAACTGCAAATTATTATTCGGAAAGGGACTTCTTAGAAGAACCAATTAAAATGTCAGAATATCCAAAAAGAAGAGAAAAACAGATCTGATAAGATATTTAAGCTTAATTTTTAGAGTTGGGAGGGGGGGGGGGGTGTAGCACAATGCGCAATGCACCAGGCCATTCAAAAAGGGCAGCTTGTAGTTGCCACATGGCAACCCATTTGGTGGACAAATTTTGGGTAGAGGTGGCCCCACAATCCTTGAATAACTGTAAGCGTTTTCAGCCCAAGTCGATTCTTACACATGGCTAAAAAGATGCTCAACATTGGTTAAAAACTCAGGGAATGCCTAAAACACTTGACAATACTCATGGAGAAATCCAACACAAGGTCAGCCAAATGGTAGAGTTGAACCACCCAAATTGACTATATTACAAATCAACAATGTGATCTATCTAACTAATGGTTCATATCAACCATATGCACCCCCTTAGCACATGGCCCAAAATGAGGTGCCCATTGTGATAGCCTATCACAATGGTTGTTCAGTCACACTTCTGCATAATTTTTATAAAATCAAATTAAAAAGAAAATTCAAGACACTCAGTATGGTCTCAACTGTTACCGATATTGTTTACTAAAACTAAATGAGATGCTAAATTAATGGCTTTCCTAAAATTCAGTTTTCATTCTTATAAATTTTTTTTTTTTTTCACCATTCAAATCTGTCTAGTACGTGAATTTGGAATAGTGTTAAATTTCAGAAAAAATTGTTCCAGCATCTTATGATCTAGATTTCATTAGAGGTAAGCACTTAAACCAGAGGAGCTCCATTATACAAAGCAGATAGTCCTGTCCATTAATTAACTTTCTGTGAAGCACTGTTGATGATTTTAGAGTATTACCAAGATCATGTAATTAGATGGTCAAGGTGACCCAGTTATTATGGCTCTAAAGGTTAGCCAACTAGAGGTTGGAATCATGTACTAGATGGCAAATTACAAGCCAAGAATCCTCTTTCTAAATGGTGCATGTCTCTCTTGGACCTAATCCTAAGACAATGAACTAAAAGAGGTAAACTAGCAATTTTAGCTAAATTAACTCGAGGCAAGCCAGATAATATTTTATGTTTGACATGCAAAAATGCACTTATACAGGATAAGGACCCACGAACAAAAAGTGATGGAACTAAATATAGGCATCAAGTCTTTGAACTACAAAGATGCCGGGTTGGGTTCGACAAGAAGCACAGCCAAAATAAACTGAGTACTGGAAGAAATTACTAACCAGTCTGACCCTTGAGAAAAGAAAAGCCTTTTGAACTGATATATGTCCGAGGATTTGGCTTCTGGTGGTTTCTCAGATACTCCGTGTGTCCCTATACCAACAGCATTGCCACCAAAAAAAAAAAGGATCAACCAGAGAATATATATATATATATATATATAAAATATTATATTGTACACCAGCTCCCGAGTCCCAAAAGAAAAGTTGTGATCAACAAACCTTAGTTATCACACAAACATCAACATTGCTCCCACTTCCCAAATCATTGAAAATTCCAGAACATACAGCCTCAGACACAAGCTGTATTCCTTCATCCCTCTGCAATCACATATTCAAGACTTCAAATTCCATAAAATTACCTAGTGTGCATTCTACAGTTACAGAAGAAAACACAAGCCATGTACTCTATTTCTGAATATGTGACTTTCATGACAGACATAGCACCACCAACCAAGTGGCGTGAATGTAATAATGATTTTAAACCAATAATTGTGAGTTACAATGTGCAAGGACTATTATTCAAGAGACAAATGTATCAAGGGTTTAACTATAGCCAGCCAACTTACAGTCAGGCCTTCCTTGTACTTCGATTCGAAGACAGCCATGGCTGCCAAGGATCCAGAACCCATTGTTGCAAATGCCAGAGTGTCAGTTGATCCATGTGGATAGATCTGCAGAATACAACATTCAATTCACAAACTTCAAATCACACAAACCAAAATGACTGTCCTTGTCAGAACCCTAATAAAAAATTCAAAACTCACTGTGTGCAAATGTGGCCCTGTGACATCAACTCCACCAAGTACCAAAGCAGCACTCACATGCCCTTGGTAACTGAGCAAGGAGAACAAGAAGTCAGGCAAATCCAAACCATCATAAGGCTTTATTATAGGAAGTTCTAATATTGCCAAGACAGCATGTGGAATTTATTAAAAAAAAATATATAATAAGTTTACTTGAAAAGGTGAGTCTTTAGAAGGCTAAGAGCTGTAACGACCCTCGACTCCCGACCTGTGTGATAGCGGTGTAGATGCAACTGGGAGCTCACCATGTCTAAGAAAAGAGAAATATGACAGCATTTCAGAAACAAGGGTAAACACATTAGTGTTTTGCATCCCGATAACTGACATAGAAGGTAGCACAAGTTGGAAAATTGATGCAGCATGCCATACAACTAAAATGACATAAAATTTCAATCATAAACCAATCTTTTACACTAGAAAGAAAAAAATAAAGGGGGAAAATGTTGAATAGCACCTGTCACAGCCTCTGTATCAGCAGCAGTACCCGCTCCACAGCAGTATATGTTGGGGGCCATATAATGAATTTTCTCACAGTTCTTATCAGCAACTATGGGCCCTTCAGTGGCTCTAGTGTCTGCTCCAAGAATGACACCATCCTGAATATAAAAATTTAAATAAATGAATCCAAAAAAAAAAACTACCCATGAATTTTATTACACCATAAAACAAGTAAAACTCATTTATTGGGGGAGGGTGATATTGGTAAGTGGTAGAGGGCCGGCTAGAGAAGAGATACAATCTGAGATGGAATCTCAGAATTGTAGGGGAGGGGAAGAAATCATGCAATCACACTCATGAATAGCAAAACCCAATACTTATCTATTCAAATCACTGTGTTCCAATGTTGGGCTACAATGTATAAATATGCCCAAAAAAAAAAAATCCTTGTGGGAATGTAAAACTATCTCCTAATCCAACTCTAAACAAAACTAGCCTATTCTTACGTATCCTACCCAAAACAAATAAAAGATACAAAAAGTAACTAAATTACTTCCAACCCTTGTCAGACCAAAATCCTAGGTTGGACCCGTTCCATATGAGTTTAGGTTTCCAAGGTCGATCATGCTGGTCCAACTAGTCAAGTTCTATTGCATCAATTCTCCTACTCTAAAAAAAACTCTACTTTGTTGAGCTTGGAGAAGGACCAAGGAGGCCATTTGAGTCAACACGCTAGAAGAGGAACGGTCCCGCTACTTTCTTGAGCTTAATGTCGAAGAGATCTTTAGCGGGAAGAAACTTCATAGTTTTATTGTCGTGCTTGAAAGATAAGTATTCGCATACCCACAATGTTGCACTTTCTTATCAAAAAACCATTGTCAACTAAGAAGAATACGACACACCTTTAGAGGAAGTACATCACATTATACTATATCATGGATCCACCAATAGAGTAGATGAGTAAACACTTATCAATAATCTTGAAGTTAGCATTGTTCACCCATGTAAGCTTTGTAGGTATTTGGATGTGACTCTGTCTGCACTTCTAGCTTATGAACGTCTTCAAAAACAATATTAGTTCAACTACCTCCATCGATGACCACGCTACATAATTGGTCATTGCACTTCATTCATGCAGGTTTGGAAGATATTGTCATTGCCGTTCACTTCACCCGGCTCACGCTTTGCCTCTAAATCAATTGTCTCAAAACCAAGGTGTTTTTCTGGAACATAAGGTATAAAAGAATCCTTATCAATATAAGCCACCAAACAGTTGGTGCATTGAGCACTAATATGTTTGTCTCCTTTGCACGTAAAACATTGAATGGCATCTTTTGGCATCACAGGAGGCCTGTGGAACCACACCGAGGTGGAGGATATGGCTAGTTAGGTTGTGAAGATGCTATAAATGAATCACTAGCATGTGGTCTGTTGAATGACTTTCTTGGGGAAATACTATTGTTGATTGGAACTATTATCCCTAGGAAAAGTGTTTGTAAAGGTCCTTCGAGTGTATGGTCACTTCAAGTTTTCTTCTAACTGATATGCCCTGCCTATACAACATCCATTATAGGCAGTCGACTGAATGCTAGTGCAGCATTGATCTGAGGGTGCACTGTGGAACTGTGTCACTGATACCTCTTCATCCCACTCAAAATCATATCGAGTGACTAAACAATAAAACCTGGCGACGTACTCCTCAATTGTCATGCTTTCCTATATCAACTATGCAAACCAAAGGTGTATACATTGTTTGTAGTCGGTAGGTAAAAATATCTGATCCATGGCTTCATTCATCTCATAGCCCAAATAGCAAGTAACCCAATGTCTTGATTCTGATTCTGATTCTGATTCTGATTCTATTGCTGGTGTTTGATCCACCAGACTCCAGCCATGCCTTTCAACTTAAATTCTGCAAATAAGATCTTTCTGGTCTCAGTCAACTTGTAACATCTGAAAAAGATCAACAACCTATGAGCTCAGTCAAGGTACTACTCTGGGTTGTTCCCACAGAAATTGAGGACATCCAGTTTTGTTCCTCTTTCAACTCTACAATCATCATATCGATTAACTCCATATGTTTGTAGTGGTGGTGGCGATGGCAGTGGAGGTATATGATGTGGTGGTTGTGATGGGGTACCATGAGACGGGTCCTATGGGATGGAGTTGGAATAACCCCTAGATTGCATGAGACTCTTTCCTTTATTTCAAGCCACCAGTCAGTTAATATAAGCTTTGCATAGATTTCATCATTGTTTGAACGGAATAGAACGACAGCAGTAGTGAGGGTATTCATTGGATTCACCTTTATAGGAGTTGAATTGCTAGAGAATCTACCATGGTTAAAAAGTAGATGTAATCCCCAAATTGGTGGCGACATTGAGGTTGGGAAACCCTATTAGGGTTGCAATAGGACCCAACCAGCATTCCGGAGAAAAATCATTAATCAAACAAAACAGATCAGATAAGCTATTAGTCTGGTCCAGGTCAGATTTTAAGAAAACAATAGTCCTTCAAAGTTTGACTTGAATTTGACGGCCAAATTGGAAGTTATGGGACAATCCTACAGGGGAAATGATTCAAGAAACAGAATCTCCGAATAGTAAACTGAGATCAGAAACTTAAGCAACCAGAACAGATCTGTATTAAATAAACAGGAATTTGCACCACAACCAATTATCAGAAATAATATTCCAAAATACCAAATCAGAAACTCAGAAAATAGGGAAGTAGACAAGAACTAGGACTCTTCAATTCGATGGGAAATAAGAACTCAAAACCAGAAACTCACCACTAGGTTTCTATTGAATCACCACAGCAGAAAGAGCAATGTATCTCACAGAAACAAAAGGTGAAAGCCAATTTCCATTCATCAAATTCGTGCACAGGGCTAAAGCCCCTTACACTTTATATAGAAGACTCAAAAGCAGGCTCAAACTAAGCTTAAAACTCTTCCAGCCAATAGCTTGTTATGGAGGTTCTTAACTCAATAAAACACTGCATAAAATAAAGGAAAGTAGCTTACAACAATGCTGGACCCAGAGAGACCTATTTAAAACTTTTGTCTTAACTAAAACACTTCAATAACAATTAAAGATAAGGAAATAGACTATAACTAGACCAACTAATAAAATAAATCCTGTATTCCTACATCCTATTTATATTTTTAGACCTATTAAGAAGTGGCCCATTACAAAGAAAAGCCATTGGACCAAAAGCCCAACATATTTACAACCCAACCCAATGCTTATTTCTACTAGAATAAGCACATTTTTTTTCTGATTTATCTGCATCACAAACCCAGCTAACAAGGAGTTCATCACACTTTATTAGCAAAAGCATTGATAGAAAAAAATAAGCAAGACAACAATGCATTAGTGAATGGTCAGACAATCTCAAAAGATGGTATTAGCTCACTTTCAGCATTCATTTCAGTTTTCCCCATGACATCGTAGAACCAACCACAGCTCTAAAAAGATTGCCTTGTGAGGAATCTTCAAAGGCAAAGAAGAGTAATTAACATCTGAACTGGTCAAAATAAAATCACTCACATATGATACATAAAGTTGTTCATTGCGAAAACTGTCCACGTATGAATTAACCAAATGCTGAACCCAACCCATGTATCAGCGAAAGACCACTTAGCTCCAACACAAGTGTCCATAATATCTACAACTAAATCTATTGATGCAATGGGTACTCTCACTTGGTAGAGTGTACACATGTTCAATGACAAAAAAAGTCTATGTTAATCTCTGAATCATTCTTTCAGTCCACTCGGAAATAATCAACCAGGCTAACAAGTTGCTTTGCTCTAACAGTAAACTAAGTAAAAAAATATCATTGAGGGTAAATTCAAGTTCTTGTAGGCCATATGTAGAAAAATCATCTGAATGACAAGGAAATTCAATAGTAATAAATACAACTACTTAGACAGGCGTTTATGCTTGTTCCATACCTGGAAAATTAGACCAACAATGGTCGTTCCTGTCTTCCGGAAGGAACAAGGAACATTGATACCCTTTTGCAGTAGCATTTCATTTCTTCTGCAGAGATCGAAACTAAAACCACCCTTCGGAGGAACATCTATATCTACCTTCGACATTTTGAAATTCAATTGAACCTACAAATATAAGGGCATAAAACGTTTAATTACAAACATCTACTTGTTTAAACATTGTAGTCCTCAGGTTTGCAGTAAAACATAAAGAGGAATCAGGACATGTACCCGGAAATAGTCAAAGGAAAACTCATTATAGAAACAATAAGATACAAAAATAAATAATGAGCACGAAATAAACCTAGCTTCGTTTCAATAGCATGAAAACAAACAAAAAATCTACAGCGAGTTGAACAAAAGCTAATTTCAAATCACAGAGACATCGCCGGGGAAGCGACAACATCAGATAGTTCACCAGGAAAATATGACGCAGTAATATAATAGCACAACAAGAATTCCAAATTTGTAAAGAAATGGTGAGTCAAAATCTTCAATCAGTGACCTATAGCTTGATGGTGATAAAACCTAGTTCCAAGCTTTATGGATTCAATCCGGTACCTGAACTTAATTGCTAAGATAATTTTCTTCATACTCCATAAAGATTTAAAACAAAACTTATAGAGGATCGAAGACGCAGAGAACTTACAAAGGATCGAAGATGCAGAGAACTTACAAAGGATCGAAGGCGAGGTAAGGTAAATATGGAAGCAGTAGAGAGATGTCTTACTGGTTATCAAATATCAACTTTGTAGCTTTACCCCGTCGGTTCTGCGCTGCTGGAAATGGTCCGAGAGTTTATTGGAAGCGTACTGGCTGGAGACTTGGGAAAGAAGTATGCTCTGGATTTATAGACCGGATTCTAGGACTTCCCCTTTTGGCACCCGACGGGTCGGATCTCGGATGCCGAGAAAGTAGGGAACAGCCAAGGTGCTGCACCACTGCTAAGCTAAAGGTGTTAATCGATTCGATTTCGATGTATATGGCAAAATTTGATTCGGTCCACATTTATTTGGTTGAAATCAAAACTGCACCATTTACTAAACAGTTGCCTTTTTGAAAATCGCAACCGTTTAGTAAATGGTTTCAGTTCCATAGTTTTTGAACGGTGTCAGTTTTATGGTTTTAAATGATTTTGATCGCGGTTTATTTTATGCGATTTCCAAACGGTTAGTAATTTGTATGCTAGTTTATTCATATTCTTACTAAAATTTGTTTTTGTTGATAAACGCTTCAATCTTGTATCAAATTAAATAAAGCATTTAACAAATAAGGATTTAACTACTTAACTACATAATATGAGTAAATTATTGAATAAACTCTTGGACAACCTCTATGATCCTTAATTCTTCCTTATATTAAACCATTATGTTTTGTTAAAACAACCAAATATTTATTCGTTATATGGGTTAGTCAGACCGGTTTTGACAGTTTGGTTTTCACAGTGTCAATTTTGTTTGAAGCCAACAGGTTAAACGATTAAAACTGACCTGACCCATTTAACTAATCGGTCTTAAACTTGAAACCAAAATCGAACCATTTATCAAATGGTTTTACAATTTCGGTGTAAATGGCTCGGTTCGATTTTAGTAAACGGTTTTGGTTTCAAATTCACATCCTTACTGCCAGTCATCCAATGGATGCGCTAGGTTACTGGAGAGGATTTGAATCTTTCACTTATTGTATCATCACACGCTAAAGGGGAAGGGGGGGATGATAGGGACAGGGAGGGGAGGAACATAGGCTACGTTTGGTAGCGTTCTAAAAATGCGTTTATGGAGAAATAGAATAAAGTGTTTGGTACATTTTATGGTGTGTTTCGGGTTCTTTTTTTTTTTTTAAACTGAAAAAAAAAATTTGAGAATTGACTAAACGACAAAAGGTAGTTACGTCGTTCCAAATTCATGCCATTTTGACACATAAACTAAAATTTTCATTTTTGACACGAAAACGTCGTTTCTGGAACATAAACATTACCAAACGCAACCATAGTAAATACAAACTCATACTCATGTGAAAGCAGCCCATGCGCTAGGCTACACACTTACACACTTATACATTATTTTGCAGATTTCCTTTTGCAGTCATGATTTTCATCTTAAAATTTTGGAGAAGTTACAAGATTGCACACTATTAAGGGTTTTGTTTACCAAATTACCTAGTTATTGTTTTAGTTAATAAGATTACCCAACCAGGGGCTTACAAAATTATCCAATATAGTGTTCCTCCCTCAACCATGTAACCTTATTGACAATTTTACCCTTGACCTTTCTTTCTCCAACTAGCCCATACCTTGCAGTCCTCTCGCTGGCCCACCCCTTGCAGTCCTTCACCCCCACCTCTATTTGCCCTCACCCCTCACCCTCACCCTCACCCTCACCCTCACCCTCACCCATCACCCCATCCCTAACCAGAGAAAGATCACGAGACTTGAACCCTTGCTTTCCCACCCATTGCCCTTACTTCGTCCTCCTTCCTCTTACTACTCACTTGGTTCAAGGGTCCTCACAAAATCACGACGGATCACTCATTTGCCACTGCAATTCCCCCAAAATTATGCAATTAAGTCCCCAAGTGGTTGGTATAGGAACGAGATCCTTTAAAGTGTGTCAGCCCCTCTAGTGCACATTAGACGGTTCGGAGGCTCTTAGGGTGCATATCTCGATATTGCCAGCCATTTAATGTGTGCTAAAAGGGCTAGCGCACTGGAGACGATCCAAGTCCATTGTCACAATCCTTGCCCCGGGAGGAACCCACCTCTCCAAGCACCAAACCCAAGGCCCTATCCCCGCCCTGTTGCACCCTCAACTCTCTCATTGTCTCAACTCCACCATCGCTCAAACTCTCCCCATGTAACCCACAACCACCCCTGCCAGCGAACCTCCCTCTACAACATCACAACCCTCCCTTCCCTCTGCCAACAATTGAATAAATGAAAAAATTGAAAATGGGAGGTTGTGACATCACAAAGAAGCAGCGAGCTTGCAGACCTTCCAATATCAATTTCTTCCCCCCACCCCCACCCCCACCCCCACGCCCCAAGCCCCAATCTTTTCTTTCCCTAGTCTTCAAGTTTTCATGAAGCTCAAATCGATTTTCAGCAACAATATCCAATACTTTAGGCTTGAATTCCTCATAATTTTCTAAAAATTTTGGTTCATATGAGTATTTGATTTTTTTTTTTTAAATCCTTTCCATATATCTGAAAATTCTGGGTAGATTGGATGAAGTCAATGCGAGAAAGACAATGCCACTGGTTCTGGACTCGATTCATATGGTTATCTAAAAGTCTCAAACTACAAACCATGATCCATGCCCTTTTATCATGCAATCATGCTAAGTTAGCCTGGTTTGGATCTCCTTTCTGTATTCAATCTTCTGTGTCCTACCATACCTTTACAGAGTGGTTTAAATCGTGGTTTGAGATTCTTGATTTCAGTAAGAGAGATTGCAGAAAGCTAGCCCAATTTAATGCTATTCACTCTTGGGACATATGGCATACAATAAATAATAAGCTCTTAAAGATGCTTCAACTAACCCAAATGAAACTTTATTTTTAGCTGATAGGATGGTGCAAGACATGGCAGCTACTTTCATTGAAAAACCTCCTTCCAGCAACAATCCCTTAGAGAGAATCACTAATTGGACTTTAGAATAAAATTTGTAGTTGTTACTCTTTTACTTGTGGCTGAACAAAAGCCTCTTTTGGCAGCTCAAAGCCGAGTGCGGTTCAGGTTCATGTGCGAGAATGTTTTTGATTCGTGGATTTAGAATCAATTTTCTCTTTCTTCATTTAATAGATTCTAAATCCTTGGACCAGGGGCATACAAGAATGAACCTGTTCCATTCACCTCAAAGCCTCGGGAAGAAAATTTATAGTTTCATGAGACCTTGTCATAATGCGTACATTACCCTTAAATAGAAAATCTCTTATCATTTATGATGAACCTGACTCTGACTTCTCCAATGAAGTTGGCGTCTCTCAGTCTCTCCACCACAACCTTTCAGGTGACACATTTGTGCAACAATGGTCAGGGTGGTGTAGGGGGTGAACCGAAAAAAACAGAAAAATGAAAAAAAGAGAACATTGTTTAGGTAGTCTTGTAAACCCAAACTGATGTAGAAGAGGTCTCAGATTGTTAGATGTGTTTCTAGATCGTTTAGACTGGCAAAAGGCTATGATATTTAATTGAAAATACTTTGTGTTTGATGAATACAAAAATTACTTATGAGAAAAAGCTAGATTGGTATGCTGCCCTTGTACAAATTCCTTCATAACCTTATTACGTAATAAACAGTGGAGGCCTATACTGACATTTTCTTTCTCCTATTATGACCATATGAGCCCTTACGAATGATATCATTTTCCAACCCATTATTGGTGCAAAGTGTAGATTCCTTCTTACATTACCTTTGTAATAGATTACTTCAAACTAAGATAAATTTGTGATGAATTTTCAGATAAATTCCCCAAAAATAAATTTCCGAGTAAACTAAGCATTAGTTACTTCTGGATCATAAACACTTTATCAATCCCTACAAAATTTCTCTTGTTGGAAATGAACTTTTAAAATACAGTATGAGATACAAGAGTAATCTATTTTCCTTCTACATCTTAGTCCTATAGTTCCAGGGTTTTAAACCCAATAGACAGAAAATGGTAGCCAATCATAGAGAAACTCCTAATTTTTCATTAAAAAGAAAGAAAGAAAAAAAAATATTATTATTTTTTAATAAATTCTTTTTTTTATCACATAAGATAACAGTTTTCAATCTTAAAAGTTTCCCTCTCCAGGGGATTTGTTACAAACAAAATTCAAAAATAGGTCTTTCTACAGCAGCAGTCACCAATGGGTGCTTCCCACCTAGGAAAGCATTCAGCAAGACTAGGATCATAACCCCATGCATCACATTTCTTCACACACTCATGAAGGCTCTTACAGTCTCCCACACATGAATCATTTTCACCTTGAATGCCTATATTACACAACCACACAATGCAACAAAAGAAAATCAAATCAGATTTTATATATAAGAAGAAGAAGAACCAAATCACAGAAGAAGCCATGGATGACCTTAGTAAAAAGAATGACATAAGTAAAAAACCCAATCTAAGAACAAGAAAGAGATACATACCCATGAGAATGGTGCAGAGAAGTAGGACAATAAGAGAAAATAATGCAAGATTGGGTTTGGATGAAGCCATTATAAAGCCAAAGATAACCCAACAGTAGCTTTTTAAGAGGAGAAAAGAATGCAAGCTTGCAATAGCAGGTGGTGTTGTGAGTCTTGAACTGAGTATGTACTAAGTAGAACAGAGGATACATATATATATGGTACCAAGCTCCTTTTAAGGTAGTAATTCCTTATAAGGTAAATACTGTCTAAACATAGAAGATTATTGAATAGGGGTGTTAAGTGCATCTGGGTATCTGATTCATTAGTCTGGATGCAATGTATGCTACTTGCTAGGGTGCCGGATAGGATTTCTCTCCATAGAGCCCAGGGACCATAGAGTGATCTGACAGCTGGGGTGACCTCGAGACGTGTGCCCAATTCCTCCCAGCTGTGGGATCACTCTATGATCCATGGGCTCTGTGGAGGGGATCTGGACCCGTCGCTAAAACAAAAAGGGCCCCATTTTGGAACTTGTACCTTATTTACATCTAAAAGAGTTGCCTAAAATAGGTGAAGGTAAATTCATTTAACTTTCTCATGTTGATTTTTTTTTCTTCCTTCCTTTTTTTGATAATATCTTTCCATTCAAGCCTGATTAAATTTTTATCTATTCGATATAAACAAAATCTTCCTGATTGAATATTTATATATCGATATAAACAAAATCTTCCATGGATACTCTCAATCAAAGGGATATTGTTTGTTGTGGGTAAAATGTCACACGGAGCATCTTACTTGGTTTGAATCTCCTTCACATTATTCTTGTTTTTTTTTTTTCTTAGGTCTCCCATTGGAGTCGAAACG